>NW_027187265.1:308934-406583 GCF_028583685.1 Petaurus breviceps papuanus | reverse complement strand
GAAAAGCAGAGACAATGCTGAAGAGCCATCTCTGAGTGGGGGAGGGGAGGTCTTTGGATAAACACAAGGAATCTGATGCTAAGAGCATCACTGGAAAAGACAATAGGTTCAATTAAACCCCGAGATTGCAAAATAATGCAAGACTCCCAAATAGAACATAATTGAGCAGAGATATGAGACCTGATCCCATAAATAACCGACCATAATTAGAAAATACCAACAGTTCCTATTAAAGAAACATCAGGCAGTCAAGTACTGGAAGTCTGGGAAAATTGAGTTCTTAATTAAATCCTCATCAGAATCACTAGTCCCTGTACCCACCACATCCCATTTCCCCAAGTCTCAAGTGTGGGCACGTTAAGAAATGTCTTGGTTCAATGTAATCATAAGAAACATGTTCTTCCTCCATTTAATGCCACTCAAATCCATGCAGGTAATAATACTGTGAGCCCCGACTTCTAATTCTGAAAGCCTCACTTTCCAAGAAACCACTGGGTGTGTCTGAGCATCCCAGCTCACACTTGGTCAGGTAATAGGCAAAGATTTCTACCCAAAATAATGCTCTACTTTCTCTGTCCCCTCTTCTTCATAAGGACTCAATCTGCATTGGTCACATAAGCAAATGTTTTAATTAAAAAGGACAGATGACTCATCTCCCCACTGCACACACTCATGGAGTTTTCCCATCACTTAAGACAGCGTGGGTAGATGTGGAACACACACTGATCTGATTACTAAAAGGATGTTTGAGAAGAGATATTTTGGTCTCCAAGCTGGTGCTAATCAAGGCAATCGATTTCCTGGTAGGCAGTCCTTGTATGTCCTTTCATGAAGCTACAACAACTGGTTGTAAAGTGAAAAAAATGTAAGTCAATAAACAAATATTTAAGAGCCTACTAGATGTAGGATGCTGTAGCAGACCCTAAGGAAGATTTATAATCACAACAATTCACATTTCTATAGGGCTTTAGAGTTTCCAAAGCCCTTTCTTACCAGCAATCTAAAGGTATCCAAGTATGATGCCTTTATATATACATATATAAAAGTATGATACCTTTATACATATATATATATATGTATATATATATAAAAGTATATCCCCATTTAACTGTGAGGAAACTGAAGTTCAGAGAGATTAGGTGATTTTTCCAGGTCACACAGCTCTGAAGTGATAGAATTTAAGAAAAGCTGAGAGCTGAGATTTGAACCCAGATCTCCTGACTTCAAATGGAGTGTTTTTTCCACTGTCTCCCACTGACTCCTATATAGGGAGAAATACAGATGAGGAAGATATAGACTAGAAGAGCTAAGACAATTTAATTTCATAAGTATGATGCAAGAACATTCTGGAAAGAATGTATCAATGTTAAGTGACTTGTCCAAGGCAGAGTCAGGAAGAGAACCCAAGTCTCCTGATACCCTGTCTCAAGTGCTTTGCTCTAGCTCACAGGCCCTGGGGGTAGGGAGTGTGTGTGTGTGTGGGGGGAGGGGAGTGTCAAGGAATATTTGTAAGGGATCTGGAAAACAAAAATATATTCTCATTAAATATAATTTAATGGCTCCCTATTACCTCCAGGAGTAAATAAATTAAATATAATTTGTCATTAAATATAATTTTGTCATCTGAAAAATGAGGGACTTAAACTTTTAAGGTCTCCTCCAGCTATAAATCTATGATCCCATGAGACTATATTGTACATCTATGTGACATTAAGAGGTCCCTTTGGGCAGTGTCCTTCCATTCAACAGCAAGGACCAGTATAAGTGCTGTCAAGTAAGAGACCTCCCCAGTTGTTCTGGATACCTCCCAACATCAGAAAGCATTGTGGGATTTCAGCCATGGCTCTGGGGCCTCTCCCAGGCTTGATAGCCAATTCTGTGACCTCTCTACCTCCTCGTGGGCGGTGGCCCAGATATGGATGTGGATTTGTTCATTAAGACTCTTGGTTTATAACACCCCTACCCAGTCAGTTGGTGAGTTAACTAGAATTTATTAAGCACCCACTATGTGCCAAGAATTGTGCTAAGCACTGGGTATATAAAGAAAGACAAAGGACAATCCTTGCTCTCAAGCAGCTGGTGATCTAATGGAGGAGACAATATTCAAGCTGTGTACAAACTATATGTATTATATGCTCTAATATACAATATAATTGTATACTATTATATAGATATATGCAATTGGAAAAAATCAACAGAGGGAAGGTACTAGCATTAAGGGAGATGTGGAAAGGTTTCCTATAGAACGTGGGATTTTAACTGGGATTTATAGGAAGCCAGGAAGTCAGGAGGCAGAGATGAGGAGAGAGAGCACTCCAGGCACAGAGAGTAGAGAATGCCAAGAAAGGGGAGATGGAGTGTCCTATATGAAGAACAGCCACTGTCACTAGGTGGAATAGCAGGAGTGGTGTGGGGATGTGTATGTGTAATAAGATGGGAAAGGCAGGAATGGGGCAAGTATATGGGGGCCTTGTAAGCTAAATAGGGAATTTCATATTTGATCCTGGAGGCAACTGGGAGTCATTGGAATTGACTGAATAAGGGTTAGACTTATACTTTATGAAGATTAATTTGACAGCTGAGAGAAGGAGGAACTGGAGTGGGCGGAAACTCTAGGCAGGGAGAGTCACCTGTAGACTTCTGCAGTAACCCAAGTGTGAGGTGTGAGAGCCTACACCAGGGCCGTGACAGGGGCAGGGGAGAGAGGGAGGTGTATATGAGAAATGTTATGAAGGTAGAAACAATAGCATTTGGCAACTGCCACTTGCCCCTGCTCTGCTGTATTTTAATTGAAGGAACTCATTATTTTCCGCCAAATCTACATTTATTCCTAACTTCCTTAACTATAAAAGGAACCACCATTTAAATCACGTAGGGTCTCAACTTTGGGATCATCCTTGACTCTTCACTTTTCTTAATCCCACATATTCAATCATTTGTTAAGCCTTATGGATTCTACCTTGACGACATCTCATGAATTCATTCCCTCCTCACCCTAGTTCAGGCCTTTGTCACCTCTCACCTGGACTGTGGCAAGAGCCTCCTACTTAGTCTCCCTGCCTCAACTCTCTCCCCCATTCAGTCCCTTCTCCAAACAGCCAAAGCAATGTCCCTAAAGCGCAGGTCTGATCAAATCACTCCCCTGCCCAATAAATTCTTGTGGCTCCCTATTGCTTCTAGGATCAAATACAAATTCTTGTGGCTGGTATTTAAAGCCTTTCATCATCTGTCTCTGACCTACCTTTCCAGGCTTATTGTACATTCCTGCCCTTCATGTACTCTATGGTCCAGGCTTCTTGCTATTCTTCACATGTGACATCTCCCATTTCTGTGCCTTTGCACAGATTGCTCCTCCTGCCTGAAATGTGGGGAAAGTATTTTCTACTTGTCTCTACCTCTTAGGGTCACTTTCTTCCTCCAAAGTTCCCCTCCTATATGAGGCATTTCCTGATTCCCTATTTGTTAACCACATCACCACCAAAGTACCTTGCATTTATTTTGTATATATTTGCACATTCTTATATGTGCACATGTTGTTCCTCTCAATAGGATGTGATCTCCTGGAGAGTAGGAATTACTTCATTTTTGTTGTTGTATCCCCCAGCACTTAGCCTGACAGATAGGTGTTTAGCAATTGCATGTTGATTGAGTTGATACTTTAATTATAATATTACAATAGATAAAAACCAAATACATCAAATCTCCCAACAATGAAGGGTATCTGCTTCCCACACAGACACCCCAGATCAGGCAGTCATCCCTCTTTGTCTATGGGTAAGTCAAAACTCGAGAGTCATATCATATTACTCTTGAGAACTCAGCCACTCCCATGGGTGCTAGCAAATATCTGCCCAGGGGTTTTCCTACTCATGACAAAATCTATTGGATAGTTGATATTTAAGCTGGTAGAGGTGACTCAAGAACTCAGGGCTTCCTGGTTGGTCTCTTTCTGAAGGTGATTTAGACTTACCTCTACTGGCAATCTGAATCAGGTACTGATTCCCTCATCGATATGACTCATCTCTCTGCTCTCGGCTCATCTCAGCATGCATTCATCACTTGCCCTTGCATCTGGCTCCTGCTCAAAGAGTGGGTAACCTTGCAATTAAAACTTTATTGCAAGAAAATAGCAGAAGGGTTAAAGGCAGGCTGATTCCATGTTGCCCATCATTTTGTATCTCTCCCTATCCATCTTCACAAAAGTCTGTGCTGTCTCCACAGTCTGACAACATTGTGTCTCTTGTGATGGGCTGGTCTTCTACTCATGAGCCAATCAAGAAGGAGGCTGGCAGGTAGAAGATGCTCCCTCCCATGAAGAATTTGCAGTCCTGGTAAATTACACAGGGTGTACTTGAACATCTGTGAAGATTCATCTTAAGCAACATAAACTGCATCTAATATAATAGCCTATGATTACCTCAGCCTCATAATACAATACACATGCAGGTATCTAAAACATATCATTGTAGAATTGCATGTAACTATCATCAGTGCATATGACAAATAATAGTCAACACAGAACCATTGTATGTGTCAATCATCAATCAATCAGGCACTTATTAAATGCCTACTATATGCCAGGTATTATGTTATGTATATGACAATATGCTCATATTAAAGGACACAAATCTCATGCAGCACTGAATACATAGTATCACAAATAGAATTACATGTGGTGGTATATACATATATACACATATACATACATGCATACATGTATACTTATTAAAACTTATAACTACACTAAGACTTTTGAGATATTATATACACAGAGAGGTTATTACACACATATTATATGTCTTTTGAAATACCTTGTATAGGTATAATAACCTGTATACATATACATACATATGAATATATCTTATAAATATAAACACATGTCAAATAAGACTACATGAACATATACCAATAGCATGTGCCTAACATTGCCAATGGGTTTGTTAAATTAGGGTCACTCATTATAGCAGTTGCAATGAGAGCATTCTATGAAAGATTGTGGAATTTTAAAATGAGAGACTTGTCCATTTTTTCCCTATCCATTTCAATACTGACATTTGGTAGCAAATGCCTCTTCAAAAGAATGATTATGTGATAACCCAGCACCCCCAGTAAAGAGGGGAAAAGGAGGAAGCCCATATATAACATTTATTGATCCAAAAGAGATTTATTAAAGGAAATTCTTTGCAGCTGTCCAGAGATAAGAAAGGGGTACTGTGGATCTGCATCCAAATTGAGGTGATTGTATGGAAGCTCCTTCAAGATGCCTTCCCACCTTTCCCCTTTGAACAAGAAAAAAATTCCATCTCTAAAGTATGTTAGAGGTGCTCCCTCCTTTTGCAGAGCCCCAGGATAGTAGGTTGGTAAGAAGTTATTATCTTTTATCTGTTTCTTGCTCTGCACTTTGGGATCTTTGAGCATAGTAATCAGTTGGGGGTGGGGTGGGGAGGGTCATGAAAATTTGGGATTGGAATATTTCTTCATTTATTTTGAGATCAGCTACAAGGGAGATGTGGAGCATCCTATCTACTATTATCCCAGGTGCTCAGGGGCTAATAGGAGACAAATGGAGATTTAACTATGAAGTTATAATTGGAAAAACAGGGGGAGAACTTACTGGCGAGTTTCAGAGGGTAAAAACAAAAGACAATAATGAGGAATTAAAATGACATGGATGTTCAGGACAGTAGTCCATTACCATGAACACAGGCCTTCTCAGGAGTTTTACCTCTTAAATCATCTGGCCAGATAAGAGGATGAATGAGACCTGGTTTCCATAACACATCCTGGTCATCATACCATCCCCATCCCATTCTTTTCTAGTGCCCTTTAATGTGGTATTTTTATATGTTTATATAAACCATTACAATATAAGCTCCCTGAGGGCAGGCTGTGTCTTCCTTGATTGCATTTGTATCCCTAGCACTTAGTGCAGTATGTGGTACATAACAGATGCTTATTAAACATTTTATCTACATCTACCTATCTAATATCTCTATGTATAAATATGTTGTCATGCATCTATTTTCTAGCATGCATTATCAGTTAATTCATATTCCCCAGAAGAAATATAGCTCTGACAGATACCCAGTTCCAAGTATAAAAATATCCTCATATACATCTTAAGAAAAGGCAATAGAAACCACTAAGAAGTTAATTGTAGGGTCATAGTTTAATAAGTACTACAACACATGTGACAAAGAAGCATAACAGCAATAAAAAATATATTGCCTAGTAAAGTGATTAAAATGTCCACACCCTTTGACCCAGAAATTACACAGCTAAACAATGAGAAAAATAAAGGTTCTATATAGACCAAAATGTTTATAGCAGCTCTTTCTTGTGGTAGCAAAGACCTGGAAACAAAGTACAGGATCATCAAATGCGGAATGACTAAACAAATTGTGATGCATGAATGCAACGATTGTTACCAAATGAGAGAATGCATATAATTTTTTTGCAAACCTTAAAACAGTATACAAATGATAGTTATTATTATTGTTATTCATATTATTAATGAAATATTATTGTGCTATAACTAACAAAAAGCATGATGAATGCAGAAAAGCATGGAAAGACCTCTATGAACTAATGCAAAGTAAAGTAGGCAGAGCCAGGAAAAGAGTATACACAATGACTACAGTAGTTTAAATGGAAAGAATATCCACCACCAAAAAATAAAAAATGAATGCTGCAAAATCAAAATAACCAAGATGGGCCTCAAAGAAGAAATCTGAGAAGACACTGGCCCCTGCTTCATTGCAGAGGTTGAGATCTTTCAATGTGGAACATTTCATATGATGTCATTTGTGATTTTGAATTCTTCGTTATAAGAGTTGGGCCTCTGGAAGGGAGTGCAGGGGGAAACCTAAGTGAAGTAAAATCAAAAAGTATTGATAAAAAGCTATGAAAACATTGCATGACAAACACATAGGTTATTTGCAACATATTACAGTGTTAGTTGTGCTTATATACAAACCATAAATTGCTTATATTCTAACAGTGCACTTCATGTAGCTGTATGACTTATGATCCTTCTCCTATTCCTCCTAAGTCATCAGCAACCTTGGTCACAGGTCTAATAGGTTTGGTACTTCTGTGACTCTGGGGCTCTGCTTGTGTGTGACCCAAGCTTGCTATCAGCACTCAAACCTGTGGTCCAATCCTGAGCTGATTCTCACTGGGTACCTTCTGTTCTCTAGCAAGCTCCACAATAGGAACATTAAGCAAGAAAGGAAAAGCTTTTGGGTTTAACCCTACTCTTTATTCAAACAGTTTTCTCCCTGGAATCATGACAGTCTTGATTAATTTCCTTGAGTCTCTGCTAGGAATCAAAACTCAGTTTCTTCCTTATTGAAGTCATTATCAATTGGATTATTATCTAGCTTAGCTAATCTTTCTATAACTGGTAAGCCAACTCATCTCCTTAGAGTTTGCATAGCTGATCCCCCTAACTCTTCTCCTCCTGCTCACCAGGGAGTTGGACTCACTTCCTAACAGGCAGTAGAGAGTAAGTCTGTGATCACTCTTTGGAGCTAGTTTTTAGATTGGCAAATTGCCTAATCTATGAATTACTTGGTAGAGGATGGTTTTCCATTGGTCCAATTTCTTGTGTGTTTTCTGTACACCAATATCTCCTACCAGAATTCTATCAAATTATGGAAGATCCTGAAGATGAACTCAGGAAACATACTTGAGCTAGATTTTCTGAGCTGAGGCTACAGCAAAGTGTCGGCATTCTTGTAGTTGAACTCTCAACCAAGACCCGTCCTGAACGTGAGACTCTACAACTTCTTTTCTTCTGAGACTCTAAAGGACAAGAAAATGAGTAAACATGGCTCTCATCTGACCATCAGAAGGTTGGGTTAAAAAGCCTATGACATCATTCTTGGTATCATTGCATGCATGCATAGAAATGCCACATAATGACTCCATTGAACTTTTTGCTCAGACAGAGCAGGCCTCTGCTGGCTGGGGGGGGACCTCTGGGTCACCAGTATGTTCAGCAGTATATGATTGAGTACAAGTTTTGTACTTCTTATAGACATCTGATAGCCTTTGGGTCAATAAAATCTGCTTCTTGCTACCGCAGATGTCCTTTCTTGACCCAAATTTCCAAAGTCATTGTGTACATGCCCTGGGCAGGAACCAACTGCTTCCTTGCACCACATGTGGATTTAGAGCTTGGCACATACCTCCATTCTGCCATAGCCTCAGCAGCAAGTTGTTCTCCAGGGAACAAAGCATTAGTCTTCAAGGTTTGCTCTCTCACTTCTTGGATTATATCACTTCTTAAAACTCTTCATTACACAGTTGTTCCTATTGTCTATCATGGAAGGACATGGAAGGACACTCACTCTCACCTTAGTTAATGGAATCACAGAAGGCACTTCAATTGAAGTAGTCATAGAATCAGTCAATCAATGAACATGATTAGATTTTTTTAAAACAAATTTTTATTTTTTTATTTTTTACATTACCAAAATTTCTCCCAGTATCCCCCCCCTGTCCCCTTCATAGAGAGCAATTCCATATAATAAATAATATTTCTTACAAGAAAAAAGGAGAGAAAAAATTAGCAAAACTGATCGATACACTGAAAAAGTTTGGAAATAGGTGCAATGTGCTACATTTGTGGACCTCCCACCTCTGCAAAGGACTAGGGTGGGGGTGGAGTTTCTTCTTGTAGCTTTTCTTTGGAGCTATACTTGTTCTTTGTAATTTCATAATACTCACTTAAAATTTTTTGAGTTGTTCCTTCTACATACATTGTGTTTATTGATTATCCTGATTGGGTTTTAATTTTTAATTAAATTTTTTTTTTACTTTTTCAATCAATGAAAATCTACTTCCTCTTTTTTCCACCTCCTCCCCACTCCTCCCCACACTGGGGAAAAAGAAGAAACTCAAAACCTCTGTTACAAACATGTATAGTCAAGCAAAACAAATTCCCCCTGGCTATGTTTTTTCGAAAAAAGTCTCAATCTTTCTGCTAGGAGCTAAATAGCATGTTTTATCATGAGTCCCCTTTATTGGTGGTTGGTCATTGCACTGATCAGAACTCTAAAGTCTTTCAAACTGGTTATCTTTACAATAACTCCATTGTTGTATAAATTATCCTCCTAGGTCTGAACACTTTATTCTTAAGTTTGCTCTAGTCTTCCTAGGTTTCTTTGAAACTGTCTCCTTCTTCATTTCTTACAGCACAATAGTATTCTATCACATTTATAACCATAACATGTTTAATCCCTCCCCAACTGATAGATACCTCTTCAGTTTCCAATCTTTGCTACCATGAAAAGAGTTGCTATAAATATCTTGCACATATGGGACCCTTTCTCCTTTCTTTTATGTCTTTGAGATATTCACCTAATATTGGGATTGCTGGGTCAAAGGATATCCACAATTTAATAACTTTGGGGGGCATAGTACCAAATTACTCTCCATAATGCCTGGCCCAGTTTGTAATCTACCAACAATGTATTAATATATGAACAGGAGTAATATATTCCTTTTTCCCTTATCATGTACAACCTCCTCTCTAATTGTATCAAGAAGGGAACATTGTGATTGGCTGAGAGAATCATTTATGCCCCCTGGGTCTGTGCATTAAACAAAAGCAAGTCAATTTGGGAGATCATCAGGCTCCAGAGGAGAAAGTGAGGCTGGTGACTTTGCACAGCCCTCCCTCACTTCAATCCAATTCACTTGCATGTCATGGCATCACCTCCCTGATGTCATGGTCCTGTTTGAGAAGCAAGGACAAAACAGCAAAGCAACCGCTCAGCAGTAGAAGAAAGAGTTCCAGGTCAGAATTTATTGGTTTGAGAGTTGGAGCCAGAAGTAAAGGAAAAACCAGGCCCTGAGAGAGGTGCTGTTGGGGGTGAGGAGGGCATTTTCAGACTTTTCTCATTCCTCCCTTTCCCTCTCATCATGACTATTTCATTGTAAAGACTAAACAGTAGAAACAGTATATCCAACTGGGACCAAAGTGGTATACTGAGGACAGACAGATTTGGAGACAGTGACCTATAGGAAGAAGGAAGTTTCAAGGAGAATGACTTCCTTGTGACAGACGAGTTCTGACTATAGACTCACGAAAGGACTTCTAAGCTATAAAATACCAGGAGTTGTGAACTGCCCTTTGCCACATATGTATCATAGATGTCTGCCTCACTTTCTTTGTACTGTTTGAGTGCATTCTTCCCAGGGATGCTGTGTGTATTTATGGGAACATGTATCTCAGTTTTAGGGGGGAAATAAGGAAACAAGAATTTATAAAGCACTTATTAAGTACCAGGATGGGTAGTTAGCTTGCACAGCAGATAGAACACTGGGCCTGGAGCTAGTAAGATCTAAGTTCAAATCTGGCCTAAGACACTTACTAGGTGTATGACCCTGGGTAAGTCACTTACCCTTCTTTGCCTCAGTTTCTTCATTTGGAGAAAGAAATGACCAACCACTCCAGTATCTTTGCTAAGAAAATCCCAAATGGGGTCACAAAAAATCATACACAAATGAAAAATGACTGAACACCAACAGCAAAGTACCAGTTACTATACCAAGTGCTAGTAATACAAATACAAGCAAAAAGAAAGATAGTCTGGGTGACTAGGTGGAGCAGTGAATACAGCACCGGCCCTGGAGTCAGGAGGACCTGAGTTCAAATCCAGCCTCAGATACTTAACACAAAAAGCTAGCTGTGTGACCTTGGGTTCCATAAAGAATAATTGGGTTCACTTAACCCCAATTGCCCTGCCTTCCCTCCTCCAAAAAGTGAAAGAAAGAAAGAAAGAAAGAAAGAAAGAAAGAAAGAAAGAAAGAAAGAAAGAAAGAAAGAAAGAAAGAAAGAAAGAAAGGAAGGAAGGAAGGAAGGAAGGAAGGAAGGAAGGAAGGAAGGAAGGAAGGAAGGAAGGAAGGACGAAAGAAAGAAAGAAAGAAGGAAGAAAGAAAGAAAGTTAGTTCCTCAAGGAGCTTATATTCTAATGGAGGATACAACACACAAAAGGAAGCTGAAAAATCAGGGCAAGGGAGAAGGAAGGAAAAAAATGCCTGCACGGAGGCCATAGTTTTAAAGTTTGGAAGCCATAAACATGACTGGGAGGGGAATAAAGGCCAGCCTGGTTCCCTCCACAAAATGGAGCTTCCAGGAGGGATTCACCAATGGTAGGAGGAGATAGGCTTTACACAAGGATTGTCCAGGTTGAGAAGGCCACAAAGTTGCTGGATCTTCCAGGGTGATGAGGTCTTAGGCTCTAATGGAGTTTCCAGGATGAAGCACCATGATTTGGAAGTCCAAGATCTAAGGACACTGTCAGAAGAGGAAATGCTGAATACTAATTATACTTCCCATACTATATGGTATATATATTTTGTCATAGTACATATACCATATAGCATATATAGCCTATTCCATATAGTAAGTTCCTTTGATAAAATCTAATAGTCTGCTCTTTGATTATTCATGGTAAGCATCCATATTCTGTTTCAGGAGCTATGGTAATAGATGTAGTCCTCTATAGGGCTATCCCTGGACCTCTGAAAATAGCTAACTGATCTCTAGGGAACCCAACGTGCTGATCTGAGTGCAAACTTGGGCAATAATCCCAAAAAGTGGTCATACATAAGGCAATGAGGATTGGATTGATGTAAGAAATTTCACAAATACTGATAACTCACCCTTCGGTGGAAGACCCTGACCTTCAGCTATACTTTTCCATGACAAAGGCACAATGCCTTACATATCACAAGTCACCTTAACCCCTGTGGGTGAATCATGGTTGCAGGCTTATATGGCTTAGGGGACAGGACTTTTGAGTTCATTCATCTTTTATGACCTAGTGCACGCTGAACAACTCTCAGCTGACCAGTCTCTTACCTGAAGTGCCCATCTTAGTGCTGGTCAAAATGTGTAAGCATATTTTTGTCAGTCCGTACTTGAAAATTATCATCCAACATATGGTCTCAGAATTTACAAATGACAGTTCACTTTAAAGCCAAGGACTCCAATTTGTTTATGGTACAATATATGTCACTTCCATCTAGTCTTCTATTAGTAAATGTAAAAGCTTTCCAGTAACCATCATTCTGTCAACACAAGACCATTCCAAAGCACTCCAGGCAAGCATCAGTGGGTAACACAAATGAATTGCTTAGGTCTGAACAGGCTAACACTGTTGCATTCATGAGGCAATTGACCAAACATTTAAAATTATTTATTTAATATTTTATTTTCTCCCAATTACATGTAAAAACAATTTTTAACATTTGTTTTAAAAAATTTGAGTTCCAAACTCTCCCTCCTTTCCCTACTCATTGAGAAGGAAAGCAATTTGATATAGGTTATACATGTGCAATCATGCAAAACATTTCTATATTAGCCATGTTGTGAAAGAAAACACAGACCAAAAAAAAAAACCCAAGAAAAATAAAGTTAAAAAAAAAGTATGCTCCAACAGACTCCATCAGTTCTTTTGCTGAAAATGGATTAGCCTTTTTCATCACAAGTCCTTTGGAATTTTCTTGGATTATTTTATTGATGAGAATAACTAAGTCATTTACAGATGATCATTATACAATATTGCTGGTACTATGTACAATGTTCTCTTGGTTCTGCTCATTTCACTTTGTATCAGTTTGTGTAAGTCTTTGTAGGTTTTTCAGAGAGCATCCTGTTTGTCATTTCTTATAGCACAATATTATTCTATCACAATATCACAGCTTGTTCAGCCATTCCCCAATTGATGGGCATTCCCTCAACTTTCAATTCTTTGTCACCACAAAAAAAGCTGCCATAAATATTTGCACATATTGGTCCTTTTCCTTTTTATGTCTCTTTGGGATGGAGACCTAGTAGTGATATTGCTAGGAAATGACCAAATCTTTGAAAGCTGTTTCCATTTCTCATCCCAGTGACTTCCAGATGACATTGAAAGGGTAGGCCAAGCTGTTTTTATGTATTCTTAACCTTCCATGCACAAGTGAGATCACTGAGTGGCTTAGTGATGATAGCATAATCCTCCACAAACTTCTGACAAAAAGCATCAAATTTGGGAAAAAGTCTTTAATTCTCAAAGATCGTTTGGATGTGGCTACCTGACAAGTGCTTCTATCTTTCCTCTATCTTTTGAGACACTATGTTCCTCACCTTCTTGACCAAGGCTCTGTAGGACACATCAACTGACCTCTTCATGTCACCATCCTCAACCTATTGTTTCCAGCAGGTTATTTTTTCATGTTCTTTCAAGGCCTTCCCAAAGCCAATGAGATCATTCAGGCACATCAATACATATGTAGTTGATGTAGTTCATGTCTCCAACCATATTCTCTGCAAGTCATTGAAAATGGGCAGACTCCCTAACAGAGGCCTTCCTTCTGTTACTTATTTTCTATTTATCCTGTAAAAAGTTCACTTTATTTGTATTTATTTACATGTTATCTCCCCCATTAGATTGCAAGCTCCTTGAGGGAAGGCACTATCTTTTGCCTCTTTTGCATCCCAGTGCCTGGCATATAATTGGCACTTAATAAATGTTTGTCGATCAATTGGCATCTGGTCAAATTGTTAGAATCCTGCAGGGCAAATGAAGGATATCTCCTCTTTGTCTTTCTCTGCTACAAAAAGTGAACAGTATCTGATAAGTAACTTCAATGCTGAAAAATACTTGCTGCCTAGAAAATAGTCCAGGGCATCTCAATGTGTATAAAATAGTCCAGGGCATCACTGTGTATACCCAGGCACGGTGTGCTGGGTCACCTAGGTTTTTGATTCAATGTCCAGCAGGCATGCATTTCAGATCTTCCCAGGCATTCTGCACTAACACTACAGGCAAGCATAGGGACTACATGATTCCATGGTGATGCCATTGACTAACAGGTGTTTCAGATGCTTTCTGAGATCTTCCATCTCAAATAGAGCAATCACATTCAAAGTGAATGACTTGTTCTCATCTAGATAAACCATCTCTATGCCTGCTCTTGGCTCAGCTCTGCATGCATTTACTGCTTGCCCCAGGCCTGGCTCATGTCCAGAGATTGACCACACTATCAAAGCCTTACTGCAGCAAATGGATTTTGTTTTTTTCTCTTTACCTTCTCAAAAACCAAAGCCACTCCACTCCTCCTAGTGCCATGATATCAAGCCCCATATTGGTTGTGCTCCCTCTTCCTCTGTCAACCTCGCTTCTTCTTAGGGCAACTAGGTGGCATAGTGGATGGAGTGACAGGCCTGGAGTCAGGAGCACCTGAGTTCAAATCCAGCCTCGGATACTTATTAGCTGTGTGACCTTAGGCAAGTTGCCTTGTTTGCCTCAGTTTCCTCATCTGTAAAATGAGCTGGAGAAGGAAATGGCAAACTACTCAACATCTTTACCAAATAACCCCCAAAAAGGGGCATGAAGAGTCAGACATGAGTGAAAACAACAAAAAGCTTTCTTCTCCTTATGAATACACCTATAGATATATTCCCAGCACACTCACCCAGGAGGTGACAGGGTAAGAAACAAGTGGTGTGATATCTCTGGATGACAATTTTTCAAATGTATGGAGATACTTTTAAAAAAAATTTCCAATTACATGCAAAAACAATTTTTAACAGTCGTTTTAAAAAATTTTTTATTTTCAAAATTCCTTCCCTCCCTTCTTTACCTCTTCCTTCCTCGAGAAGGCAAGCAATGTTATATAGGTTATACATGTGCAGTCATGCAAAATATATTTCATATTAGTCCTATTGTGAAAGAAAACACAGACCAAAAGAAAACCCATGAAAAAATAAAGTGTGCTTTATTAATATGCTTCAATCTGCATCCAGACTAGTATGGAGATACTACTGTAATTAATAAAGTAAAATTTCAGCATTGTTGAATTTATGGTACCTTTTTTGCCAATATCTATTTTCTCAATGGATAGTTGTCTCCTGGAGAGCAGGGTCTGAGCTCCAGCGCAGGGATCAGTAGGAGCCCCACTGTCTTCTTTTTTGGGGGGGGGACTGAAGGGGGTGAAAGAGAGTATAATAGGACAAACAAGCATGGATGATGTGGTTCATAATTTCAGTTCCACCTTCCGCTTCTCAATCTCACTACACATATTTAATCTCTTGCCAAATCTTCTATTTTTCTACCTCTACATCTCTTGTATTGATCCCCTTCTCTCTGTGCTTATATAGCCACTACCCTTGTTGAGGTCCATATCACCTTTTGCCTAGACTACTGCAATAGCCCCCAACTGGTGTCCTTGTCTTGAGACCGTCTCCTTTCCAATCTATCTTCCCTATGGCTGCCAAATGGTTTTCCAAAAGCTCAAACCTGACCATGTCATTTCTCTCATCAACAAACTCCAGTAAGTATTGCCTCTAAGACCAAATATTACTTCATCTTTGTCCTATCCTTTTATTTTTTATGTAAGTTTTATAATTGCATAATCATTTGTACAGTAGCATGTATGTATAATTTATAAATAAGTAAATATACACACATTGGGGGTGCATGCTCCAAGATTTTTCACTGATAGGGGTACAAGATCAATTGGTTCTAGATCATTGGGCTTCCCTCTATGCACTCCTCCAGGGAGAAGCTCAGCCTTCATCTATACCTGCTGGGTATGGTTATGAGATTTTTAAAAATGTGTGGTGTTCAAATAAAATCAACAAATATTTATTGAGCATTCACTGTGAGCAAGGCATGGAGTTTAGGGGAAGAAAACTGGCCAAGATTTAAGTCAATGTTTTTCCATTTAGGAATGTTTGGAGAGCCCTGATTAGGATTTCCATTCTCACACCTGAACTGCACCTGTTTCTATGATGGCCACTCCAAAAGCTCTTAAATCTTCAATACGGGGCTTAATGGCAATTGAAGTGAGTGAATAAGGAGGACAGGAGCTTAGCGAGAGAAGGGATTCCATGTTTGAATAAGGAGGATTTGTCTGAGTGCAGAATTAGGGATGAGTGTGAACTGAAGTGAATTGGGTTTGTGCCTATCCAAAAGGACAGTCCCGAAAATCGAGATGTCACAGAGAACTTAATGTTCTGACTACAGAACAGTCAGAGCTAAAAAGGATGGTAGCGTACTGATTCCACATTCTTCAAGGGTCTGTGATTTCATGGATTTGATGATCTTCTTGATCATGGAAGCCTGTGACCTCACTAAGCCTCAGGAGACAGTTTATTTTTTTTTAAAGAAATTGGGGTTAAGTAACTTGCTCAAGGTTACACGGCCAGTTATTTCTGGGTGTGGTGCTGAGTATCTGAGCCTGGATTCGATCCCCCAGGTCATCCCAACACTGGGGCCAGTGCTATTACTCGCTGTGCTACCTGGCCACCCCAGAAGACAGTTTTTATGAGGTGTTTTGGCTGAAAATGCTGAACACCTTGTGGCTGATCTTCTGGTAAGAAGTCTCTCTGAACTTCACTAATTTGATTCCTGTAATACAGACATTTCTAGAGCTGTTTGTAATGCTTTTCCAGCTTGGCACAATCTTAGAATTGCAGAATTTTAGAGTTGGAAGACATGCCTCAATGGCTGTCCATCCCAACCCATGCCTGAAAAGGGATGTACTTCTGCAAGGTGCCCAATAAATGGTTATCACATCATTCGTGAGTTCATAGGTTCAGAGCTGGAAGGGATCTTAGAAGTCCTTAGTTCAATCTCCTAGTTGTAACGGATGAGGAACATAGCACCAAGGACAGATCCTAGCATACTCTCCTGGAGACCCTCTTCCAAGTTTATATAAAACCATTACTGGTTACTCTTTGAGTCTAGTCTTTCAAACAGTTTTAAATTCACCTAATTTAAAAGGAATAACAAATTGTATATAGTAGATTTGCAATTTCTTGTGCAATTATCTTTTTTTTATTATGCTGTTATAGAAATGTTTGTTTTATTCCATAAATTAAAAATAAATTTAAAAAATTAATCAACTTCATTGCACTCTTGTCTAGCCCACATTTCTTCTTTTCTTCCACAAGAATCTATGATATACTTTATCACTTCTCCCCTCTGCCTGGGAATGCTCTCCTCCTTCATTTCTGCCTCCCAGCTTAGCTAAAACCCTATCTTCTACAGAAAGCCTTTTCCAATCTATCTTAGTTCTAGGGCCTTCCTTCTGTCAATTACTCCAATTTATCCTATACATAGCTTGTATATGTATAGGATATATGTATATATAGCTTTATACTTATCTGTTTGCTTTTTGTTTTCTCTGTTAGACTGTAAGCTACTGGAGAGTAAGGAGGGTCTTTTGTCCAGTGCTAAGCACAGTTCCTGGTACACAGTAGGAACTTATTAAATGCTTATTGACTGAATCCATCCTTCCCTCAGACACAAGATTGATCTTCCTAAAGTTCAAGTCTGACCATGTGACCCCGTATTCAATAAACTACAGTGTCTCTGTAGTACGTTCAGGATCAAATATAAAAATCTTCTCATTAGCATTTTTTTTTTTTTTTGCTTTTTGGAGGACAATTGGGGTTAAGTAACTTGCCCAAGGTTACATGGCAAGTTTTTTTGTATGGGTGTTAAGTGTCTGAGGCCAGAACCGAACTAGGGTCCTCCTGACTCCGGGCCGGCGCTTTACTCACTGTGCCACCTAGCCACCCCCTCATTGGCATTTTAAAGCCTTTCACAACTTGGCGCCTTCCTATCTTTCCAGTCTTGGACTTTATTTTCTTCCATACTCTACAACCCCAGTGACTTTGACCTTCTTGTTCTTCACACAAGACTCTCCATCTCTAGACTCCACATTTTCACTGGCTCTCCCCCATGCCTAGAATGCCCTTCCTCCTTACCTGTGCCTTCCAGAGGTGTTGACTTTTGACACAAAACCCAAATCCTCCCTCCTGCATGGGGCCTTTCCAGGACTTCTCTCTAATCCCCCCACTCCAGCCATGACTAGTGCCTTCTATCTGAGACAGTCTCCCATTTGTATTGCATACTAATATGTACGCGGTGGTGGTCTGTTTTTTGTCTCCCCCAATAGAATGTGAACACCTGGATAGTGACCATTTTCTGCCTTTCTCTGCCCCTTTAGCACTAAGCTCTGTGGCAGAGTTGATTTAATTATGGTTTGTGATATGGAGAAGGGGGGGAGGGGTGGAGAAGAGGAGTGGGTACTTGCCCAGTGAAGAGCTGTGGGCAAGGAGGCTGTGGAAGAGGTAGCCAGAGACAAGAAAGTGAAATGAAGTTTATCTGGGGATTTATTTCAAGGAGAAACAGCAACCAGTCTAGAAAGTAGGGTCCGAGGATAGAAATTCCTCGAGGGCATGAATTCTGGTGTCATTGGTGACACTGAGGGTAGTGGTATAAACCCAAGGGTGTTAGAAAGCTGCATTCTGTGAGTGAGTGGTGGAGGAGTTGGTTGGGTCTAGATCTCAGAGGAATTTGGGGCTAGAGATCCCTAAATGTTTGTGGATATCCGAGTGAGAAAAGCGAGGGTTCAAGTACATACACACGGACACCCAGAGCCAAATTGTCCAAGTGTGAGACTAAGAGAAAGTGCCTCCTTCAACAGCATCTTCTTTGTCTTTCATATTTTCATCTAGAAATTCACCTTTTGCTTCTGCCAGAGGTTTTAAACCTTAGTTTCTTCCTACCTAACCTTCCCCCTCTTGGGAACATACAATTCTTTTTAGGAAAATAAGCAAAGTGCATTGTTTTCCTTGAATTTTTTTTTCCAGATTCAGTGAGATATTTTGGGGCAGATGAGGCATTGTAATGCAAATTTCTTTTATTTTCTCCTGCATCTTTTCAGGTTTCTCTTCACTATGAATTTTAGTTAGCAGTATCCTCTGGAAATTTATAGGTCCCTTAAACTGCTGAAAATGTCTGTGTCCTGTGCAACCCAAGATAGGGACACTTAGGTGAAACTGATGCCAGGGCAAAGGTTGTGCAAGATTTGTCCTACCTGAGGAAGAGATGGTCTCAGAATATAGGCCTGGCATCTGGCATTCCCACAGTTACCATTGGGGGTTAGGAGAAGGGTATGAAAAGAGATTCTGCTAATTGCAAACAAAACTTGCAAAATTTAAGTGAGCAAGGGAACTGAGGTGCCTCTGAGATATCATAATCAGGTAAGATTGGAGAGATGCCCAGCCCTGGATTGCTGCTAGCACTGAATTGTTACCTCACAAGCATCTGCTATTGGTTGTGGTGGGATAGATAGGGGGAAGGGAAAACAGAAGTGTCAATGGCTCAAGGCTAATTCCCCTTTCTGAAAACACAGATCAGAACCTGAACCTTCCTGAGGGTCAATCTTCATATATGAAGGATAAGAGTAATAGTGTTTCTGTAGCACCTTAGGATTTACAAAGTGCTTCTTTCCTATGAAGTAGTATAAGTATTATTCTCCCTATTTTATGGGTGAGGGAATTACTACTACTACTACTACTACTACATTTTCCCATGTAGACTTAGAGTTATAAATTAAAAAGGCACTGTTACTACCACCACCACTACTACCGTCACCACATTACTATTACTACTACCACCACTCTTACATTACTACTGCTACTGCTACTACTCCTCCTCCTCCTCAGAGTGGGAGCTGGGAGTCCCTTTTTATTTCTCAAACTTAATGATGCGCTACTTCTGTGGTACGGTCCAGTGGAAAGATCCAGTGGCAATGGAATAAGAGGATGTAGGTTTAGATATTGACACTGACCACTTGGCTGGCTTTGGATGAGCCACTTAACTTTTCTAGGTCTCAGTTTCCTTACCTGCAAATCACTGGACCAGATCATTTGCAAGATCCCTTCCAGTTCTAAATCTCTGTGGTCTTATGTCATCTGTGGACCTGAGGGCCAAGACTGCATCATTTTTGTCTGTATTTCCAGTACCCAGCATTGTCCCTGACACATCATAGGCTCTTAGTAAATGATTACTAGGTCCACAGTTCTGTTTCCACTGAGTCCAGCCATGGACTCTGCTGAGTTAAGGGTTAGGCTCATGCTTACCCATAATCCAAGGGACCGTTTATAAAGTATCTGAATAGGAACAGAAGTTCTTTTGGCCAAACAGAAACAATAGGAAAACAACCTCCAGCTCTCTCTCTTTTCTTCTACGTGGATATGATTACACAAGCAATTCAGGTACCAGTTAACCTAGTCATCCCTCCTGTCTTTCTCCAGAACAGACCTTCCTCAAGAAAACTTGGGGAAGGAAATGGAATAGAAACTTTAAGAAAATGTTTTATTTATGAGCTGAACGCTGGTCAAGTGGAAAAAAAAAACCTTAAAGATATGAAAAATTGATGCATGAAGAACCACTCAGCAGTCTGTCCATAAACCTTTAGGGTTTGTATGTATATGTTGGGGGTGGGGGGAAGAAATGAAAACCCATTTCATGAAAATATGAAACCTTGATATAAGCAAGTTTTTAGAATACGCAAAAGGGTTGGCTAGGTACAGTAATTTTAGAAGGAAATGCAGTATTTTCCAAAAAGGGATGGCCTTGCAAGGAAGTTGAACATTGGCTTGTAGGGTCACTTACCTTTTTCAAAGGGCAAAGTTGGAGAAAACCCTGTGTTTAATTAGCAAGCTGGGCATCACCCTTGCTGCCCTTCAGCCATGTCACTTGGGCCAGACGTCATCCCTGACTTCTGGAAACCCTGTCCCTGAAGTGTCTTCATTAAGCTCTTCCAATGTGTCAGGCTTTGTGTTAAGTGCCAGTGATACCAAGAAAAGCAAAAACAACAACAAAAAATAGTCCCTGCCTTCGAGGAACTCATATCCGAACTGAAGAAGCAACATGCAGATAAGTCAGAACACACCGGAACACAAAGGAGCACATACAGGAAAACCTGCAAACACATGGGAACCTAAGTGACGGATGCAGCATCACTCTGTCAATACGCACTTATTAAGCCCTTTCTGTAGAATACTAGGATACAAAGAGAAGTCAAAATCTCACCTCCAGATGTTCACAAGACAACCCACAGAGGTGTGTGGGGGTGAATGGGCCGTGATCTCAGAAGGAAGACGGCAGCAGTGGGCAGCTCCTCTGTCTTAGAGAGTGGAAAAGGCAGTCTCTGGGGCTAGAAGATGGGAGTTCGAGTCCCAGCTCTGCTATTAACTCCCAAAGCATTTCACCCTCCTCGGCCTTCGTGTCTTCATGCCTAGCGTCTGAAGGCCTTGCTGCTCTAGGCCCGCGATCCCCAATCAGCGCTGGGAGGCCAGAGATCAGGCCAGAGAGCCATCCCACTGACCCTCCAAGAGCATTCGCAACCTTGGAACCCCGCTCCAGTTGTGTGGGGCAGGGGCTCCCTCTGAGTTTCCTGTCCCAGTGTAGAGTGAAGGCACAGCATCTGGTATCCACCTGGTGAGGAGCCCAGCAAGTTCTGCTAAAAAAACCCAAGTCAGACCGGGCCACTGACCTCTGTGGTGCTGTTGTGGCTACTGAGGAAAAGTGTAAGGCTGGGATGGTTCCCTATGGTGTAGTGCTTTTTACATACAAATAGTGTCTTAAAGCACACTATTTGTATGTAAAAAGGAAACCAAGGTTACATGATAATAGATGGTAGGATGTTGGAATTAAATGGAGGGAGGAAGGAAGGAGGGAGGGAGGGAAGGAGGAAGGAAAGAGGGAGAGAAGAAAGGAAGGAGGGAGGGAGGGAAGGAAGGAAGGTATAAAGGAAGGAAGAAAGGAAGGAAAGAAGGAAAGAAAAAAGCATTTATTAAAAATACTTATTATGTGCTAGGCACTGTGTTAAGTGCTTTACAAATATTATCTCATTTAATCCTCACAACAACTCTGTCAGTCTGCTAGTATCTCCAGTAAATTTTAGAATACAAAACCTAGGAAGGAATCTTAGAATCTCAGAAACACAGAACACAAAATGTTTGATCTGGAAGGGATTTCTAGACCATGTAATTTTCTCTGTCTTGCAGATTAGGAACCTAAGACTTCAGTTTTGGGGAAGTGACTTGCCCAAGGTCACACTGCAAATCATTGGCAGAATCAGGACTAGAACCCAGGCCAGCTTTCTCCATGCTGCTGCCATTTTATGCTATTGGCTCATCTCTGCTTAGGTCCTGATCCCAAGGTGACCTGCTCCCCACAAATTCAAGCCATTTCCTGCCCAGTGAGTGCAGCATTAAGGAAGAAATGGAGAGAACTGCTCTGTGATTACAGCCTTAAATTTTCTCTGATTCAACACTGCTCTCCCCTACGGCATGATTAGTCAGGTACGATTACCATTTCATAATGAGATTAATGAGAGAATTCATTCAGAAGTCATTATCTTTCCTAATAATGACCTTACTGATTACTGTATCTCCTTCAACTAGGTTACTGATTTTGATGAAAATATAATAAATATAGCTTTGCAGCACCTGGAAATTTGTTCTCTGCCTGGAATAGTTCTGAGGTGAAGACTTATTTTTAAGAATTTCTTGAAAGTGATTAAATATTTTGGTTCTCCTGAGGCAGTATTTCTGTGTTTTCACAGATGACATTTTTGAAATGTATGAAATATTTGATGATAAAATATTTAATAAGCCCAGCATTTATATTTTTCAGACATCTGTTTCTACTTTGAGACTGGCTGAATACAATTTTACATAAAATTTCTATTTGCATGTTGTGTTGGTTTAAGGAAATGTCTTTGCTATGTATCACATATGCACTTCATAAAATAATGAACACCCCCAGAGAAGGACTGTAGACCTCATCCTCCAGGAAACTAGCCAGGTCCATGGCAAGATGCAGTTAAGCAAATCAGGAGACAACAGAGTGATGAGTTTCCTTGTAAGGACCTGGCAGACTCTACCACTAGGCATCAATCAATTGCTAAATTTTTGTGCCTGTCAATCAATCAATCATTCATGACTTGTTTATTGAGCCTATGGTATGTCCAGCCCTGTGCTAATGTGCAGCATTTACGTAGCTTCTACTATGTTCCAGGTGCTAGGCAAAGTGCTTCAAACATCTCTTTTCATCCTCACAATAACTGTGGAAGGTTGGTGCTATTATTATTCCCATTTTTTCAGTTGAGGAAACTGAGGCAAACAGAGGTTGTGACTTAGCCAGGGTCACATAGATAGTGTCTGAGGCTGGATTTGCACTCAGATCTTCCCAACTTCAGGCCCAACGCTGTATCCAAGGAATCACCTAGCTGCTGAGACTGTGAAGTATGAGACAATCTTTATTTTCAGGGGATTATGATTTATATGAGGAGTTAATACACACACACACACACACACATGGACATAACACAAGACAGTATATCATCTTCCAAGAGAGGCCACAGTGTGATGCAGTGGGAGTTAGGAGACTCCTCGCTTGGACTCTAGGCCAGCCCTACTTCTTTCACTAGTGATGAACACATCACCAGAGAGCATTTGGGCAAGTTACTGCATGTCTATGTAGTTCTTCTACCTCTGTAAAATGAAGGGCTAGGTCAGATCAATACAGAGAAGTGATCTTAGATTTTAGAGCTGGAAGAAACCTTAGGGCCATCTGACCCATCCCCCTCTTTTTACAGTGCTTACATGACTTGCCCAAGGTCCCACCCATAGTAAAGGGCAGAGTCAGCCCTTGACCTCAGGACCTTGGATTCCAAATCCAATGGTCTTTGTATTACCTCAAAGCTGGCTCTGACAAGACATTGTCTATCCTGGGTACACTCAACCTGGGCTCTCTGTACGCCCAGGTTCCTATGGTCCATATTCAATATTCTGACATTCCTTGATTCCTGCTGTTCACACATCATATTTCTGCTGTAAAATCTGAAGACCGACCTTTCTGTGGAAAGCCAGCCACTATGTGATTTTTTTTTTTACCTCGGTGGAAACTTTGAGGCTCTTTTCATACATATAAATAGTTATTAGAGTAGGGCAGGTTTGCTTAGTTTCAGCACTGCCGTTCATCTTCATTCTTATGTCACCTGCAGAGATTTATGAATAAATTCGGGGTGTGATATAGTGGGGTTTCTCAGTGTGACTTTCCTTGATGTTAATGGGAGTTGGAAAGCACCCTGCCCATGAATCACCTGCTGCAAATGAAGCTGCAGTAAGGAACAAAGGGAACAGAAAACAGGAAAGTCTGGGGAGGATCTTCTGCGCTTGGGACTGTGAGTCAATCAATTGCTTATACTTTTTTTTTTTGCTTTTTTTGGAGGGCAATTGGGGTTAAGTGACTTGCCCAAGGTTACATGGATAGCTTTTGTGTTAAATGCCTGAGGCCGGATCCAGACTCAGGCCCTCCTGACTCCAAGGCCCAATCGCTTATACTTAATGGTGAGCAGGAGGGGACCTCAGAGATCAGTTTGTCCTAGGGTCTTAACCTTTCTTTGTGTTATGGACCCCTTGTGCAGTCCGGTGGAGCCTATGGACTCTTTGGAATAATGTTTCCCAATGTGTAAAATAGAATAAATAGGATTACAAAGAAAGCCAATTATATTGAAAGACATACAGTTGTCAAAATATTGGGGAAAAAGTTCATGAATGCCAGGTTAGCAACCCCAGATCTAGCCCGGCACTTTTCTATTACAGATGAGGAAGTTGGTCTCTGTAGGGGTGAAGTAACTTGCCCTAGGTTAGTTACAGATTTACAAGGCTTGGAAGCCACATCTCCAGGCTTATTCAGTGCCTTTTTCATTACATCACATGATGGCTTGTGGGAGAAGGCAGCCCAGCTAAGAGGACAGGAACGGCCAAGGAATTAACTGGCCAGTGAACTGTTTAAAGGCAAGTGGTGGGTCTGGGATGATCGGCTCAAACAATGGAGACAAGTCACTCATATTTTCTCAGCAGAGAACAGAAGCAGAGGTAATAGAGATAAAGGGTAGGGAGAGAGCCTCAGAGGAGCAACTTAGCAAATGAAGGAGGCAGTGCCCAGGGGAGACACCAACTCCCACGGGTTTAGTAGACAACCCAACTGTGTTCGAATTGTGAATTTCCACTACTCCGGAGAGAGGGAAGAACTGGTCCAGATAAAGCTTCTAGCTCTGACAGAGTGGGGCTGGGGATATCCCTGTAGGCTAAAAGATAGAAATTACAATGACTCAGGAAAAAGGTTGAGTTAAGAAATGCCACGTCTGTGATTTCTGGGAAGACAAAGGATGTGGACAGGAAACAAAATGAGATCCAATACAGAGGGTTGAAACTAATATGTCAGCAGTGGGGAGGAGCGTTGAAGGAGATAGGGGAAATGAATTCATTATAGAGATATGATAGTCAATGGAGATGTACAAAATAGTAAGGTCAGAATACCTAGATATAGAGCAGTATGCTATTTGTAAAAGGTATCTTGACTAGGTCTAAACCTGGCTCTGCCAAGAATTTTCTATATGGCCTTGGGTGAGTAATTTTTTCTTTCTATACCTCAGTTTCTCCGCTCATGAAAGGAGGGGAATTTGACTAGATGCCTATCAACTGTGAAATGGCCTAAACAAATTGTAATAGATTAATGTAATGTAATATTACTATGCACTTACTAGAAACAATGAATTTGATGAATTCAGAGAAGCATGGAAAGACATAAAAATTGATGCAAAGTAAAGGAGGCAGGACCAGGAAAACAATATGCATGATGATGAAGATGAAGAAAGAGGAGGAGGAAGGGGAAGAGAAGAGTAAGAAGAGGAGGAGGAGGAAGAAAAGAAGGAGGAAGAGAAGGAAGAGGAGGAGGAAGAGGAGAAGAAGAAAGAGGAGAAGGAAAAGGAAGAAGAGGTGGAGGAAAGAGAAGGAAAAGGCGAAAGAAGGAGAAGGAGGAAGAGGAGGAGGAGGAGGAGCAATGGGAGGAAGAGAAGGAAAAGGAGAGGGAGATGACAACTGAAACTGAATGCCAGAAAGTTGTAACAATCAAGCTTGGCCCCAGAGTCAATAACTTAACAAGCATGTATTAAACACCCACTATGTGCCATGTACTGTGCCAAATGCTAGGGATACATAGAAACACAAAGAAAAAACCTGCTCTCAAGGAGCTCATGCTCTACTGGGGGAGACAGAATGCAAACAACGGCGTACAAACAAGGTATAGGCAAGATAATCTGAAGATAATCACAGAAGTTGGGCCCTAGCATTACAGTGGATTGGGAAAATCTTCTTGAGGAAGGTGGGATTTTAGCTGAGACTTGAAGGAAGCCAGAGAAGACAGGAGGTGGAGATGAGGAGGGAGAGAGTTCCAGGCTGGAGGGTCAGCTACTCAAAACAGTTGGAGTTGAGAGATGGAGTGTCACGTGAGGAACAGCCAGGAAGGTAGGAAGGGGCCAGGTTATGAAGGGCTTTAGAAGCCAAACAGAGGATTTGATAATTAATATGGCAGGTAATAGGGAGCCATTACAGTTAACTGAATAAGGGAGTGATATGGTCAGATCTTTACTTGAAGGAAGATCAACTTGAAAGTTGAATGGAGGATAGACTGTAATGGGGAGAGACATGAGGCAGGGAGACTGATCAGAAGGCTTTTGCAATGTTCAGGTGTGACGTGATTGAGGACCTATACAGGGTGGTGGCAATGTCAGAGAAGCGATGGTGACAGAGGTATATTGGTAAACATTTAACAAGCAGCTCTCTGGGGAGAAACGTACAAATGACACACTTTAAAATGTCATCTCCATTATTAACGTTTCCCCCATCACTTTACTACTAGACAATCAACAAAACCACAAATCAAGCTCTGATTCAGCATTTGCCAATTCTTGAGGTGTAAATCCTCACACTGAAAATTTAACAATTTTCTCTCGAATCAATTCCAGCTGGCTCCAGCACACCACTGGAAGTGGGTGTATATGATGAACATTACAAAGGGAAAATGGACAAAATTTGCAACTGATTGATTATGAAGGGTGAGAGTGAGGAGTCAAGAACTGTTCCTCAAGGTTGTGAACCTGGGTGACTGGGAGGATAGTGGTGCCCTGAACAGCGATAGGCAAGTTAGGAAGAAGAGAGGGCAAGGGCTCGATGAGGTGAGGAAGACAGTGAGTTCAACTTTGAAAATGTGGGATCTAAGATCTCTATGGGACATCCAATTTTTATGTCCAGTAATCAGCTGGAGATGCAAGACTGGAGGTTAAGGCTGCATAAATGTATCTGAAAATGATTGAGATGGCTCTGACCCTCTATGTTCTAAGGTCCCTTCCGGCTCTAATGTTCTGCATTATGTAATCTAAGGTTCCTTTCAGCTCTAACGTTCTTTGTTCCATATTCTAAGGTCTCTTCCCACTCTAATATTATATGTTTCTAGCTTTTTCTGAACTGTTGCCAAAGCTGCCCTAGGGTCAGAGCACTGAATTTAGAGTCCAGAGTGTCCATCAGGCTGCTCCCTGCTCTGATTAAGAAGAGTGCCCCATGCAGCTCTCAATTACTAACATAATTACAATAATAATTACTTCATAATTCTCAAGTACCAGGAGCAGGTCAGATAGTTCCTGCTCTCCAGGAACCTTTAGCACAACCAGAAAGAACCCACAGGCTGCCCTGTCAAAGGTGTGACCTGGCATCGTCTATTTCTTCCCAAAGTGTTTTTGTAAAGAAACCTGCCTTCCCCAGGACTACACACTGTATTAAACGAATTCCTGCCATCCCCATAAGTGGCAGCATCACTTCTGATTTCTGGGGTGCTGTGGAGTCTCAAAGTAACTGAAGATAAAATTAAAAACAATAACAATAATTGCTCCCTTCTCTAGGGCTAAGGGAGGTAACAGTAGGATTAGCTTAATGAACTTGCTGGTATCTCTCTGTATCTTGTTGGTTTTTACAGATGAATGAAGGATTATAGTCATAGCTACCATTAAGTTTCACTTTAAGGTTTGCAAAGGCTTTCTATACTGATGAAGCCACAGGACCTTGATAAAGTTTCATTAATATTGGAGAAGCTACTCAAAACAGTAATTTCAATAGAGACTTCATGGTGAGATGGAAAGAGAGGTGGGCTCAGAGACATACAGATTTGGGTTCAAGTCCTATCTCAGACATAGGTTGGTTGTGCCACCCTGGGTTTTAACCTCTTCATGTCTCAGGTGGCTCTTCAAGATGATGAGCTGCTGACATACAGTTAGGTAGAGGGAGTTTCTTCCCTTGAAGTTTCCTACCCCATTGAAGTAGAAGATTTAGATCTGTGGCTTGGGGTCTAGGTCCTCTTCAGTTTGGTCTCTTTTGGATTTAGTGAATGCAGAAATGCCCATTCCCATCCAAGCACTGTGTATCCTGCCCTCTAGCCACACCCTTACATCTGGAAGCTGTTGCAAGTACCCAGAGAGGCTCCTCTGTTGGAGTGACTGGCTTGATTGGGGACTGCTCAGGTAATCTCACAGCCATATCTTGTCTCATAGTTCAAATTAGCTCTGATGTTTGTCTCATTAAAGGCTGGCTGCTACAACTTCCAGTGTTGTACTCTGTGACTGGGGGCTCCACTCCTTGTGGGATAATAAAATTAGAGAAGAACTATATAATAAGAAGAAAACTACTTGTTTCAGTCACTTTTCTTTCTTTTGTTCAGAAGAGAGAGCAGTGTTTGCTGGCTCACTGAAGCTTCACCACTTAGGATCAGAGGTTCAGAGTTGGAAGTAACTTGAGAGGCCATCTAATTCAATTCCTTAATTTTACAGTAGAGAAGACTGAGACCCAGAGAAGTGGGAAATATTTGGCTAAAATCAGATAGGTAGTAAGTGACAGAGACAGAATTTGAGTCCATGTGAGGAAAGACAAGAAGAGATTGGTTCAGAATGTTCCTTTTTATAAGGCTTATCCTGCCTAGGCTCTTAGCTATGTTAGGTCTAAGGGTATATACAGTATGATATCTACTATCTGCTCTCCTGTTTTTGGAAGATTTCTCTTGGACTAGGGTGATTTATGATTTATAGTATGTCTCTTTTGCTAATGTGAAATCCAAATGGGATTAGTAGCCACTTTCCCCCCTCTAGCTGAAGTAAGGATAATGTCTGCCATCTTTCTGAAGGGATCAGAATCTCTTTCCAGCTCTCTATCTGCTCTGGCATTGAACGTTCAACAAGGAGGAGAATAGTCACCAGAGTTTCTGTTTATGATTCCATTTAGAGATGTATATGATATGCATTAAAAATGCAAAGAAGGAAGCCAATTGTGAAGTAAATAATATAAATGATCATGACACCATGCAGTCTCACCAACTGCCATGAACTCCCCTTGTAAACTCAGGGTTCACACAACTGGAAGAAGAAAAGGGTCCGTGTATAGGTCAGGGAAAATGAATAGACCTTTTCTTGGAGTTCATGAACCCCCACTAACCCTCAACTCTTCCTAAAAGACTCTCAATCACTTATAGTCACATTTCCTCTCTTCATTCCTCTAAAGATGACCACAGTCTCAAGCTGTTGGTGTTAGGAGTCCTCTTCCTGGAGAGCTCTCCAAAATTCCTAGCATTTTGGTAGCACCCGTTCTGTTCTGCATTACCCCAAGCTGAGAAAAAAGAAAAAAAAACATTTTCCAATCCCTACTACCTAAGCGAAATTCTGTCACCACAATGGATCCATGTGGAAATATAGATTAAATGTGAGTAAAGCTTCTTGGCAGGAGGCAAAGGAATAAAGAAGGGAGGGAGGGAGAAAAAGAGGAAGTGCAGGTAGGAGGAAGAAAGGAAAGAAGGAAGGGAGGGAGGGAGGAAGGAAAAAAGAAAGGAAGGAAGGAAAGAATAGAGGGAGGGAGGGAAAAGAAGGGAGGGAAAAGGAAGGGAAGAAAGAAAGGAAGGAAAAAGGAAGGAAGGAAAGAAGGAGAAAAAAAAGGAAGGAAGGAAATAAGCACTTATTAAGCTTTTACTGTGTACCAAGCACTATGCTAAGTAAATTTCAGATATTTCATTTAGTCCTTACAACAACCCTGGGAAGTAATTATTAGCATTATCCCCATTTTACAGTTGAAGAAACTGAGGCAGACAGAGGTTTAGTGACTTGCTCAGGGTCATACAATTAGTAGGCTCTGAGGCTGGATTTGATCTCAGATCTTCCTGACTCCCAGGCTCAGCACTCTGTCCACTGTGTCATTTAGCTGCCTTGAGGTCATTAGCAACTAGCCAAGAAGTTCAGGCATTTACCACGTGGCCAGTACTAGAGCCTATGTTCTTTAGAGGTAAGTTGTGAAAGATACAATGATGTTTTCCCTTGACCCTGTTCTGCAGTCTGAGTCCTTCTAGTGACATTACACAGAAAGTCACCAGTCCCCAGAAGTGCATTTGCCAGGAAGCTCTATGGGAATTTGCAGGGGCTTGGGCAAGTGGTTGTCTGACCTTAGCTCTAGGTGACAGTACTGTTCTATCCTGCCAAGTCAGAGATGGTGTCCTGCCAAACCTGGCTGGTTAAATTCTCTTGCCAAATGCTGAATCTTCATTCTGGGTCCAACTCAAAGACCATTAATCAAATGGAAGGTGTTAAGTCAATGAGACAAGGCAGATTCTGGCTAAAAGTGCACAGTGAGCAAGGAAGATTTGTATGCATTTTGTAACAGCGATAATGAGGTAGTCCTTTTACAAACCACTATCCAGCCTGAAACCTCGATGGGGGCAAGATCTTGCTTGTCTTAGATAAGCAAAATCAAGTCCAAGAGTTTCTGCTATCAATTTATAAATAGACTTCTAGAAAGCAGTTAAGCTCTGAACTCTTACTTAAAAGCATGCAAAGTAGAAAGTCAAGAGGTATAATGAAGTGTGGGCGTTGAAGAAGCAAAGAAAGGAGGGCAAATCTCCCAAGTCCAAAGAGTGAAATCGGTGGTCAACAGCCTGATTTAGTCCCCTGAGCCAACCAAGTATTGAGGATAGTCTCAGTACCTTTTAAGGGAAAACTAGCCTAACTTGCATGGCAGGAGGGGTTAGGATATTGCTCCTACCATACATTCCTTATGTATGACAGTAATAGAACTTGTTAGCCACATAGTTAGCAAGAACAATTAGCTAGAAATAGGAAACTATTGAATACTTTCATGACCTGCCTCCAATACCTTTATGACCTGCCTGGTCTGCTTCCCCACCCCATCCTCACCCCTACCCCATCCCCCTGCCCTCCCTTTTGGTGGTCTTCCCAGTGGCAGCTTCAGGGTATTTTAAGGTTTCTTTTTCTCATCCCAACAGAAAAGTGTCTTAGGGTCTCCTTCTCTTCCACTTAGGCCCTCTAACTGAAGTGTCCCAGGTGCCAAAATTTCTCCTTAAGGCTCTAATATTTGCCATTGCTTTCATAGATAATTACTCAGCTATTTTTCAATCATTTTCCCTTATTTTCCTTTTAAAAATTCATTAGAGTTTTTCTGCTTCTCTAGGGCATTTGCTTTAAGCTTCAAACAAAATATTTGGCAAAAGTGTAACAAAATCCTCTTTTGTGATCATTAGGGCCTCATTTCTGTATTTCCCTAGAATCAGTGTTTTCTATAACACTGTCACTGCAGCAACAATGCTTCTGTAAGCAGGACTCGACATCGAGGTAGTCACAAAAGTATATAACATTGGATTTAATCACATTATTTTGCGTTTCTTTTTTTTCCAAATTCAAAAGTAAACTTCCTACTTCCCCCAAAGGCCAACCACCACTGAAATATGGTATCGATTTTGGCCTTTTGGCTTCCAGAAAGACTCAAGTTTTAGGGCTCACAGGTGGCACGCATAAATCCCTCAGGGCTAGGGAAAAGTCTCTGAGTCTGGGTTCTAAAAGCTGAACAAATTGAACTCACTCTATGACTCCTAGAAGCTACCCGACTGATAGAAAAGGGGAAAACTCGCTCTATCCTCTGAGGTTTTCAACCTGGCAAGTGTTTAAGAAAGAATGGAATCTGGGGGCAGCTAGGTGGCACAGTGAATAGAACACCAGCCCTGGAGTCAGGAGGACCTCAGTTCAAATTCAGCCTCAGACACTTAAACACTTACTAGCTGTGTGACCTTGGGCAAGCAAAAAAAATTAAAAATGGAATCTGTTTGAGGGTAGGAACAGTCTTACTTTGCTCATTTTTATGTCCCTGCTATTTACTAGAGTGCCTGGTACTAAGTGCTTAATAAAAGCTTTATCACTCATTCATTCGAACCCAGATCCTTGAACTACAGAGCTGTGCTCTTTTCTGTTCACTGAAATTCAATCTAACCAAGTAATCATTAAGCACCTAGCATCCATCAGTCACCATACTAGTCAAAAAAAAAGGGCAAACAATGTTTTCTGTCTGCGGTCCAGTGGGAGACAATGGGACATGCACACAGTTAAGAAGTTAAAAAAAGAAATCCTGAGAGAAGGAAAAGTTCTAGTCACTGAGGTATTAGAAAAAATTTCAGTAGCAAGTGGCCTCAGAGCTGAACCAATAATTGCCCTTAATGTATCTTTATAGTCTCCAAGTTAAAGAGAGATAATAGTGAAATATGTTTCCAAAAAGAATTATCATACTGGACAAAAATTCTGTGAAAGCTCTGGTTTTCAAGACTTTTTTTTTTCCCCCATATAGACTTAGAGTCAGGAGATCATCAAATTCATCTCCATTTTCACTGATGATAAAACTGAGGTCCAGAGGTTTGCTTAAGGCCGCACAAGAAAGTTCATTGCATTCAGAACTAAAAGTAGACCTCTGTCTGATGCTCAGTCCCATGAGCTTCTCCCCTGCACACTAGTCTGGGGCTGCATTCCATTCTGCCTTCTCAAAACACTCAGTTCATTATCCTTCTCCATTAAATTAAAGAGTCTGTAAACAGCCACCTAATAACAATATCCTTCAGAACGAACTAGAAGAAGGCTCTAAAGACAGCCCTCAAGCAAGAAATTTGCCAGGCAGAAATAAATCTCAGCAAAGCATTTAGAGGTGTTCTTAAAAACCAACACCACAATGCAAACCCTATCGTCTTCTTAATTGAGTTTTTAATATCAGTAAAGAGACAAAACAGAACTGCCAAGGGTGTAAGCATAAAACATCAGATGTGTCATAAATATTCACACACCTTTCTCAGAAGCAACTGTTAAACAAGCACACTTCCCACCCCCTCCTGGCAGGAACCCCCAGGAGAGATGAACAGTTTCCTTCCCTACCGGTAGAAAGGGTCCCAGGAGGGAACAGTGGAAAACCACAAAAGCTGTCACTTCCACTAGGGATGGCCAACTAGCCTCATGAACTGAAAGAAGGCAGTGGCCCATGATGTGAGAAGGCTTTTCTGTGACAGTCAAACTCTGATTACTTGTAGTGACCAATCAGAGAATCCGTAATGAAATATATTTCCCCCTCTCTTACTAGTGAGGTAAGGGGTCATGGATGCAGAATGTTACTTATGCTGTCAGATGTGATTGCTGTATTGGCTGATTTTACTTAACTTTTTTTCTGTTGGCAAGGAGAGTTCAGTGGGGGAAGGGTTGTATCAAAAAACGACTGTGATGTTAAAACCAGAGATATCAATAAAACTCTGTGTGTATGTGTGTCTCTCTATCTCTGTCTCTCTTTCTCTCTTTGGGGAAGGCACTCAGGTTGGTACAGAGAGGAACATAAGAATGGTCAAATGACTAATCCTGATATTCATAGCTCCACAGCCATCTGACTTCAAAGGACTTTTGTAACCTTCTCCCTCATTCCTCTGCATGTGTACATCCTGTTTGAATGTTTTTATCTGGCTGCTTTTCCATCTATCTTGGCCTTGATCTCTCTCTTTTTTTTACAGTGGCCCTCAGACCAAGCCCTGATTATCCTGAAAGTAATCCTGACCCAGCCTGGCCTTGAACTTCTCCTCTGGCTACCCCATAGCAGCCATTTGTCTGTGGGAGCCTCCAGATCCAAGTTCTTCCCCTGTCTCAGGAGAGGTGAGAGGACAGAGGTATGGAGGAGTAACTGTGGAACGTTCCACATTGCCATCATTAAGCATGTTCCCATCAGTGGGCTGTCCTAGGATCACAGCATCCTTAAATAAATATTTAGAAATTCTTAATAACTGCTCTTTGAATGGATCCAATTAACCAATCCATAAATACCATGACACAGCAACTCCCAGGGCTAGCCTTATGAGTCATTCATTCCCAATTACTCCTGGACTCAAAATCAAACTGCAAAAAACATTTCAAGGTCACTCTTATGGCAAGTCTTGCCCTACTTCATTTAAGCATATTTGGTAGCACATCCTGCCTGCTTCTTGGATTATCTCCACGAAGTGGGCTGAACAAATTCCCATCATACTGTCACCAGGCAGTCTCTATGGATAGGAAACCTTTCTTTCTCTTACTCTGGAAAAGTCTGAAAAAATTCAGGTCACTTTGCAAAGTTTATCCCTGCCTAAATCTTCTGGTATAGCTAAGGAGGGGGGAAAGGTAGGGTTGTTTTTGTCCATTTGCTTGTCCCTTTCTTTCTTCCTTCCTGCAATCTATCCTTGCTCTCTTTCTTCCCTCCTCCCCATCCCCATCCCCAATCCCTTCTGTCTGAAACCTGCAGAGTTGGTAGGGGCTGTACATACAACTTACTTTCAGCTAGCTGTTCTTCTAAGGGGATAATAGAGGTTTTGACTTCAGTTTTAATTAGATTATCATGTATTTACTTAATTTTGACATACTGTTTTTTTCTAATAAAATTTTAAGTCTTGAGGATAGGAAATGGTTTTTCATTTTATTTTGGTATCCCTAGCACTCAACAGAATGCTTTGTGTCTCTGTAAGACGTATTGTGTACCATATAAAATATGTGGATATTGTTGTGTTGTTCAGTCTATTCAGTTGTGTCCAATTCTTTGTGACCCCATTTGGAGTTCTCTTGGCAAAGATATTGGAATGGTTTGCCATTTTCTTCTCCAACCCATTTTATAGATGAGGAAACTAAGGCAGACAGGTAAATGATTTGCCTAGAGTCACACAGCTAATAAGTGTCTGAGGCCAGCTTTGAACTCAGGAAGATAAGTCTTCTTGACTTCAGGCCCAACACTTTACCTACTGTATTACCTAGCTGTCCCATATATGGATATGTCTATATATATGTTCATACATACACATATGTACACCCATATATGTGTGTATAATTTATGTATCTGTGTGTGTGTCTACAAATATACATACACAGTCACAGGGGCTGTCAAAATGTAGCTTGTGGGAAGCATTGATATCTATATCTCTGGAATCTTGTCCATTCTTCTCCAAGGGAGAATATGGTTCCCGCCTCGAGGGGAATAAGAGAAGGACTATGAAACTGGGCATTCTTTCTTCCAGTCTCTTAAAGGAGTACTGCACAAGAATTATAGGTGTCTGCTGCCTAAATGTTGCTGACCTAGGGACACAATGTTGATTCACGATGAAGACACTTTCCTAGTTGTTACCCCTTAAAGGCAAGAGAGTTGCCCCAAGCTTAAAACTAAGATTACTCCTTCCCACCAAATTCTAATTATACAAAGGACTATCACAAAATAGTGAATAGTGTATAAATCCATTTGTCCAAGAAAATCAGTGAACATAAATTGGAAAAGTTCTACAAATATACAATATATGAAAATATTCAAATACAAATAATACACAAGAGTGAATTAATTCTTCTTCTGGAAAAGAAGTATCTCAGCTCAAACCAAGGGAGAGACCCTGATCTCACCGAAGGAAAACTTCTGCAAAGTCTCTAGGAAGGGAAGCTGGAAATTACGGCTATGTTGAGAAGCTGACCTCCCCTACAGATCTATACCTTCCAACGCACCCCTTTTCTCTCCCCCCAGTCCCCAATAATTGGAGTTGTCAAGGTGAATGCTTATCATTTCTCTCCTCCTGCTCATTAGAAAATCTAATCATCAATGTGGTGGTAAATGCTTCACAGCCAGCATAATACACACACACACACATAATAAAATATATATCTATTTGTATATATATATATATATATATATATATAATGTATGTATATATGTATATGTGAGAGAAGTTATAATTTTTCTCATATTAATAAGCAATTATTAATTGGGATTAAAATTTTTTCTATTTCTTCATTTAGAAATAAACCCCTATAGATGAATACAGCCAGTCTTTGAAGGGCATTATTGACCTTGCCCAAAAAATTACCTTTGTCCAGATTTCCCAAGGAAGGGGGCAGTTGGGAGGGGTCTAGGAGTAAGAGTAATATAATCAAAGTCATGTCCCCCAGCCCCTCATTAGAATAGGTCCATCTCTCATTATAAAATTCATTCTCCCATTAATTGTTAACCAATCAGAGTTGATTGATGCCTGTTGGGAATATCCACTCTTCCAAGGGCATATAAGTGTTTAGAAGCCTCCATGATTCATCTTTGGTTTACGAGAGACAGTCAAATGACCATCCTTTCATTAATTATTTGCTAGCCATAATTAATAAAATGATTAATTACCCAGAAATCAGGTCTTTCAGACTTTTCATTGTCACAACATGTATATATACACACATACATACACACACATATATACTTGTATATGTATAACACACACTCATAACACACTTCTCAGTTTCATCTGCACTATTAACATTTTCCCCATCACTCTCTTAAGACAACAATCATCAAAACAATAAATCAAGCCCTGATCTGTAATGTTTGCCAATTAATTTCCAAGGTGCAAATGCTCACACTGTAAATTTAACAATTGCATCTCAGGAACTGGTACAACTGGTACACACTATTGAAGCTAATTCTCCTTTGGGCAATAGGATATTGAGCTACATAAACTTGATATGACCACTTGAATTTCATGGAGATACTCTTAAACTAGACAATTTAGTTGACTGGTCTCTCAGCAACTTTGTATGGGTGAGCTTTCTATTGATCAGCTAATTTGTGAGTCCCCTGAATGCCAAGGTTTCTCAACAGGACTCTGAGTCCTCTTGAAGGCCTTGACAACATTGCCTACCATCGTAGCATTTTTTTTTCTTCTGTTCCAACTCTTCTGAGCTGAAGTCAGAGCTAGTTGGTAGGTTTCTCTTAGCTTCTCTCTCAACTGAGAGTGCTGATGGTGACCTTTTGACCAAGTCCAAGTTTTACAGAACAAATCCTTTTATTAAGGGATTTGTTCTGTGAAGTTTAGATTTAGTCAAAAGGCTACACTTGAGGATCTAGAAGACTACTTGTGGCCTCAAGGCTGCCGGTTCCCCACCCCTGGTCTAGACTTTTAATCCTAAGGAGTTCCCAAGGTCAAAAACCCAGTTTCTGGTTTAGACACTGAATAGCCCAAGTTCCTATAATAACCAGTACTTCTTATCTCTGTCCTCTTATGAGCCTCTGCATAGTCAGGTTAAGAACCTACATGAGGATGATTAAGGTGCACAGGTACTGATCCCCAACTTGTTGCTTGCAGTATCGCCATGAAAAGACTAGAATTAGTTCTGATCAGTGCTAAAATTCCAATGAGTAGTGAAGGGTCTACACATATGAAATGAGAATGGGAATTTGAAGATCTTCCCTGCCCCTTAATAGACCTAGGGGGGAGTTTGAAGACCTTCCCTGCTGTGAAGATAAATTCTATCCCCTAATAGGCTAAATATAGTCACATGAAGCTGGTAGTCAGATCTAGTGAGGGTGGGGGAGAGAGGACGCTCAGGCATGGAATCAAATAGGCTCATGAGTAGATATTGATCTCGTATTGGTTTGTGGGAAGGCTGAAGGATGCTGTGGCTCTCAGTGTTATTATGGTTTCTGAATATATTTGGTACTATGATGGAATTGTCTTACTGGTTTTGGGATTTGGTTTTCTGGTGTCTAAATAAATGCTTCAGTTCTGTCCTCTACCTAGAGAATCTGGTATATTTTGCAATTGTACGTCATGTGATATTTATAGTCATGGTCTTTATAGTGATTGTGGGTGCTGTAAATATTGCATTGGCACTACAATGTATCAGTTCCTTACTTTGCTTCTGTGCTCCATGCTCTAGAAGAGGATCTAGAGCCAGCTATGGCCCAGTCCTTAAGTTCAGGAATATTTGTTTCACCCCAACCTTTGTTAGTAATGGTTTCTGTCTCTGAATAACTGGGATGACAATGGATGCATAGGGTTATTCGCTATAATCTGTCTCAGAACTGAAAAATAGAAGTATATATAGAATAATTTTACACATATACCTATTTGTGTCTAATGGTAGCCATCTCTAGGGTGGGGGAGGGAAGGAGGGAAGCAAAAAGAAGAAATTTACATGATAGTTTTGTTGTATATTTGAAAGGAATAGCAAGTTGTGCATAGTAGATTTACAGTTTCATGTATAATCACCCTTCTTATTCTACTATGTTATGTAAATGCTTGTTTTATTCTATAAATTAAAAATATTTTTTTAAAAAAGAGTCTACTCTCAAATTTCCAACTTGCGCCTTTACACTTTAGAAACTGGCAAATCCTACAAAGCAGGACTAAATTTCTTGTTTTATTGATTGTCTGGGCTTAAGAAAGTAATGGAGGAAAATGTTAATAAATCAGGTTAAACTTAAAAGTGTGTGGCAAGAATATTTTTCTTTTTTTAGGTAGTCAATTATTAAACATTTACCAGAACACCCCTAGTCTATGGAATCTGTCTACCACAGGGAGCATATCCTTGGCCTTATTCACAGAAAAATGGTACTTCCAGATTTAATTATGACATTCAGTTTCTTTTTGTAAAATTTTATTTTAATTTCTAGTTTCATCTTTCCCTCCTTCCCCCAGTCCCTCCCCCATCCATTGAGAAAACAAGAAATATGATGCCCATAATATATATGAAATCATGCAAAACATTCTTCTGTGTTAGCCTGTTCTTTAAAAAAAAAAAAAAAGGAAAAATGCATCTGGCTGCCCTCTGAATTCATCAGTTCCCTATATGGAGATGGATAGTATTTTATCTTAAAAGTCCTTTGGATTGGTACATCACTGTTTTTATCAAAGCTGCTAAACCTTTCAAGGTTCATCATCTTTACAATATTGTTGCTATTGTATAAATTATTCTCCAGGTTCTACTCACTTTATTTCACATTAGTTCACACAATTCTTCCCAGGTTTTTCTGAAGCCACCCCCTTCATCATTTTTTGTAACACACTAGCATCCTTTCATATTTATATACCATGACTTGTTCAGCCATTCCCTAATTGATGGACATCCCCTCAGTTTCCAATTCTCTGTCACAACAAAAAGAGTTGCTATAAATGCTTTTGTATGTATTTAAAAAATTTTTACATATGTAATTTTTTTGTTCTTTTTCTCTTTCTTTGATCTCTTTAGGGTATAGGCTTACTAATGGTATTGTTGAGTCAAAGGATTTGCACAGTTTTATAGACCTTTGGGCATAATTCCAAATTGTCGTCCAAAATGGCTGGGCTAGTTCACAACTCCACCAACAGTACATTAGCATCCCTATTTTCTACATTCCCTCTAGCATTTGTCATTTTCCTTTTCTGTCATGTTAGCTAATCTAATAGGTGTGAGGGGGCATTTCAGAGTTGTTTTAATTTGCACTTGTCTGATTATTGATTATTTGGAACATTTTTCCATATGACTATTCATACCTTTAATTTCTTCCTCTGAAAACTGTCTTTTCATATTCTTTGACTATTTATCAATTGGGGTATGGCTCCTACTTTTACAAATTTGGTTCAGTTATCAATGTATTTGAGAAATGAGACCTTTATCTCGCTGCAAAATCCCTGCCCTCCCTTCTGCTTTTTTTCTCATTTTGACTGCATTGGTTCTGTTCATATGCAAAACTTTTTTTAATTTTATGTAATCAAAACTATTCATTTTTGTTTCCATGAACCTCTTAAATCTCTTGTTTAGTCATGAACTCTTCTCCTATTCATAAATCTAACCTGTAATTTCTTCCATGTTCTCTTAATTTGGTCATGATATCATCTTTTATGTCTAAATCACATATCCATTTTGAGCTTGTCTTAGTATAGTATGAGATGTTGGTCTATGCCTAGTTTCTACCAAACTATTTTCCATTTTCACAGCAGTTTTTGCCAAATAGTGAGTTCTTGCTCTGATACTTGAGAACTTTGGGTTTATCAAACACTAGGCTACTATACTCATTTGCCTCTGTATATTGTGTACCTAAGATATTCAGTTTCTCTGTAGGAATGTCTACTTTCATTAGGACTCTTATTTTTCTATGTAATTCTTCCTTCTCAGAGGATAAACTAATATAAAATTCCCAGAAATAATTTCCAGGTCTATCTCTATGGTAAAAATTCTCAGGTAGGACTAGAAAAACTTCCTAATTTGTCTACCAGTCTTAACATTAGCAGCCTCAATTGCATTCTCTTCTAACCTTTACATTTTTCTGCCCAATATCCTTACAGTGTCCTCATTCTTGTGGGTCTGGGTTTACTTGTATTGTTAGGGGATTTCTATGCTTTTCAATTGCAAATGAGAGACAGCACCATTCGACTGTGTTAGTTCCAGGTCATTTTTTAGAGATCATGCCACTTGTGCCTGCATCAATACACAAATATTAATGCAAACAATAAATATATAACATTATCTTAAGAGTGCTTTATTGATTTGACATATTGTGCTTAAAAATGCAATATGACAGCAACAGGAAAGAATTCAAATCACAAAAAAGTACTAATGATTTTTTATGTATTAACATATTTCAATTAAGTATTCCTACAGCAGCATTTAAGACTTCCTTAGAGACATAACATATCAAGAAATTCAGGAATGGCATTACAATATTTTTATGCTAGCATCAGGTAGGAATGAAGCCACACTAGTTTGGGAAAGCTCATTATGCTTCCAGAAAATAAAAATTAAATTAAATTCAAAGTACAAAAGAAATAATTCTAGGATACAACCAGGAAGTAATCAAAATTATCTATGGCTCAGAAGAAAATCTATTCACTATAAAAGAAAAAAAAACCCTGCAAATCGCATTCTGGGGTATACAAAATACAAGATACAAAATATCTGAAACTTTGAAAAGCAATTTAAATATGTGTACACACATATAAGCGAATAAATAAGTGGGCTAACAGTTTAAAATCTAAACTGCAATTTCTAGTCCCTTAAAAAAGTTTTCTGACACTTAAGTGGCTTGCTTGAGGGATAATGCTCATTCAAAAGAACAGGTAGAAATGTAGACAAAAGAAAAGCCAGGGGGACAGAGGCAAGATGATGAAGAAAAGGCAGGGACTTGTCTGAGCTTTCCCAAATTTCCCTCTAAATAACTTTAAAATAATGCCCTAAAATGAATTCTAGAGTAGCAGAACCAAGAAAAAGATGAGGCAAAACAATTTTCCAATCCAAGACAACTTAGAAGATTGGCAGAAAAAGGTCTGTTACACTGGGGTGAGAGTGGAGCAAAGTACAAAGAAAGTGACACCTTGGCAAGACAATAGCAGACTGTGCCTTGGCAAATCAGCAGCAGACCTTGGAGGTAACTGAATCAGCAATACTGGTTTCTGGAACCCTCAGCTCATAGAGCATAAGGGAGTGGGATAACTAGCCAGAAGGAGATTATAGGGGTCCCTTTGCTGGCACTGGCTGCAGGACTCTATTGCATTCCCCATATGTGGATCCAAGTCATAGTCCTGGATTTCAGTCCCAGGTCAAGGAGGAGCACTGGCACACCAGAGCATCCTGCTGTAGGGTAGTGGGCATGCGGTCAAAGTTCTAGACCAGAACACAGGCCAAGAGAGCAGTAACCACACCTCTTCTTGGATTATACCACCTTGGAAGAACTAAAAACTTACAGATTTTCAAAACTAGCTGTGAAAGCAGCCACACACACACACACACACACACACACACACACACACACACAATTCAAACAAACAAAATGAAGCTTGGGACAGTGGTCCCTCCACCCTGGGAGCAGAACCCAACTTTAGGGTAAAGTTAAAAGTTAAGAAATAGGCTGAAAGAAATGAGCAAACAACAACAAAAAAATAACCTGACTGTAAAAAGTTACTATGGTGCCAGGGAATATCAAAACATAAATTCAGAAGAATACAATAACATCAAAACATCTATATCCAAAGCCTCAAAGAAAAATATGAATTGGTTTCAGGCCCAAAAAAGAGAATTCCAGAGCTCAAAAAGGATTTTTAAAATCAAATAAGAGAGGTAGAAGAAATATTGAAAAAAGAAACAAGAATGATGTAAGAAAATCATGAAAAAACAGTCAACAACTTGGTAAAGGAGAAACAAAAAAAATACTGGAGAAAATAACACTTTAAAAAACAGAAGAGGCCAAATAGTAAAAGAGGCACAGGAGGGTGGAGCCAAGATGGCAGAATGGAAGTAGTAACTTTTCTAAGCTCCTCCGTGAATCCCGTCACTAAACTTTAAAAAGTGAATCTGAGTGGATTTTGGAGTGTCAGAATACACTGGGAGATGGAGCATAGCAGAATCCAACCCAGGAAAGTACCCCTGTGGGTCAGGGCAAGGGGAGCGCAGAACATGTGGGGGCTGCAGCAGCTTGGACTAGAGAGCGGACTACAGCAGAGAGAGAAAGAGCCCCAGCCAGCAGGCTCACCCACCCCAAGGGCAATTCACAGACATCTCACCAGCATCTCACCACAGGATGGAAGGATTGGTTGGAGCTGGGTAAGAGAAAGCTCAGGGCCCACAGCAGAGACAACAGCTTCTCCTGGGGCTATCAGCCCCTAGTGTGGAAGTTTAAAAATCACCTGCCTGATTTTCCAGGAGCCAGAATGGCAAAGTAAACTCTGGCTGCTCTGATTACTCCTCCCTGACCAAGAAAACCCAGAGATAAATGTCCCATCCAGAGTAAAATCCTGAAATAGCAGAAATAGCCTCAGGCTTAGGAGTCACAGAGAAAGGGAGTAACTGAGGCAGTGAGGAACCTAAAGAGAAGAGCATGAGGGGTCCTAATGAGCTCCACCTCACCTGACCAGCAAAAGCCTGCCTGAGCTGTAGCCCAGGGGCATAGAGGCAGAAATCTGAAGTGACCGGACCACCCCTCCCCCACAGATTACTCTGTGAGCCTCAGGGTAACTCAGGGGAAACACTGAGAGTCCTGGCCTTGGCCTCAACCTAGACACCCAGAGGCTACAGCACACAAAGCCAACAATCAGGCACCTAGATCCCAGCCTGAGAAGTTTGGGTCAGAGCCCCCTGTACTCCAGGAGCAGAAATACACTTTAAAGGACGGGAAATAGGCAATTACAATGGGCTGGAAGCAACTTGCAAAGGCAAGACCAAAGACAATAGAATCCTATTATTCTGAACAAGAAGAATTACTTTCAGGAAACACCATGGACTCTGTGTCCACACCTGAGACCACAAATGGAAATATGAACTGGTCTCAAGCCCAAAAAGCATTCTTGGAGGAGCTCAAGAAAGATTTTAAAAGCCAAATTAGGGAAGTAGAAGATAAATTTAAATCTACAGCGACCAAATTGGGAAAAAGTCTCACTAAAGAAAACAAATCCTTAAAAAGTTTGTGAACTAATTGGAGAAAATACCTCCCTAAAAAAGGACCTTCAAAAACTAACCAAAGAAAATAATTCATTAAAAATTAGAATCAGGGGCGGCCAGGTAGCACAGTGAGTATGAGCACCGGCTCCAGTGTTGAGAAGACCTGGAGATTGAATCCTGGGCTCAGACACTTAGCACCCACCCAGAAACACCTGGCCGTGTAACCTTGAGCAAGTTACTTAACCCCAATTGCTTAGGGGCAGCCACGTGGCTCAGAGAGTAAGAGCACCAGCTCCAGTGTCAGGATGACCTGGATCAAATCCAGACCCAGATACTCAGCACCACACCCAGAAATAACTGGCTGTGTAACCTTGAGCAAGTTACTTAACCCTGATTGCTTTAAAAAAAAAATTAGAATCTGTCAAATTGAAGCTCAGGACTCTATGATACACCAAGAGTCAATCAAACAAAACATGAAGATTGAAAAATTGGAAGAAAGTGTAAAATATCTCACTGGAAAAACAACTGACCTGGAGAACAGATCCAGGAGAGATAACTTAAGTATTATTGGTCTACCAGAAAACCATGATGAAAAAAGCAGCCTGGAAAATATCCTCCAAGAGATTGTCAAAGAAAACTATCCTGAAGTCCTAGAATCAGAAGGTAAAATAGTTATTGAAAGAATTCACCAGTTTTCTCCTGAAAGAGATCCCAAATTGAAAACTCCAAGAAATATATTAGCCAAATTCCAGAATTACAAGATTAAGGAGAAAATATTGCAAGCAGCCAAAAAGAAACAATTCAAATATCATGGAACTACAGTCAGGATTACACAGGACCTAGCAGCTTCTACATTAAAATATCAGAGGGATTGGAATTTGATATTTTGTAAGGCAAAAGAGCTAGGACTGCAACCAAGGATTAACTATCCGGCAAAACTGAGCATAGTCTTTCAGGCAAGAAGATGGTCATTTAATGAAATAAGGGACTTCCAGATTTTCCTGATGAAAAAGCCAGAACTCAATGGAAAATTTGATCTCCAATTACAACACTCAAGAAGGCATAAGAAGGTAAACAAGGAAAACACATTCTCACACATACACACATGCACACACGCACACTCATGCACACATGCACATAACTTGGGATGCAATAAGAGTAAACTGTTTACATCCCTATATGAGAAGCTGATAATGGTTAATATTGAAGTTTATACGATTGTCATGACCTTTAAAAGGGATAAACATAGATAGAGGGTGTGGATATACATGAACTAATCTGATGATAAAAAAAACCTTATTAAGGGGTTCAAAGAGACTGTAACTGGATAAAAGGAAAGGATGAGACAGAAAAAGGCAAATTATGCAATATAAAGAGGCATAAAAACACACTATAGTAGAGGGGAAGGAAAGAGGGAGAGGAACATCATTTGAACATTATTCTCACTGGTTCTGGTTCAAAGAGGAATCAACATAATAAGTTAAGTTAAAGATTCTAACGTCAAAAGACAGAAAAATCATTAAATAGAGGGAAAGGAGGGAGGGAGAGGAGCACTGTATGAAATTTACTCTCATTGGTTTGGGGCCAAAGGGGGAATAACATATTCAGATAAGTATAAAAATCTATTGTGTCCTATAGTCAGTAGGAGGGTAAGGGGGGGATAAGAAGGGGGGGAATTAGAAGGGAGTGAAATAGTAGTAAGGGGAGAGGGTAGGTAAAGAATGAGGGTCACATAAACAATGAGGAAGGCAGTGGTCAAAAGGAAAACCCTTAAGGAGGAGAAGGGAGAAGGAAAAAACAAAAACATAAGCAGGAGAGGGAATAGGATGAAGGGAAACACACAGATAGTAATCATTACTGTGAATGTGAATGGGATGAACTCTCCCATAAAATAGAGGTGGATAATAGAATGGATTAAAAACCATAATCCTACAATATGCTGTCTACAAAAAACACATTTGAAACAAAAGTATACCCACAGGGTAAATGTAAAAGACTGGAGTAGAATATATTATGCTTCAGCTAAAGTAAAAAAAAGCAGGGGTAGCAATCCTTATCTCAGATAAAGCAAAAACAAAAATTGATCTAATTAAAAGAGTTAAGGAAGGAAACTATATCCTGATAAAAGGCACCATTGAGAATAAAGCAATATCATTACTTAACATATATGCACCAAGTGGTATAGCATCCAAATTCCTAGAGAAGTTAAGGGAATTAGAGGAAGAAATAGATAGCAAAACTATACTAGTGGGGGACCTTAATCTCCTCCTCTCTGAACTTGAAAAATCTAACCTCAAAATAAACAAGAAAGAAGTTAAGAAAGTGAATAGAGTTTTAAAGAAGCTAGATATGATAGATCTCTGGAGAAAACTGAATGGGGATAAAAAGGAATAGACTTTCTTCTCAGTGGCTCATGGCACATACTCAAAAATTGACCATGTACTAGGGCATAAAAATCTCACAATTTAGTGCAGAAAGGCAGAAATATTAAGTGCATCCTCCTCAGATCATGATGCAATAAAATCATATGCAATAAAGAGCCATGGAAAGATAAACTAAAAATTAATTGGAAATTAAACAATTTAATCCTAAAGAATGAGTGAGTCAAACAAGAAATTATAGAAACAATCAGTAAATTCATTCAAGAGAATGACAATAATGAGACAACATACCAAAATTTGTGGGATTCAGAAAAGGCACTTCTTAGTGGAAGTTTTATATCCCTGAGTGCATACATGAATAAATTAGAGAAAAAGGAGGTCAATGAATTGGGCATGCAATTGAAAAAGCTTGAAAAAGAACAAGTTGGAAATACCCAATTAAATACTAAATTAGAAATAATGAAAACCAAAGGAGAGATTAATAAAATTGAAATTAAGAAAACTATTGAATTAATAAATAAAACTAAGAGCTGGTTTTATGAAAAAGCAATAAAATTGATAGACCCTTAGTCAATATGATAAAAAAAAGAAGAAAACCAAATTATGAGTATCAAAAATGAAAAGGGTGAATCTACCTCCAATGAAGAGGAAATCAAAACAATAATTAGGAATTATTTTGCCCAATTGTATGCACATAAATTTGACAATCTTGGTGAAATGGATGAATATTTACAAAAATATAAATTGCCCACATTAACTGAAGAGGAAGTAAATTACTTAAACAAACCCATCTCAGAAAAAGAAATCAAACAAATCATCACTGAACTCTCTAGGAAAAAGTCTCCAGGGCCAGATGGATGTACTAGTGAAGTCTATCAAACATTTAAAGAACAATTGATTCCAATACTCTACAAACTATTTGGGAAAATTAATGAAGGAGTCCTACCAAATTCTTTTTATGACACAAATATGGTACTGATGTCTAAATCAGGAAGGGATAAAACAGAGAGAGAAAATTATAGACCAATTTCTCTCTTGAATATAGGTGCAAAAATTTTAAATAAAATATTAGCAAAAAGATTACAGCAACTTATAACAAGAATAATGCACTTTGATCAGGTAGGATTTATTCCAGGAATGCAAGGATGGTTTAATATTAGGAAAACCATCAGTATAATTGATCATGTCAACAATAAAACTAGCAGAAACTACATGATTATCTCAATAAATGCAGAAAAGGCTTTTGACAAAATACAACATCCATTCCTATTAAAAACACTAGAAAGTGTAGGAATAAATGGAGCCTTCCTTAAAATAATAGAAAGGATCTATTTAAAGCCATCAGTAAGTATTATATGTAATGGGGATAAGCTAGAAGCATTTCCAATAAGATCAGGAGTGAAACAAGGGTGTCCACTATCACCTTTCTTATTCAATCTGGCACTAAAAATGTTAGCAGTAGCAATTAGAGAAGAAAAAGAAATCAAAGGAATCAAATTAGGCAAAGAAGAGACCAAGCTATCACTCTTTGCAGATGATATGATGATATACTTAGAGAATCCTAGAGAAACAAGTAAAAAACTACTTGAGACAATAAATAAATTTGGCAAAGTTGCAGGATATAAAATAAACCCACATAAATTCTTGACATTCCTGTATATTTCTAATGAAATTCAACAGCAAGAGATAGAAAGAGAAATCCCATTTAAAGTTACTGTAGACATTATAAAATATTGGGGAATCTACCTGCCAAAACAAACCCAGGACCTATATGATCACAACTACAAAACACTTTTCACACAAATAAAGTCAGAGCGAACTAATTGGAAAAACATCAATTGCTTGTGGCTGGGTCAAGCTAATATAATAAAAATGACAATTTTACCTAAATTAAATTATATATTTAGTGCCATACCAATCAATTTACCAAAAAACTACTTTATAGAGCTAGAAAAAATAGTAACAGAATTCATTTGGAAGAACAAATGGTCCAGAACAAGGGAATTAATGAAAAGAAATGCTATAGAAGGGGGATTAGCTATACCAGATTTTAATCTGTATTATTAAGCAGCAGTCATCAAAACTACTTGGTACTAATTGAGGAATAGAGTAGTGGATCAATGGAATAGATTGGGCACATGAGACTCAATGACTATAGTAATCTATTGTTTGGTAAACCTAATGACCCCAGTTTTGGGGATAAGAACTCACTATTTGACAAAAACTGCTGGGAAAACTGGAATATAGTATGGCAAAAACTGGGCATAGATCATTATCTAACACCATATACCAAAATCAAGTCTAAATGGGTGCATGATTGTAGCAGCAAGCACCCCGGTGTCCTCAGGGTTTGCCGCCCATACAGGTTCTTGGATCTGCTTTGTTAAAGGAAAGCAACTCAAAATGGGTTAACAAGTTTACTTTAATCAGTCAGACATATATCGTTTACCTTGTTCAAGAGAAAAGGTCAGCACCCCGAACCTCAAAGCATACAGGCAGAATTATCAAGACAGAAACATCAAGTCGACAGATTTCCAAACTGTCCAACCATTACATCCATACCCAGTCAACATCTGGGTTTCCACATTCTGGGTTTTTCAAAGCCGGGGGACTCTCAACAACAGCTTCCCAGAATTCAGATCAAATCACAGAACACTTCTCAAAGTGAGTCCCAAAACAAAGCTACACATCAGGGCTTATATAGCCTTCTCCTGGCTCAGAGAATATAACAACCTTTTGGACCCACTGGCCAATCAAAAAGTATCTACTGAAAAACAAGCCTCCCACCCCAGGCTCCAGGTGCACATTAGCCTAGGGGCAGGGAAGATCTTTAAAATTTACACTCTCATTACAATGATCTAAGTATAAAGGCTGATACTGTAAGCAATCTTGGAAAGCAATGAATAGTTTACCTGTCTGATTTGTGGAGAGGGAAAGACTTAATGACTAAACAAGAATTAGAGAGCATTATAAAATGCAAAATGGATCATTTTGATTACATTAAATTGAAAAGCTTCTGTACAAACAAAGCCAATGTAAGCAAGATTAAGAGGGAAGTGGGAAACTGGGAAAGAATTTTTACAACCTATGTCTCTGATAAAGGACTCATTTCTAAAATATACAGAGAATTGAGTCAAATCTATAAGAATACAAGTCATTCCCCAAGTGATAAATGGTCAAAGGATATGAACAGGCAGTTTTCAGAGGAAGAAATTAAAGATATCTATAAGCATATGGAAAAAATGCTCTAAATCACTATTGGTTAGAGAAATGCAAATCAAAACAACTCTGAGGCACCACATCTCACCAGTCACATTGGCTAAGATGACAAAACAGGAAAATGACAAATGCTGGAGAGGATGTGGACAAATTGGAACACTAATGCATTGGCTGGTGGAGTTGTGAACTGATCCAACCATTATGGAGAGCAATCTGGAATTATGCCCAAAGGGCTATAAATAATTTCATACCCTTTGACCCAGCAATACCACTTCTAGGGTTGTATCCCAAACAGATCATAGAAGTGGGAGGAAGACCCATTTGTACAAAAATATTTATAGCAGCTCTTTTTGTGGTGGAAAAGAATTGGAAATTAAGGGGATGCCCATCAATTGGGGAATGGCTGAACAAGTTGTGGTATGTAAATGTAATGGAATACTATTGTGCTGTAAGAAATGAGAAGCAGATGGATTTCATATTTACCTGGAGAGGCTTATACAAACTGATGCTGAATGAAAAGAGTAGAACCAGAAGAAATTTGTACACAATTATAGACACAACGTATGTGTGATGACCAACTTTGATAGACTGGACTTTTCTCCGCAATGCAGGATTATAAGTCAACCCCAAAAGACCCATGATGGAGAGAGATGTCTATATCCAGAGAAAGAACTAGAAAGAACTGAGTTTGAATCCAGACTGAAGCAAACTACCTGATGTTTTTCTTTTTCTTGTTTGGTTTTGTTTCCTCTTTCCCATTGTCCATTCTATCTGATACAATCCTTCTTTATAACCTGACTAATGTCTAATGTGAAAGTATTTGCAGATCCTATACTTGATTTGATTGTATGCTGCCATGGGGGGGGGGGAGAGAAAATTTGAAACTCAAGGAATTGTGGAACTTAATCTTGTAAACTAAAAGTAAACAAACAAATTAATAAAGACCAAAAAATTGAAAGAAAGAAAGAAAAAACAACAACAACAATAAAAACCAAACAAAAATCCAACCAAGAGAAGAACTCCTTAAAAAGTAGAATTAGCCAAGTGGAAAAGGAGGTACAAAAGTTTAATGAAGAAAATAACTCCTTCAAAATTAGAATTGGGTGAATAAAAGCTAATGACTCCATGAGACATCAAGAAACAATGAAACAAAAAAAAATTTTTTTAAAGCAATCGGGGTTAAGTAACTTGCTCAAGGTTACACAGCCAGTTATTTCTGGGTGTGGTGCTGAGTATCTGAGCCTGGATTTGATCCAGGTCATCCCAACACTGGAGCCGGTGCTCTTACTCGCTGAGCCACCTGTCAGCCCCTAAGCAATTGGGGTTAAGTAACTTGCTCAAGGTTACACGGCTCGTTGTTTCTGGGTGGGTGCTAAGTGTCTGAGCCCAGGATTCGATCTCTAGGTCATCCCAACAATGGAGCCGGTGCTCTTACTTGCTGTGCTACCTGGCCACCCCAAAATGACAGATTTCTTTTTTTTTTTAAGCAATTGGGGTTAAGTAACTTGCTCAAGGTTACACGGCCAGTTATTTCTGGGTGTGGTGCTAAGTATCAGAGCTCAGATTTGATCTCCAGGTCATCCCGACACTGGAGCTGGTGCTCAACAAAATTTTAAAAAAGAAAAAAATAGAAGACAATATGAAATACTTCATTGGAAAAAGAACTAGATTTGAAAATAGATTGAGGAGGGATAATCTAATAATTATTGGACTATTTGAAAGCCATGATAAAAAAAAGAGCCTAGACAACATCTTTCCAGAAATAATCAAGGAAAATTGCCCTGATATTCTAGAACCAAAGGGTAAAATAGAAATTTAAAGAATACATTGAATGACTTCCTGCAAGAGATCACAAAATGAAAACTCCCAGGAATATTATAGCCAAATTCTAGAACTCCCAGATCAAGGAGAAAATATTGCAAGCAGCCAGAAAAAAAATAAATCAAAATATCATGGAGTCACAGTCGGGATAACACAAGATTTAGCAGCTTCTACATTAAAGAAGTGGAAGGTTTGGAATATGGGTAGACCTCTTAAAATTGGATCCTAGAACTATGGGACTATTCAGATTGGAAAGCCCCAAACTATTCAGATTGAAAACATAACACTTCTATCCTTGCCTAAAAAGCAGACTTAGAGGGAAATGAATCTTTTTGTAGTAATTCTGCTTAGTTATAGAGAGAGCAAACTTTCTAATGATGACTTAGGGTGTTTTGTTCCCCAGCTGGTATTAGGAAAAGTTCCTCTCACTTGTGTCTTCAAGGTGCAAACAAAGGGACACCAGGCAATATAAAGACAGGGTCAACTGCCGAGTGTTTATGAGAAATAAATGTCAAATATAAATAACAAATAATAATAATAACAAAATAGAAAAACAATTAAATAGAAATAAGGCAAGAGTGGGGTAAGACCACCTGTCCTTCGTGTCTAGTTTTCTCTAAGTATTTCTGCTACTAGAATGTAACACAGTACATGGGTACCACCAAATTACCAATTACAGTTACATATGATAACTGGTACAACAAAAACACCAGTTTGATTTATACTTTTTTTTTTTTAAGCAATCGGGGTTAAGTAACTTGCTCAAGGTTACACGGCCAGGTGTTTCTGGGTGGGTGCTAAGTGTCTGAGCCCGGATTTGATCTCCAGGTCAGTCTGACACTGGAGCCGGGGCTCTTACTTGCTCTGCTACCTGGCTGCCCCTTGATTTATACTTCTTAATATAATGCAATCAAATTTTATTAATCAAGCTCATGCAAACATCAGCTCATATCATCTATTAGACAATGCAAACATCAATACTACTAGGAACAAGTCACCAACCTGATTTCTTTTGGCTTCCAAGTGAACATATCTCATATGGGTACAAAATTACTTCTGTGCCTACCTAAAGGCTGTGTGTCTCTGTCTGAGTTCTGGCAAGTTGAGTCTCCATTAGTCAATCAACCATCTGCTCCAGAAAACAGGTCAGGGAATAGGAACCAGACCTAGTCAAGACCCAGGAGTAGGCTGATAGTTGGGACCTCCAGTGGGTTTCTATAGTTCTACATGTAGAACTATAGTTCTAGCTATGGACATTAGTTGATTTTGCCCAAGTACTGCTTGGTGGCAAGTGTCCTAATTTATTTACCAGTTAACGATTGGTACCTGTGGACATAGGCTAATGATAAAGTTGTTTTCCCAGATTTCTCATTAGCTTTAGATCCTATCTCAGGGATCCATATGTTTGTCAGTTGATTATGAACATAGATGTTGTTTACCAAACTGGACCACATATATACTTAACTTATTATTGAAAAACAAGTTATGAAAAATAAACATCAAGCAAATCAAAACACCACAAAATGGTGGCCCAATACCAAATGGAGTTAGTTGCATAAAGGCAATAAACATTCTGCCTACACAGAGCAAGCTCCTATGACAAAAACACAGTCACACACTTCTCTTGCCCATTTAAAGGTCCTCTTTCAGGGTCTTGAAGAAGGGGACTGCAGATATCATGGCCATCAGCTGACAATGTCTTGCTGCTTCTGTGGGACAAACACTACTTCATTCTTCTCCTTTCTTCCTCTTTCTTGAGTTTCTGAAAATTTCCAACAATTACTATCCACGAAAAACCTCTACCATCCTATCTGGGGGCTAATCTCTAGTTATTTTCCTCTCTTTCCAAGCAGGGAAAAACTATAACTCCTAGTGTCTATGGTTAGCCAATGTCTTGCCAGATGTTATTACAAAAGCATTACTTAAGCCTCACCAGGGAGAAGACAATGGACCGCCCTTGGGCAAAACATCACAAAACAGAGGCTAAAAAAAAAAATTCCAATGCTCTTTTTTATAAATCAAAAAGCAATTTCTTGCAAAAATAACTAACTAGGAATTATTACAATATCCCTGGATAGGGTCCATTTGCAATAGTAATACTAAAACTAGTATTTAGATAGCACTTACTATGTGTCAGGCTCTTTACAATTATTATCTCATTTGATCCTTACAACAACCCTCCAACGGAGCTATTATTATTCTCCTTTTATAATGAGGAAAAAGAGGCAGAGGTTTTGTGACTTGCAAGTTCACAGAGCTAGTAAATGAGATGGCTGCATTTGAACTCAGGTCTTCCTTACTCCAGGCCTAATGCTCTATCCACTTCTTCACCTAACTGCCTATAAAGCATGTGAATTTGAGTGTGTGTCTATGTATCTATATGTAAGATGTATTCAGTGTATTCAATCCACATGGGTTGTCTTAATGTGGCTTATGGGAGGCATCGATAGATGTCTCTAGAATCTTGTTCACTTTTCTCCAAAGGAGACCATGATGTCTGCCTTGAAGCAAAAGAAGGCCCACCAGGCTGAGCATTCTTTCCTCCATTCTCTGATAGGGGTACTAGGCAAGAATTATGTTTGTCTGTCCCTCCTCTAAATACTATTGGTTTAGGCAGCAGCAATACCACTACTAGGTCTGTATCCCAAAGAGTTAAAAAAAAAAAAGGGAAAGAACCCATATGTACAAAAATATTTATAGCAGCTCTTTTGTGATGGCAAAGAATTAGAAACTGAGGAGATTCCCATTAACTGTGGAATGTCTGAACAAGTCGTAGTATATGATTGCAATTGAACACTCTTGTGCTATAAGAAATGATGAACAGGCTGCTTTCAGAAGAACCTGGGAAGACTTACATGATCCGATGCAAAGTGAAATAAGCAGAAGCAGAACGTTCTGAAGGACTTAGGTGAAAAATGATCTCCACCTCCAGAGAAAGAACTGATTGAGTTGGAATGCATACTGAAGCATACTATTTTTTACTTTATTTTTTCATGGGGGTTTTTTTTGTCTGTTTCCTTTCACAACATGACTAATATGAAAATATGTTTTGCATGACTGGACATGTATAACCTATATAAAATTGCTTGACTTCTCAGGGTGGAAAGGAGGGAGAGAATATGGAACTCAAAGTTTTTTTAAAAAAAACAAATGTTAAAAATTGGTTTTACATGTAATTGGAAAAAATAAAATATTAAATATTATTGGTCTAGGGGGATGAGTTTTGCTCAGAATTGAAGCTCTTCTTTGGTCACTGTTCCTTAAAGTCAGGGGAGTATTACTGAAAGTTTACACTCACAGCCTTACTCCTTCCCACTAAATGCAAGTTACACAAAAGGCTATCACCAAAAGCAGCACCACTGAAAATTCCTCAGACTTGGCAGACCAAAATCCTGGTTTCACATGGAAGGCAATATTTGTTGGATTGTATTCTACTGAATTGGTTTGAAATGGATTGGGTACTATCATCAGATATCTATCAGATATTGGGTACTATCATCAGATAGCTTCCAATATCTACTCTTATCTGCTGGTATTATCCCATCATTACCCTATTAAAATATTCTCTGAAATTTTTTTAGTTAAATTAAAATTATTTTTGTTTTGAGAATTCAGGGAAGAATTTCATGACATTTCATACAATTGGGGTCCACACTTCTCCCCCCCCCACCTCTGGCCTGAAGGGATATAAAAAAATATGAGGTCAAGATCATAATCTATTGTCTTAGATTATAAAATTTTATCCATTAATCAGTAAGTATATTTAAGCATTTATGATGTGCCCAAGGTGGTGCTCTACACTTTGGAAGTTACAGGGTAGTATAAGATACCACCTTTTAAGTGATGAGCTCCCAGTATGGGGGAGGGGGAAAGAGAAAAGACTCACAAACACGAAACACACTCAGTACAAACTGGTGCATAATTAAGAGCTAGGCTGTAGTGTTTGGGGACTGCATATCTGTCCCTTCCCCCACCTGTAGAAAACCATACACAATTAAACACTTAATAAGTGCATGCTGTTTCATAACACTGTCCAGGGTGTTGATGATGTGAAGTGCAGCTCTGTGATAGAAAGACCCAGCTTGAGGAAGGACTTAAGTCAGTTGATGTCAAGGAGTAATTGCCAAAACCAATATATGGTTTTGAAGAAATCTGTTCCACACTGAGCTGGGGCAGGGACATAGTGTGCTGCTGTGGGAAGCAGATTAGATTTAGAGACAGAGAACTTGGGTTCCAATTCTAGCCGTTACCACCAGTGTGACTTGGACAACTCATTTAACTGCTCTGGGCTTTGGCTTACCCCCACACAAAGAGGAGGAAATTGGGCTAAATGTCTGCCAAGGCCACTTCTAGCTTTATGTCTGTGATCCAGCAAAGCTGTTGGAAGCAAAATATGTGAAAGGAGTACCTCCAGATGATATAAAAGGATAATATAGTTGACATTTATATAGTGCTTTGGAGTTGCAGTCAGTCCTTTTAAAAACCAATATTGTCCCTATAATGGTATATGACTGTGAATCATGGGAGACATGCTCCTTCATCTGAGAAGAATAACAATTTTAAGTGACTTCAATGGTGAAAGGCATTTCCTGGTTGTGTAAGTAAGCGAGCTAAAGGACATTTTCAATGATGACTTGAGTAAAGGGACAACTGAGTGTGCCACTGTTGTTCACAAATCTGCTGGAAGAATCAGAGAAAAGTTCACAGCATGTGGGGTGGATGCCCTATAGTATGTGTATGTGTATGTATGTGTATACATATATATTATTATTGTTGCTGCTAAGTCATTTTTCGGTGATGTCCACCTCTCTGTGACCCCATTTGGGGTTTTCTTGGCAAAGATACTAGAGTGGTTTACTATTTCCTTTTCCAATCCATTTTGCAGGTGAGGAAACTAAGGCAAACAGGGTGAATTGTCCAGAGTCAAATAGCAAGTAAGTGTCTGAGGTTGGATTTAAACTCATAAAGATGAGTCTTCCTGGTTGCAAGCCCAGTTCTCTATCCACAGTACCACCCACCTGCCTCTATACGTATATGTGTATATATGTGTGTGTACATACACATATATGTATATATGTATGTGTGTAGATACATACATACATACATACATATAAAGACAAGCACACACGCGGACAAAGAAAATACAATTTTAGCATTGGTAGAGAAAGTACTCATACTGTTAAGATCACAGATCCATCAAATTATGACTAATCAATGAAATGACCAATCAACAATTATTTATTAAGCACTTACTATTTGCGAGGCATTCTGTTTATTTTCTAGGGATACAAAGAGCAAACAAAAAGTTCCTGTTCTCAAGGAGCTTGCATTCTAATGAGGTGGGGGCAACATGTACATATATAGGCATAATGCCCCCACCCCACTCCCAATTTGTACTGGTTCTGGAAGGTTGGGCTCCCGGGAACTGCTACTTTCGTCATGGCTCTCTAGTAACTCTGCGGGGGACAATCCATCATGAGTCCCAACTGGCATGATTCCCCTTGACAATCAGTCAATAGACTCAGTTAATTCTTAGCAAAGGCATTAATTCAAATGGCATAATAGTCACAAAACATTTCATCTCAAAGCCTGGGGCACACTCCCCCAGAACTATATGCAGAGTCCATGAGGGAGAAGAGGGGTTACTAACTTAAATAAAATCATAGTAAGACACACATATAGGGAACATACATGGCCAAGGCAACTTGCAACTCCAAAACTCTAGGGCCTTAATGTCCTTTCTTTCTCCCGAAGGTCTTCATGAAGTTCTCTGTGGCCCAGGCAGAGGAGCATCAGTGAGGGACTACTTGTTCTGCCACTTGGCTGGAACCACTCTTCGATCCAATAATACTGGCCTCCTGGATGTTCCACCCACAAGACCCCCACTCCATCTTTTGGCTTTGGGCATTTTCTCTGACTGCCCCCATGCCTGGAATGTTCTCCCTCCTCTGTTCCACATAATGACTTTCTTGGCTTTGTTTAAGTCCCAGCTAGAATCCCATCTTTTACGAGAAGCCTTCCCTAACCCCTCTTACTTCTAGTCCCTTCCTTCTGTTAATTATTTCCTACTAAACATGTAGATAGTTTGCTTTAAATACACTTATTTGCATTTTGGCAGGGAAAGACTTTTGTTTGTTTTTGTATCCCTGAACTTTGCATAGTGCCTGGGACACAGCAGGTGCTTAATAAATGTTTATTGATTGATTAGTTGGTTATAGCTGCTCATCAAAGAGTTAGTCTTAGACCCATCTGGATCAACCCATCCTGCAAAGATGCCCTGGTCCAACCTAGCTGCAGCTGCCCAGTAAAAAATTTATTTGCCTGGCCCAGTTTAGCAGTAGCTCTGTGATCAAGCAACCTGCCTGGTCCAGCCCAGCAGCCTCCAAGCTTACTGGCACATCTGGCTGAGAACACAACTCAAGTGTCATCCTCAACATCTCACTCTAGGCCTCACCCATATCTAATCAATTGCCAAGACCTGCTAATTTTATCTTCATAGCATCTCTTGTATAAACCCCTTCTCTTCTCTGATATTGCCACTACTCTCACCCTCTGATACACCTTTATCACCACATATTCAGACCATTACAAGATCCTGCTGGTTGGTCTCCCTGCCACAAGTCTCATCCCACTACAGTTCGGTCTCCACTCAGCTATGGAACTTATGTTCCTAAAGTGAAGGTCTGAACATATGACTCCCTTCTACTTTATTCCCTGTCATATCCAGGATCAAATATTAAATCATCTGTTGGCATTCAAAGACCTTCATAACCTGCTTTTCTTCCTTTTCCAGTCTTCTTATATCCATGTACCCTGTAATCAGTACAGTCACTCAATTAATCAATAAATACTTAGTAAGCCCTTATATGCCAGGCTGGGATAGCTAGGTGTCTCAGTGAATAGAGGAAGACCTGAGTTCAAATTCAGCTTCAGACAACAACTAACTGTGTGGTCCTAGGCAAGTCACTTAACTCTGTTTGCCTTAATCCACTGGAGAAGGAAATAGCAAACCATTCTAGTATCACTGCCAAAAAAACTCCTGTAGACCATGGGATCACAAAGAGTCGGACACAACTGAACGACAAATATGCCAGTCACTAGACCAGGCAGTAGGGGTACAAAAAGAGGCCAAAGTCAGCCTTTATCCTCAAGCAGCTCACAATGTAAAAGAAGAGACAACAAAGAGATTCAGAAAAACGATATACAGGCTAAATAGGAAATAATTAACAAGGGGAAAGAACTAGAATTAAGAGATGGTAGGAAAGATTTCCTGCAGAACATGTGGTTTTAGTTAGTACTTACAGAAAGTCAGAGAAGGTAGCAGGATGAGATGAGGGAGGACATTCTAGGCATGAGTGATAGCCAGAGAAAATGCCTGGAACCTAGAGATGGAGGCTCTTGTTCGTGGATCAAGGAGGTCAGTGTCACTGGATCAAGCTATGCAGAAGAGAGTAAGATGCAAGAAAACTGGAAAGATAGGAGGGAGCTAAGTCATGGGGGGCTCTGAATGCCAAATACAGCATGTTATATTTGCTCCTGGAGTCAATCAGGAGCCATTGAAGTGTATTGTGTAGAATAGTGACACAATTAGAATGATGCTTTAGGAAAATTACATTAGTGACTTATTGAAGGATGGATTGGAGTGGGGAGACACTTGAGGCAGGCAGACCCAGCAGAAGGCTACTGCAATAATCAAGGCACGAGGTGATGAGAGCCTACACCAGAGTGGAGACAGTGTTGGAGGAGAGAACAGGGCACATTCAAGAGATGTTTACAAAGGGAAAATTGAGAGATCTTGGAAACAGGTTGGATATAGGGGGTGAAAGATGAGGAATGAAAGTGAGGAATCCAGGATAGCTCCTAGATTGGGAGCCTGAGAGACTGAGAGGATGGTGTTGCCCTCTATAGGAAGGGGGAAGGGATAGTAAATTTAGGGGGAAAGATAATAAATTCCATTTTGGACTTGTTGAGTTGGAGATGTCTATTGGACATCCAGCTCAAGATGTCTGAAAGGCAATTAGAGATGTGAAATTGGAAGCTAGCAGAGAGATTGAAGAAGGAAAAGTGGATTTGAGAGTCATCACTGTAGAGGTGGTAAATTAAGTCCATGGAAGCTAATGCTATCACCAAGTAAAATAACAGAGAGGGAGAAGAGAAGAGAGCCCTAGACAGAACCCTGAAGGACATGATGTGGATGAAGAACCATTGAAGTAAACAGAAAAAGGAGAGGTCAGATAGGTAGAACGAGAACCAGGAGAGAGAGAGAGAGAGAGTGGTTTCCTGAAAACCTAGAGAGAAGAAAGTATTAAGGGGCAGGGGGAGATCAACAGTGTCAAAGTCTATAGAGAGGTCAAGGAGAATGAGGACTGAGAAAAAGTCATTAAATTTGGGAATTAGGAGATCATTGGTAGCTTTGGAGTGAGCAGTTTTGGTGGAATGATAAGATTAGAAACCAGACTGTAAGGAGTTAAGAAGAGAGAGAAAGTGGAGGCATCTATTCTAAACAGTCTTTTCTTTCTTTTTCTTCTTTTAAATAGTATTTTATTTTTTCCAATTACATGTAAAGAAATTTTTTAACATTCCTTTTTTAAATAAAAATTTGAGTTCCAAATTTTCTCCCTCTCTCCCTCCAAGACAGTAAACAATTTGATATAGATTATATATGTATAATCAAGTAAAAACATTTCCATATTAGACATGTTGTGAAAGACAAGCATAATTAAAGAAAAAAACATGAAAAAAGTTTTAAAAATTGATTCAGACTCCACTTCTTTCTCTAGATGTGGATAGTAGTTCCCATCATGAGTATTTTGGAATTGTCTGGTACCATTGTATTGTTGAGAAGAATTAAGTTAATCATAGGTGATCAATGTACAATGTTGCTGTTACTGTGTACAATGTTCTCCTGGTTCTGCTCACTTCACTTTACAATAGTTCATGTAAGTCTTGTAATTCTATATATATAGAATATATGTGATAATATATATTCTTATATAGAGAGAATATATATGTAATGATATATATTCTTATATATATAGAATATGTATGTAATGATATATATTCTTTTTTTTTAAGCAATTGGGGTTAAGTAACTTGCTCAAGGTTATACGGCCAGTTATTTCTGGGTGTGGTGCTAAGTATCTGAGCCCAGATTCGATCCCCAGGTCATCCCAACACTGGGGCCAGTGCTCTTACTCGCTGAGCCACCTGGCTGCCCCTAAGCAACTGGGATTAAGTAACTTGCTCAAGGTTACACAGCCAGGTGTTTCTGGGTGGGTGCTAAGTGTCTGAGCCCAGATTCGATCCCCAGGTCATCCTAACACTGGGGCTGGTGCTCTTACTTGCTGTGCTACCTGGCTGCCCCAATAATATATATTCTTATATATATTTTATTATATATAGGATATATACTCTCTCTCTATATAGAATATATAAGAATATTTATAGAATATATATTCATGTAAGTCTTTCTAGGTTTTTCTGAGAGCAACCTGCTTGTTACTTCTTATAGTACAATCATATTCCATTACATTCCTATACCACAACTTATTCAGCCACTCCCCAATTGTTGGGCATCACTTTAATTTCCAATTCTTTGCCTCCACAAAAAGAGCTGTTATAAATATTTTTCTCATATAGGCCCTTTTCCCTTTTTAATGATCTCTTTGTGATACAGACCTAGGGTATGCACAGTGTGATTGCCCTTTGGGCATAGTTCTAAATCACTCTTCAGAATAGTTGAATCAGTTCATAACTTCACCAACAATGCATTAATGTAGACAGCCTTTTCAAGGAGTTTAGCTACAAAGGGCAGAAGAGGTTTTAGGATGATAGTGGGGATGGAAGGATCAAGTGAGAGGTTGGAGGAGATGTAGGAATGTTTGTAGCCGGTATAGAATAAGACAGTAGACAGTGAGAGACTGAAGAGAGTGGAAGAAGACACCTGAGTGATGGGAGATGAGGAAGAGAGAAGAAGGAGATCATGGAGAACAGCCTCGATTTTTTCTATAAAATAATAATAATAATAACTAATATTGATATAGTATCTATTTTGTTTCAGGCAGTGTGCTAGGAGCTTTATAAATATCTTACTTGATCCTCAGAATCGGCCCGCAAAGGAGGTACATTACTATCATCATTTTACAGATGAGAAAACTGAGTTTAAGTGGCTTTCCCAAGGGTTGCACAACTAGTAAGTGTCTGAGGCTTGATTTGAACTCAGGTCTTACTGACTCCAAGGCCCATTTTCTACATACTGTGCCAGTTAGCTGCCACAAGCTTCTCATTCAAGTAGGTAGGGGTAGAGGGAGTCATGGGAAGTTTGAGGAGGGAAAAAAAGGTTTGGAGGAGCAACTGTGAAGAGGGGGATAGTGAGGTGATAAGGCAGATATAGAAGGATTGCTTAGCAGCAGTGAGGATCCAATGGCAATAGCCTTCTTGTTATTTCTTTCACAAGACACTCCATCTTCCAACCTTGGACATTTTTACTGGCTATTCCTCATGCTTGAAATTCCCTCTCCTTGTTTTCATCTCCTGGAATCCCTGGCTCCCTTCAAGCCCCAGTTAAAATCTCACCTTCCACAAGAAGCATCTTCTGATCCACTTTAATGCTAGTGCCTTTTCTCTGTTGATTAGCTCCCATTTATTATACACATATACATATATCTTTTATACATAGATGTTTGTGGATTGTCTCCCCCATTAGACTGTGAATTCCTTTAGAGCTGGGACTGGGGTTTATTTGTATGTTTTTTTGCCTTTCCTTGTAACCTAACTGCTTGATATAGTGCCTAATAAGTAGTAGATTTATTAAATATTTATTGATTGAATAAATATTGATTATTCAGGTCCTTCTCACCTCTTACTTGGACACTGTAACAAACTCCTAACTGAACTCCCATCACCAAGTTATTCCTTTCTCTAATCCACCCTCCATGTAGATGCAAAAAACCAAACAAAAAACCCTACTCAGACTATGGCACTTCCCTAATCAAGAAATTTCAATGACTCCCTATTATCTCAAAGATAAAATTAAAACTCCTCAGTTTGGCTTGTCACAATCTAGATCCATTGTACCTTTCAAAGATTATTATCTCAAACCCTGTATGTTCTAGCCAAAGTGGCCTAAGAGCTGTTTCCCACAGTCATTCTATCACTGGTCTCAATTTTTTTTTTTTTTTGGTCACAGGCTATCTCCCCCTCCCCCCTACCTCTGCCTATTAGAATCTAGTTTCCTTCAAGGTTATAGTATTTTATTTTTTCCAACTACATGTAAAAACAATTTTAAACATTCGTTTTTATAAAATTTTGAGTTCCAAATTTTCTCCCTCCCTCCTCCTCTCCCTTTCTACCTAAGATGGCAAGCAATTTGATATGGGTTATATATGTGCAATCATGTAAAATCTATTTCCATATCAGTCATGTTGTGAAAGAAGAAACAGTTTGCAAATCAATTATAGTTTGCAAAGGGGAAAAAAAACAAAAAATAAAGATAGTATGCTTTGATCGGCATTCAGAATCCATCCGTTCTTTCTCTGGATAGAACCAGATGATTTCTAAGGTATTTTCCAGATTTAAATTCTCTGATGAATAAAAACCTTTCCAACCAACTGCTAAGTTCTGTGGGTGATTACTAAGAAGAGTAAGACATGGTCCCTTCCCTCAGGGAGCTTTCAAATCTAGCTGAAGGACAGGACCAACCTTTGCACATTCTAGTCTGGTCTCGTTAATCATGAGGAAAGCGCAGACTCTGAATCAAGTTGCTTCTATGTTTGTTCACATAACTGGACCATAGGCAGACAAATCAAGTTTTCCATCTGTTTATGGTCCCCTGAGAGCCAATCAGATAATTAGAGATGCGTCTAGTAAGGCTAACATGCAATTAGCAGAAAACTAAGCGGTGAACTCTATGATGCTGGCTTTAAGTGCTTGAGGAACTCAGAGGGAAAGAGATCACTGTGGGCTGGAGAGCTCAAGGAAGATTCCGTGCAGCAGGTAGAACTAGGGATGAACCTTGAAGGTTGGGCAGATTTGTAGCAGCAGAGGAATGAAGAGATTTTGTTGCTGCAAGCAAGAAGAAGATGCCAGGGTGCAGGAACAGAAATGATTGTATGAATAAAGTCAGATCTAAACAATTGGAAAAATATTAATTGCTCATGGGTAGGCTGAGCCAGTATAATAAAAATGACCATTCTACCTAAATTAATCTATTTATTCAGTGCCATACCAATCAATCAAAAATTATTTTATAGAGCTAGAAAAAAATTATAATGAAATTCATCTGAAAGAATCCTTGATATCCTTGAGCTTTTGCTCAAGGATATCAAGAGAATCAATGAAAAAAAAATGCAAAATAAGGTGGTCTAGCCATACCAGATCTCAAACCATATAAAGCAGTAATTATCAAAACAACCTGGTACTGGCCAAGAAATAGAGTGGTAGATCAGTGGAATCGATTAAGTACCAATGACATTATAGTAAATGATCATAGTAATCAAGTATATGATAAACCCAAAGATCCAAGCTTTTGGAATAAAAACTCATTATTTGACAAAAACTTCTGGGAAAACTGGAAAACAATATGGTGGAAACTAGGTATAGATCTCACATTGTATTACAAGATAAGGTCAAAATAAGTACATGATTTACACATAAAGGGTGACACCATAAACAAATTAAAAGAGCATGGAATATTTTATCTGTCAGACTTATGGATAAGGGAAGGATTTAGGACCAAAGAAGATATAGAGAGCATTACAAAATGTAAAATAGATCATTTTGATTATTATAAAATTTAAAAGTTTTTGCACAAAAAAAATAGTATGACCACAATTATAAGGAAAGCATAAAACTAAGGGGAAATTTTGCAGCAAGTATCTCTGATAAAGGCTTCATTTCTCAAATATATAGAGAACTGAGTCAAATTTATAAAAATACAAGTCTTTGATAGTCAAAGAATACGAACAGACAGTTTTTTCCTTGTCATGGTGACCAAGAACAGTGTGGTAGAAATGACTCAATTACATGGAAAGTCCTTTAACTTATTTTTGTGCCTCCACACCACTCTGTCTTGTCCAGCATGAGCAGAGGACCATTTGATGACCACTTAAGCAGTGAAGGTGCCCCACCTGAAACCTCCCTGCTGATATACCATTTCAAGTTGATTCATCATTTTTAGTCTGCAAAGCAAGACTTATCAACCAATGGGATTCTGTACCTTGTATAGCCTCTTTAGAATGTTTAGATATCATATCTGGTATCAAACCTTATAAAAAAAGGCCCTGGAAGAGGGGGCATCTCAAATAGTGAGGAAGATCTGAGGTCCACTTTATTAGAGGGGACCATAAGCCTTTAACAAAGTTCCATTGGCTCAGAGTTCTGCCTCAGTCCCTTTTATTGTAGGTTAGACAATTATAATCCCTACACAGTGCCAAGCTGAGAAGGCCTGGTCCCAATTTGTTATGCAATTGGCATGCATTACTTAATAAATCAACATGTTTGGAATCTTGAACCTTTGTTCACTGAAAAGTGAGCTGGACTGCCCAGTCTCATCCCATCCCATTCTTTTCAATGTCCCTCCCATCACAGAGCCCACAGTCATCCCCCAACAGACAGGTGGCCTAGGCAAATAATGAGCAGAGCTCTGGACTCAGAGTTGGAAGACTTGGGGTTCCTCTCCCAGATTTGCCACAAATTAGCTGTATATTGGGCTGAGGAAGATGCTAAAGCTTTATTATCCTCAGTTTCCTCTTCTCTAAAATGGGAGTTCTTATAGCTGTACTATCCCACTGAATTGTTGTGAGGAAAGGGCTTTTCTTATAAATGAGAAGTATTTATTATTAAAGAGAAGGGATGAGATAATTCCTGGCTCACAGCTGTGTCAGCTAACACTGCCCTGAGGGGGAAGAAATAGAAAACAGAACTAAACTTCACCAAGATGGGAGCATTTATGCCTGAATTGGAAATGACTTATTTAATCTAAAATCACACTGTTTGGATAATTTTTAAGAGACCATTTCAAGTTAATTTTTCTTTTTTCCCCTTAACCTTCTTTTATCAGAAATTCATCTATTAGAGCCTTAAAACAAAACAGAAGGCCCCCGGATTTGTGATTTCCCCTCCCTCTATCCAGAGCATCTCTTTGCCAAGAAACACAATATAGATGGTTAGACACAAGACACTCCTGTTAGCCTTTAGATAAAAAAGCCTACAAGCAGAATATGCTTGTTTATTTGTGACCATCGTTTTCAGCAGTTTGTCCTAACTGTGATAAGAACTGATTATCTCATTTATCAAGATGTCTCTCTTAGGAGTGGAAGACCAGAGTCTCCCTGGGGACCAGGGACAGACACTAGCTGCAGACCAAAATAAGGTCAAGGCCAGACATGGTAGCTCAATTGTGAAGAGGTGAGGTCTGGTTCTCTTTGATGGGGAGGGGAGCAGTTTGCACAGAATTAGAGAATATCAGAGCTGGAAGGGACCTTGAAACATAGAATATCAAAGCTGAAGTGGAACATATGTCAGAGCTGAAGGGACCTTAGAAAATAGTATGTCAGAGTTGGAAGGAGACTTGAAAAATAATTATCACTGACATCCAATCATATAGCCTTAAAGTTTAGCAAAGCACTATGCAAAGATGATCTCATTTTATGCTTACAACAATCCTGGTGCTATTGGTATTCCCATTTTATAGATGTGGCAGTTGAGGCTGAGAGAGGTCAAATGACTTCTCCAGTGTCACACGGCTAGTAAGGGTCAGAGGCTGGATTTGAACTCAACTCTTCCTGAAATCCAGGTCCAATGTTCCATCCACCGTACTAGATAGCTGCCTCCTAAGATAATACCAGAACATTGCATATTGGAGCTGAAAGGGAACTTAGGATGTGGAGTGTTAGTATACAGATCATTGAATAGCATGCTCAGAGATCGCTCTAATTTTGTATTTTAACTTTATAGATGAGGAAACTGAGGCCCATACAAAGGAGGGAAAGCTTCTCAAAAAGTGTTTCCTTTTCCATTCTGCCCTCCCACCATCAGTGGGATTGGGTCCCATTTTAAGATTTGCAATGCTAGAAGTCAGTGGGGGCAGCTAGGTGGCAGAGTAGGTAGAGCCCAGGCCCTGGAGACAGGAGGACCTGAATTCAAATCCAGCTATATGTGTGATCCTGGACAAGTCACTTAACCTTGATTGCCTCAACAAAACCAAACCAAACAAAAAAAAGCTAGAAGCTGATAGAGAATTCACACTAGCAAATGAGTTTTCCTTGCTTCTGAGCCATGCTCCCAGCTCTCTTAATCTATTGCCAAGTCCCTTCAATTTCTGGGACTGTGGTGGAGAGGAAAGAACTTTGGATTGAGTCAGTCAGAGGTTCTTTGTTCAAATGCTGCCTGTGACATTTACCGTCTCTGTGATCTGGGGACAAGTCATTTAATCTCTCTTCAGGCTTAGTTTCCTCATCTGTAATAAGGGGTTAGACTAGATGATCAGTCTGAGGACCCTCACATGTCAGAATCTAGGGTCCTACAATTTCTTTCCTTCTAGTTCTCTGGCTCTTCTGTCTGACCGAACTTCTGATGCCCTTGCTTATAGCAGAGACTTGGTTTAGTGCAAAGCCAGTTGCCCTTAGGGTTCTCAAGACATACATTCAGATCCTACCTCAAATACTTTCTAGCTAGGTGTCTCTGGGCAAGTCACAATCTCTCTCAGCCTCAGTTTCCTTACCTAGAAAATGGGAATAATAATAGTTCCTACTTCACTACCTTACTATAATAATAGTAAGGATCAATTGATATAATATGTGTAAAGTTCTCTGCAAACCTCTTGTTGTGTTGGTGCTTCTTCTCCTCTCTCCTCTTCCTCCTCCTCCTCCTCCTCCTCCCAATGCTAGCTTCTAGTCCACCCAGCCTCTCCTGGGCCCAAGCCCCTGCCCCGACTAATTTACTCTTAGCTGCCCAAGCTTTGGTTCCAAAATACATCCAGTAAATTATAAGCTTTTTTCTGAACCACAGAAAACAAAACTTTGAAACAAATAGATGTTGACAACAAAATATGAAAAGAATATTCTCTCCATGGTATCTATATAGATTTTATTGATTAGCTGTTTGGGCATTCTGTTTTGAGCAATGAGGAAGGTGTTGGGAAAGGCATCAGAGTCCTTGCAGAATGCATCATTGCTCATCTGTCTCTTCTGGCTTTGTGTCCCTAGCACCTAGCAGAGATGAGCACATTGCATATATAGTTAAGGATTAATTCAAGTATGTTGTTGATGGTGAAGCAGCAATCTAGTGGGAAAGACATATGAGAAGATATAACATTACAAAGAATAATTAGCACCATCAAGTAATGTGTGGGGACAATGGGGTGTGGGGAAAGGAGCACTGAGAGTCCAAAGACCTGCCCTGGAATCCTAGCTCTATCCTCACTACCATATGACCAGGCATAAGGTACCTTGCCTTTTCATACCTTTTTCATACATCAGCTTCCTCATCTGTAAAATGGGAAGGCTCACACAAGCACCAAGAAAATTCTTGAGCAGCTAGGGGCCATTATAGAAGTATATAGTAATAATTCATTGTAGGAATCATTATAGAAGTTTATAGTGATTACTGTGTTCAGGGCCAAATGACTGGTACAAAGCATTGTAGGAGTTGTGGAAGGAGTGCTCACAGTGGGCTGTGGTGGTCCATAGAGAGAACAGAACTTGATCTGGGTCTTAAAAAATAAACAACTTGTTGAGTGCAGGTAAATGTCACAGGTAGGATTTGAACCAAGAAAGAAGAGAGAAGGAGGGTCATTGAATGCAGTAGGAAAGGTGTGAGGATAGATTGGAGTTAGCTTATATTATATGGAGAAGAAAGAAAAGAGATTAGATTGTCTGAAACCCATATTCCAGTATATGTAAGTGTCTAAGATCCTAAGATCATGCAGAGATTTAGAGCTGGACAGGGCTTTAGAGGTCCTCTAGTGGTCTCCAAATGGGGGACTGAGGAGCAGCAGAGTTGGGCTCTAAGGGGCTGTGACCGAACCCTAAGGAGCATGTGAGCACCAACGGTGAGAAGTTGGGTCAAATCCTACCCTTCCGTGATAGGCTAGTCATAGGGCTTCTTTCCAACACAATCACAGTTACCTTCATCCCCCGGTGCTCTCTCACATTGCCTCCTCCCTCCATCATTAAAGCTTCCACCTTCCCCTTTCCGATTCTATCTCTCCTTTTCTGCTTCTGGTATCAGCCCCTTAGAGTAGTTACAGCCTAAACACACTACAAGACACCCATAGCAACAGCTACACAAGTACCCCTGGGAAAATTCCTCCTCCACTCCCAGCATGCCCAGCTGCTGTCCTCCAGATCACCTGGTGGTTGTGACAAATACCCCTCAGAGAGTGGGCTCAGGACTTCAGGTAAATGACTGATGAACCAGCCCTCTCCTCCCCCACTCCGTCTTTTGTTTTCAGTGGGACAGAGGGAGTCTTAAGTAGGCATGCATAGGCTGTGGTCTTCATTTCAGATCTCATTACATTATCTTTTCCATCAAACTCACCCCCTTTCCAAACTTTTACAACCCCCACATTATCTTTGACTCCTCATTCTCACTATGTGGAGAAGGGGCCAGCCATTCCCTCCAATTGCCAATCAACTATGGTTAACAGATCAGGCAAGCCAGCCTAATGAAATATGGAGGCACCTGAGGGGAGAGACAGGAGACAGCATGTGACAAGGGAATGGAACGATGACTACCACCCTGACTAGAACCTCCCCTTAGCCTTTATGGAGACAGCCCAGGAGCCTTGAATGGCAGTGCCCCCTCAGATACCTGCAGCCCAGCTTCCAGCCCAGCCCCAGAAGAAATTGTTTTCAGCTCCTAAGATATGGCCAGGCAACTACTTCATCTGCCCCTGCCTGCTCAGCAGCACCAGTTACTAAAGATCCAGAAGAAAACTGTAAGGACCATGGAGACTTTGCATCTGACTTCCTGCTGAAATCTCTTATCTGTGCTGTCTCTCTTCCTCAAGAGAAGGGACTATCTTGTTTTCTATTTTTATCTGCTGTACTTAACATGGTACTTTGCTCATAGTAAACAGCTAATAAATGCGTATTCATTTATTCATTTTTTTGTATTGTATATATTTTTAAAATTCAATTTTAATTTATTTTCAGTTCCAAATTTTCTCCCTCATACACCCATTGAGAAGGCAAGAAAAACAAAATCTGTTACAAATATGTGTAGTTACTTGAAATTAATTCCCACATTTGTCATATTGAAAAAAAAAAGAAAGAAAAACATATTACCTAGTAGACTTATGGAGAGGTGAACAATTTATGAATAAACAAGAGATAGAGAGCAATGTGAAGTATAAAATTGATCATTTCAGTTACATTAAATTAAAAAGGTTTTGTACAAATAAAATAAATATAGCCAAGATCAGAAGGAAAGCAGAAAATGGAGGGGGGTGTATTTTATGGACAGTTTCTTAGGTCTCATATTTCAAATATATAAAGAACTTTGTCAAATCTATAAGAATACAAGTCATTCCCCAATTGATAAATGATCAAAGGATATGAAGAGGCAGTTTTCCAATGAAGAAATCAAAACAATTTATAATCATATGAAAAAATGCTCTAAATCATTATTGATTAGAGAAATGCAAATTAAAACAACCTTGAAATATCATTTTATACTTATTAGATTGGTTAAAATGATTCAAGGGGAAAATGACAAATGTTGGAGGTAATGTGGAAAAATTGGGACACTAATTCACTGTTGGTGGAACTGGTAACTGATCTAACCAATTCTGTAGAACAATATGGCATTATGTCCAAAGAGTTATAAAACTGCCTCTACTCTTTGACCCAGAAATACCAAAGACAATTAGGGAAAAAAGAAAGGAACCTATATGTCCCAAAATATTCATAGTAGCTCTCTTTGTGGTGGCAAAGAACTGGAAATTGTGGAGATGCCCTTCATTTGGGGAATGGCTGAACAAGTTGTAGTATATGATCCTGAAAAAATACTACTGTGCTATAAGAAATGATGACCTCAATGTTCTTAGAAAAACATGGACAGTCTTGCACAAAATAATGAAAAGCAAATGAGTAGAACCAAGAGAACATTGTATATAGTAACAGCAATATTCTTTTAAGAACAACTTTGAGCAAATAAGTAATTTTGAATATTATAAATATCCAAATTGACTACAAAGGACCTATTAAGGAGGATGCTATTAGCATCTAGAGAAAGAATTGATAAATAGAAGCATGTATAGAATGATTTTATATACACAAACACACACGTATATATTTGTCTAATGGTAGCCACCTCAGGGGGGAGGGAAGAAAGTTACATGATAACTTTATTATATATTTAAAAGGAATAGCAGTTGTACATAACAGATTTGCCGTTTCATTTGCAATCATCTTTTTTTTCTATTCTACGATGTTATGGAAATGCTTGTTTAATTTCTTAAGTTCAGAATAAAATAACTAAAAGTAAGCTTTTAAAAAGAAAGAAAAGAAAATATGCTTCAATCTGAACTCTGAATCCATCAGGTTTCTATCTGGAGGTGAATAGCACATTTCATCATAATCCTTTGGAATTGTGGTTGATCATTGTGTTGACCAGAGTTACTAAGTTTTTCAAGGTTCATTATCTTTACAATATTGTTGCTTTTGTATAAGTTGTTCTCCTGGTTCTGCTCACTTCACTTTGTATTAGTTCACCCAAGTCTTCCAACACTTTCCTGAAACCATCCCTTTCATAATTTCTTATAGCGCAATAGTATTCCATCACACTCATATTCTAGAATTTGTTCAGCCATCCAGCTAATGGGCATCCCTTCAGTTTCCAGTTCTTGCCACCACAAAAGGAACTGCTATAAATATTTTTGTGCATATGGGTCCTTTTCCTTTTTCTTTGATCTCTTTGGGGCAGTGTTGCTGGGTCAAAGGATATTCACAGTTTGATATCTTTTGGGCAGTAGTTCCAAACTGCTTTCTAGAATGCTTGGAGCAGTTCACTGATCCACCAACAGTGCATGCATGTGCCTGCTTACCCACATTCCCTCCAGTATTTGTCATTTGTCTTTTTTGTCATGTTAATCAATCTGATGGGTGTGAGGTGGTGCCTCAGAGTTGTTTTAATTTGTGCTCATTCACCCATTGATCCCATATCTCTAATCAGCTGCCAAATCCTGTCATTTCTACCTTCAATACTTCTCAGGTTGGTGTTCTTTTCCCTATTTTAACAGCCACCACCCTAGTGTAGGCTCTCATCACCCTTTGCTTGAACTTTTAATTGCTTCCTAACTGAGCCCCCTGTCACAAGTCTTTCTCTTCTTCAATACATCAATAGAGCTGTGAAAGAGATTTACCCAAAGTGTAGGTTTTTCTGTCACTCCTCTACTCAATAAACTCCAGTGGCTCCCAATTAACTGTAAGATCAAATATTATTTTTTCATTGTCTTATCCTTTTTAATTTCTGTTTTTGTTGTTGTTGCTAAGTTGTTTAGACATGTCTGACTCTTTGCGACCCCATTTTTCTATGGGATTTTCTTGGCAAAGATGCTGGACTGGTTCACCATGTCCTCTTCCAGGGTCCTCATTTTATAGTCAAGGAAATTGAGGTAGAGGTTAAGTGACTTGCCCAAGGTCACACAGCTAGTAAGCTCCTGAGGCTGGATTTGAACTCAGGTCCTCTTGACTCTAGGGCTAGCACTCTTTCCACTGCTTTACCTATCTGCCCCCTCTATTTTTGCATAATTTTTGAAAAATATTTGTTAGTACAGAAGCAAATGGATATTATTTATAAATAAGTAAATAAACACATAAGAGGTGAGTGTGTTCCAAAATTCCTCTCTGATACAACTGTAGTATCAAAAAGTCTTGGAGGCCACTGCTCTGGTCCAACACCCTCAACTTACAGATGAAGAAAAGGAGGACTAGTAAGGGGTATGATCTGTCCATTATTACACACAAGCACCAAGTGACAAAGGCAGAATTTGAACCCAGACCCGCTGACTCCAAAGCCAATGCTCTTCCCAATTGCACCAAGTCCTAAGCTTGTTTGTATGTAGTTGCTTTTGTGTTGTCTCCCTCATTAGACTGTGAGCTCTTAGAGAACAGGGACTGTCTCTCACATATCTGTATCCCCAGCACTTAACACAGTATCTGGCACACAGAGGGTACTTACTAGAGGTTTATTCATTGACCCCATACAAGCACCTACTGTGATTTACCCCTCAGAAAAATTGGGAAAAAAAACCCTTTCATAGGAGGATACGGATTTTGGAATTTTAAAAATAATCATATTATGAAGGGGCATTCCTAATCCATTAAAAAAAATTGAGCTACAATATCCTCTATGATAAATAGAAGCACGTATAGAATGGTTTTATATATGTACTTATATACACATATATCTGTCTAATGGTAACCATGGGGGGGGGAGGAAAAAAAGGGGGGAAAAGTTAAATGACAACTTTATTACATATTTAAAAGGAATAGCAAATTGTACATAATAGATTTGCATTTTCATGTGCAATCATTTTTCCCCCATTCTATTGCGTTACGAAAATGCTCGTTTTATTTAATTTCTTATTTATCTCTTGAAACTCTCTGTCTCTCTGCTTCTATCTGTGTTTCTCTTCTCTCTGTGTATATCTGTCTCTGTTTCTATCAGTCTCTCTCTTTCCCTTTCTCTGGCTTTTCTGGCTCTCTGTCACCTCAGTGATCATTTCTACACAGACGATTTCCAGGTCCATGCATCCAGCCCTACTCTCTCTCCTTGAACACCAGGCTCACCCTGACCACTGTCTGCTCACCATCTCTACCAGCACATTCCATTGACATCTCAAGTCCAATATCTTAGCATCTCAAGCCCCTCCTTCCCCTCCCTCTTTATGTTGAGGACGTCATTCCTCCAGTCACCCACATTTCCAACTTTAGCATTGCCCCTGATGTCTCAGTCTCCCTAATTCTTCAGATTCTATTCATCATCTTGTCTTTTTGCCAACATTCATTGAATCTATTCTTTCTCTCCACTCATATGATCACTACGCTAGTTCAGGCCCCCATCACCTCTCACTCGTTCTCTTCTTTTTTCAATTGTTTTTTTAATTAACAAAAATGTATCTTTTTCTGTCTTCTGCCTTTCTCCCATTTAAAAAGAAAAACAAAACCCTTGTAACAAAACGTGTGTGTGTGTGTGTGTGTGTGTGTATGTGTGTGAAATGGTGGCCTTCTCCAGTGTGGGGTGGGGAGGGAGGGAGATAGTTTGGAACTTAAAATGTAACAAAAATAAATTTAATTTAATTTTCAAAAATATGTCTTATTCCTTATCAACTCTGTCAGGACACTGTCAGCATGCTTTATCTAGATTTTTACAGGAGTGGGGAACCTGCAGCCTTGAGATCACATGTGACCCTCTGGGTCCTCAAATGTGGTCCTCTGACTGAATCCAAGCTTCACTGAAGAAATCTGCTTAATAAAAGGATTTGTTCTGTAAAACTTGGACTCAGTTAAAAGGCTGCACCCAAGGACCTAGAGGGCCACAGGTTCCCCACCCCTGACAGAATAATGGTTGTTCATCCCATTGATCAGAATTCCTAAGTCTTTCAGAGTTATTTGCATTTTCCATGTTGTTATTATTGTAAAAATTGTTCTCCTGGCTCTTTTCCCCTTATTCTGCATCAGTTCTTCCCACTTTTCCTAGGCTTCTCTGAAGCAGTGTGTCTGTTCATTTCTTTTGGCCCAATAATATTCCATTTCTTTCGTATGTCATTGCTTGTTCAGTCACTCCTCAGTTGATCCCTTTGGTTCCATTTGTTTCCTACTACAAAAAAAAAACTGTTATAAATATTTTTGCATGTACGGGTCCTTTTCTTTCTTTTTTAAAAAATCTCACTGAGGCATAGACCTAGCGATGTTGCAATAGCCTTCTCATTGGTCTCCTGGATTTCATCTTCTCCCCTTTACACTCTATCCTTCATAGAGTTGCCAGATTCCTATTTCAAAGACACTTGTCTGACCATATCATTCTCCTACTAAAAGATCTTCAGTGTCTTCCTATTATTCCTAGTAGGAAATATAAATTCCTCAGCCATACACCTATGATGCAATAGAAAGAGCACTGTTAAGGAGTCAGAGGATTTAGATTCAAATTCTGCCTCTGATATGTTACCTATATGACCTTATACAAGTCACTTAACCTCCATGGGCCTCAGTTTCCTCATATATAAAATGAGGATGTTGGCCTAGGTGTCCTCTGAGATTCCTTCTAATTCTAAATCTATGATCCTAAAAAATGATGAACTTGGAGCCATAGTCCAAAAGCCTCAAATTCAGAAAGACCTGAGTTCAAGCTCTGCCTCTGATCCATATTAACCGGCTAAGTCATTTAGCATCTTAGTTCCTTAGGCAGCTCTCAATAAATTACAAAGCATGTCTATATTGAGAGAGAACATTTCATCGTTGGGAGTTTCAGTCTTACAAGTACAAGATTATGAAAGCATAAATAGATTAGGGCTTGGTTGAAAAAGATCTGGGGATTTTAGTGGACCACAAGCTCAATATGCATCAGTACTGTGATTTGCCAACCAAAGACGCTAATGTGATCTTAGCTGCTTTGAGAAGTCTAGGACTATAAAGACAATTGTCCCACTGTCTTCAGCTGAGGTCAGACCACACCTAGAGTACTGTATTCAGTTCTGGGTACTATATTTTAGTAAGGGTATTAGTAAACCAGAGAACATGTAAATGAGAGTGATCAAGATGGTGAAGGGTCTTGAGATTATGTCGCACAAAGACTGTTTTGAAGGAAGTGTGGATTTTTAGCTGAAAGAAGAGATGATCTAGGGGAGGTATTATAGTCCTCTTTGAGTATTTGAAAAGGTGCTATGTTAAAGAAGGATTTGATGCTGGAGAGTATATGGAAAAATTGGAACACTAATGCATTGTTGGTGGAGTTGTGAACTGATTCAACTGTTTTGGAGAGCAATCTGGAACTATACCCAAAGGGCTATAAATAAGTGCATACCCTTTGACAATACCGCTTCTAGGGTTGTATCCCAAAGAGATCATAGACATGGGAAGAGGCCCCATATGTACAAAAATATTCATAGCAGCTCTTTTTGTGGTGGCAAAGAATTGGAAATCAAGGGGATGCCCATCAATTGGGGAATGGCTAAACAAGCTGTGGTATATGAATGTAATGGAATACTATTGTGCTAAAAGAAATAAGGAGCAGATGGACTTCATAATAACCTGGAGAGACTTATACAAACTGATGTTGAGTGAGAAGAGCAGAACCAAGAGAAATTTGTACACAATTACAGATACAACATATGTGTGATAACCAACTTTAATAAACCAGACTCTTCTCAGAAATTCAGGGCTATAAGACAACTCCAAAAGACTCATGATGGAAAGAGATGTTCACATCAAGAGAAAGAACTACAGAGTTTGAACATAGATTGAAGCAAACTACCTGCTCTCTTTCCTTTTCTTGTTTTTGTTTTCTCTTTCCCCTTGTTGGGTAACCCATGGAAGGCCTTCCTATGCAAGTACTGGTTGGGTGAGATGGTTGCTGAGGTTCCGTACAACTCTTGGATTCCATGGTTCTCTAACAAGACTCCAGAACTTGAGGATTTTAGTCGTGCTACATATACATTCTATTTTTTTTTAAAGAGAGAGTTCCCATTCTCCTTCCAGTACTACTGCCAACAAATACTTATAATCTGAGAACATAATTACCTTCCAAGAAAATCTTGAGACAGAACATATTTAAAATTGCAAGGGGCATCAGAGAGAACACAGCTAAAACAACATGAGAAGATATCTAGATAAACAACAAGATTTCAACGACCAGATTTGAAGCTTGTTTTCTTGCCAGCAATACAGACAAAAGAGCTAGATACAAGTTGATTTAATTCACTGAAAAGATTGACTCAGAAAAATGCATTAAAATCTTTTTTTTCCATGAACCATGGCAAGAATACAAATCAGAAAAGCAAGATTTCCCAAGATATCTACAACCAATGCATTATATCTAACTGGAAAATAAAAGTTGGGAGGGGGAACCTAATGAGATCATAGGGAGAGATTGCAGAATCACAAATCCAGACTGGAAAGGACCTGAGAAGTCATCATTTTACAGAGGAAGAAACTGAGGCTCTGACAAGTTTAATGACTTGTCCAAGGTTGCAAAGGCAGGAGGCAGCTGAGTTTGGTTTGAACCTAGATGCCCTGATTGCAGAGCCAGAGTATCCTCCCTGAACAAGTTAGGGGTTTTTAGCATGCATATTAGAGCATAAGCTAGCAAGAAGTCAGCCATTTGAAGGCCACTTGTATAAAACTGATTTTGTCTCTGGGAAATACAGAGATGGTGGAGATTAGCTAGAATATAATTCAGATGTAGAGAATGAGATTAAAATAGGGAGGGAGGGAGAAGACAATTACAAGGTATAACTTGCTGGTGGGGTCAGGTTTAGGGTGGGGAGAGGAAAAATTATGAAATGAAGGTGAGAAAAGAACAAAAGGTATCAATTAAAATAAGTTTTCCTATTTATTTGTTTTAGTGAATAGACTTGAATTGTCACCTGTCAAGCAATTCCTCTACTGGGTATGAAGTTAGATTCAATGACTTTTTCTTCTTTTGGTGTATGGGGGGAAGGCAATCAGGGTTAAGTGACTTGCCCAGGGTTACCCAGTTATTAAGTGTCTGAGGTTCGATTTGAACTCCTGACTCCAGGGCAGGTGCTCTATCCATCTAGCCCCCCCTGATTCAATGACTTCTAAGATCCCTTCCAACATGAAGATTCTATGACTGTATTATATGAAAATTGTAATAACAGGGCTATCAAATTATTATCAAAGTATTAACTATCAAATACTATTAATAATCACAACCAAATACTTTTAACAATAAAAACATCTTATATTTCTATAGTAATCGACAGTTTGCAAAGTGCTTTCCTCACAGTGAGAAAGATAAAACTAACCAGCATGAGAATAATAGGGCCTGAAGGTTTGGAAGATGTAGGGAAGACTGGTATTCTGGGACTTCTTTAGAGATGCCATACTGTTTAGTCTGCAGAATCACTCCTGCAAAGGTTTTTCACTCATCAGCCTCATCTTTTTGCCACAGGGACATGGGAAAGTCCACAATCATGACTTGCCCAGAATCATGTGGCAAGTACAGACCAACTGCACTGTTTAGATTTAAAGTCTCAGATAGTCTAGTCTGTTGTTTGGACTTGAAAGTCATCCCCTGAAGATGCCAAGCTTATGCCTACCTCTGGGCTTCCAATTATCCTATGCCCTTGGAATGCCCTCCTCTTTCCTCCCTGTTTACCCAGCTCCTACCCATTGTCCAATGCTCTGACTGCCTTTCTATGAAACCCTCCCTCTCTCTTTCCTTCTTAGAATTGTGCCTAGGAAGAGCCTGGCAGGGCCTGGGGTATTTGCTGGGCCTTTATCACCATATGAAGTTTATTGGTGATAAAGCTTACAAAGGATAAATTGTAGCAACAATGAATTGATTGAATAAAGTCATGACTAAGTCACACACCCTTGGACTTAATCTTTAAAAACAGGTTGGGGGTTGGACAGATAGAGAGGGTCATAGTTGGAGAAGGGAGAGAAGCTATGAACAGACACTTGAGCATGGCTCTCTGGAGAGGAAGCCTATGTGTTTGGAAGGCCCCTCCAGATACCCACATGACCTCAGAGAAGGCCAAGAAGAGAGGCAGTGGCAGCGAAGATGGGACCTCTTATGCCAGGCTCAGGCTGAAGGAACACAAGCTGGCAACAGTGGAGTGACAGGGACAGATTGATGGCATTATTCCTAGAATGAGCCTCCTGGACCCAGCGGAGGAGCCCCCAGGTCATACCAAGTTCCTGAACCAAGCAGGAGGTATTGAACTAAGTCCTTTAGACTCAGTAAAGGAGCCCCAGAGCCAAGAAGGATCTGAAGTCAAGGAGCTACAAAGGACAAGGCCACAATGTAGGGAGGCCAACCTGTGCCTCGTCCTTCACTGGTCCTGAGTTATGAGAATTGTGCAGGTCCAGAGAGAGGGGGTTGATCCTTTAGTGAGCCCAGGTATTTTCCATCACAGGAGGCCCTCATTGCTAGATTATATAGGCCTCTGGCAAAGATGGGGCTCAGAGAAAAGGGGTTGCTTGACTCTAGCAACCTTGGGTGCTTTTCCCTTGTGGGAAGGTAGGTGTAGGGAGCTTCATCACCAGTGCACTTCAAGTAGTGATCAAGGGCCAGTGAGTAAGCAGGCTCTGCCTGGCCACTCCTGGACACACCCTTTACAATTCTGAGAGGGAGGGCTCAATGGGAAGTGGGACAGAACCCTAGGGTAAGACTGAGTCTGAATCAACTTGTAGAGAACCCTGGGGAAGATAGAGTAGCACAAGAGAGAGGGAAGCATCTTCACTCTTTGTGGGCTTGAATATCTTTTGTGGTGGTTTTTATTGTTGTTGTGCTATATCCAGTGCCTTTTTATTCTGAATGCTCACATGGGAGCTGAGAACCCTTCTCTGTAGTGACCCAGACAACCCAAATTCTGATCCTCCCACAGGAAACCCTGGATAGAGGCATGGATCAAAAAAAGAAATTGTATGAGAAGCCACTGAGCTCCAGCCCGGTCTGTTTAACTACAGAGTCAGGGTCTGGGCTATGAGTTACAGAGTGATGGAATCACAGAATGTTAGAGCTGGAGGGGCATTAGCAACTACTGAGTCTAGCTTTCTCATTTTACCAAGAAGGAAACTGAAGGCCAGAGGGGGAAAGTGCCCAAGATCACTTGGCGTTCCTGGAAGAGCTGGGCTGGCACTCAGCTCCCCAACCTGAGTGACCCCTTCTAGCACTTAATTTCCTATTCTCCTCTATTAATCATTTAACTGGTTGACTGTGTTTGGCTTAACTCTCTAGTAATACTGTCAGCCTTTCCAAGGGAAAGGCAGTGTCTTAATTGTTTTTATATCTATTGCAGAACAGGACACAGGACTGAATTTATGATCAATCAACCAACCAATCAAAAAGCACTTTAAAAAAGTGATGTGTATGTGGAATTGAACTCCATTCCTTTTAAGTGATATCTCCCTTCAGAGTTCCCCATTTTTTACACATCATCCAGGATTCACCCTGTAGGCTTTCAAAATCCCAAACTACCCTTTTCCCCCACATCAAATTCTTGATTCTTCAGCTGAAAAGTTCTCAACTATCAAATAGGTAGGGAAAAAAATTTAATCAAAGTAATTTTTACTAAAATGTGAATCCCTAGTGGGTTGGGTAATTATATTTTAAAAAAGAAGCTTGTTGAACCAAGTTAACCTCAAATTGATGGAATTCGTCAGGAATATATATGTGTATATGTTTATATGATTAATATGTAATATATATCTTTATTTATGTTATCTCATTTCCTTGCAAGTGTTCTTTGTTTACTCAAATTCCTCTTGCCCCAGTGCCTAGGCCTGAAGAATAAGGTCAGCATCTTAGGCCTCCACCCGTGGAAGGTCACCAACCCTTCCTGTAGATTCCCAGTCTATTCTCATTTAGGGCCAGCTCTCTAGGGCCCTGCTATTTGGTTAATGGCAGAGGTAGAAAGGTTGGAGGCTGAGGGAGCTCTGAATCTCTGAGAGATGGTGTCATTTGACAGGGATCTCAGGATTGTCACACTCATTAAAAAGACTTCTCCACTGGGAGGTTTTAGAGTAACAAACAAAATTGGATGTAAAGGATGGAAAGACTTGGTTCTGGCTGAATGAGGCTTAGCATGATCAAGGGACTTTGGAGAGCTTGGGACTGGCTTTCGTAATGAATTTATGTTCTGTCCAATTCTGGACACTTGTTGAAATATTGTTATTTCCTCTGTCTGCTAGTGCAGTGACAGGCCAGGATTTGGAGAAGAAAAAAAGCTAATATTTATAGAATGTATAGGCTTGAATTGACTTCAGAAAATATATGAAAACTGAAAAACTTGTTCTAACCACTAGAAAAGGATCACCAGAACATTTTACATTCTAGTACTAGCTCTGCTATTAACTCATTCTGTGATCTTGGCCAAATCAGTCACTCTCTCCAAGCCTCAGTATCCTCTTCTATAAAAAGAGGTGGTTGGACTCAGTGACAATGACTTCCAGCCCTCCTTGATGACAACATAGTGCCCCTGACACCACTTTGTCAACTTGGACTTGTGGGTTGGGTCCCCTGGAGAGATGCCTAACCCAGGTTGAATGTCTTCTTTGTATCCAAAGTTTACTTCTAAAACTATTGTTTACAAGCCCCCACCAGTGCATTTGCCTTTAATAATCCTCTAGAGGACTTTGAGCTCAAAGCAAAAGCACTTATTGAAATGGTACATAAGAACATAGAGAACAACCTTAACAATATTAACAAAACACCACACCACCACTTAAGGCATATTTTCTTGCACATACATACATGGCATGGCTGGGAATAATGGGCACATACATGGAACATAGCAGTAGAAAGGCACATAGATGGTCAAAGCCACTCATACCTCCTGCACCAATGACCTTTCTCCTCTTGTGATGTCCTCATGCTGCTTCCCTGCCGGGATCTTGTGTTAGTGGATGCCCTAGGTGTAGCAGCAACCACAGTGACATATACCCAGGATGGCTGCTAGCTCAGGTTCTTAGATCTGCTTTACTAGGAAAGACAGCTGTTCAAGGGGTCAACAATCTTTTTAATTATTCATTAGTTCAGGGGGAAAGTCAGCACCCTGAACTTCAGAGAAAATCCAAACAAAGAAAATAGAGAAAATACAAGTGGAGAAATAAAGACCAAAGACAGGACTTCCAGCTGTTTGAGAAATTAACACAGATCAACAGACAAACCCAACTGTCTGACCATACATAGTTACCAGACAAAGAAGCACCAGCATCTGGGTTTTTCAAAGCCAGGGGGCTCCTTAACAGCTACCCAGAATCTCCTCTGGTCCAATGAGTAAACGCCAAAGCAAAATGCTTACCTTAGAGTATATGTACCCTTTTTAAAGCCAGCGGGCATCACAACCCTCCAGACTCAGTGCCTAATTAGAAATTAACAAAAGATCTCCCCTAGGGGTGGCCAGGTGGCTCAGTGAGTAAGAGCACTGGCTCCAGTGTCAGGATGACCTGGATCGAATCCCGGGCTCAGATGCTCAGCACCACACCCAGAAATAACTGGCCGTGTAACCTTAAGCAAGTTACTTAACCCTGATTGCTTAAAAAAAAAAAAAGATCTCCCCTAAGCAAGCTTCCCTCAATGGGCTGCAGGTGAGACCTACCCATTAACATTGCACCACAACTCCTCTCTGCTCCACAGATGGATTCTCCGGACTGAATCTCTGCTGCTGCAGCAGCTCTTCCTGTTCTGGTAACTCTGCTATGTAACTCCATTTTCAGTGAGAGGAGAGGAGGAGAGAGAAATCTCCTTCCCTCCATCCCAATATAGAAGGTCCTCAATAGCATGCTGGATTTGGAGTCAGGAAAAATTGGGTTAAAGTCCTATTTCAGGCACTTCTTAGCTGTATGACCCTGGGCAAGTAACTTAACTTCTCTCAATCCCAGTTTCCTCATCTGTAAAATAGGGATAATGACAAAAGCACCTACCAACCAGGGTTGTTGTGAAGAACAGATGAGGCAATTTATCCAGAGTGCTTTGTTGTTGTTTAGTTGTTTTAGTCGTGTCTTACTCTTTGTGACCCCATTTGAGGTCTTCTTGGCAAAGACATGGGAGTGGTTTCCTTCTCCAGCTCATTTTACATATGAAGAAATGAAGGCCAGCAGGGTTAAATGACTTGCCCAGGGTCCCACAACTGGTGTCTAAGGCCACATTTGAATTCAGGTCTTCTTGACTCCAAGCCCAGAACTCTATCCACTGTGCCTAGCTGCCCTTGTGATCATTAAAAGAATCTACCATGTTGGAATGTAGTCATTTGGAAAGTCTTTTCCAGCCCTCTCATTCAATTCTCCTCCATCCCAGCTCTTCTAATGCTTTGGGTAAAACAGACATCAGCAGTTCCATGAGTTTCTTTAAGGGCACAAGTAAAATCTGTAAATACAGGGTACTTACTGTGGTTTGGAGTCTTGGATTTCCAAATCCCTTCTGGATCCAGAGCCTTGCATTTGGGAAGGGAAATTTCACTGCTGGGATTCCTTTATAATACATTTAGAGCTGTACCTGTTACCTGAAAAGCAGCAAAAACAAAACACTTAAGATAACACACTGTTTCAGGTTCTGATCCCATTAGAGTCAGAACAAAGGGTCTGAGAGGCAGCTTAGTGACACAGTGAATAATAATGATAACTACCATTGGTACACCTAGTCACTGAAGATTTCTATAGAGCTTTAAGGTTTGCAAAGCATTTTATAAAGGTTATCTCATTTATCCTCACAACAACCCTGTAGCAGAGGCAGATGGAAGTTAGTAGGCATCTGAAACTGGATTTGAACTCAGGTCTTCCTGACTCCAGGTCCAGTGCTCTAGCCACTATGCTACTGAGCTACCTAAAATAAGGGAGACCTGAGTTCAAATCCAACATCTGTTTGTTTCAGCTTCCTCATAGCAAGATTAGCCAGTCAGTAAGCATCACATAAGTACCTGCTTTGTGCCAGGCACTGCGCTAAGTGCTAGGGATACAAAAAGAGGCAAAAGATAGTCCTTGCCCTCAAGGAGCTTACAATCTAATGGGGAAAACAACAAGCAAACAAGTATGTATGAACAAGCTATATACAAGATAAATAGGAAATAATTAAGAAAGAGAAAGCACTAGAATTAAGAAGGGATGGGAAAGGCTTCCTATAGAAAGTGGAATTTTAGTTTAGACTTGAAGAAATCCAGGGAAGCCCTGTGGTCTAGATGAGAAGGGAGAATATTACAGACATAGGGGATAGCCAGAGAAAATACTCAGATGGAATCTCTGCTTTAGGAAAATTACTTTAGTGACTGAATGGAGAGTGAATTAGAGTGGGGAGATACTTGATGCAGGCAGATTCACCAGCAAGCTATTGCAATAGTCCATGTGTGAGCTGATGAAGGTCTGCACTAGAATGGAGGTGATGTCAGAGACAGAAGGGGGTATATTTGAGAGAGACTGCTAAGATGTAATCAACAAACTTTGGCAATAGATTGGATGTGAGAGACAAGAGATAGGAGTTGAGGATGATACCTAAGTTGAAATCCTGGGGGACTAAAAAGATGGTGGTACACTCAACAATAACAGCAAAGTTTGGAAGTGGGGTGTGGATTGGGGAGAAAGACAATGAATTCCATTTTGGACATGTTGAATTTAAGATGTCTACTGGCCAACCAGTTCAAGATATCTGAAAGGCTGTTGGAAATGTGAGACTGTAAGTCAGAAGTGACTAGGATGATTTGATATAGCATAGAAACAGTAATTGAATCCATAGTCGCTGATAAGATCACCAAGTGAAGTAGTATAGTGGGAGAAGAGAAGAAGACCCAGTTAGGACAGAACCCAGTGGGATGTGTAGCCTTAGTGGGTATGACCTAGATGCAGAGACAACAATGGAGGCTGTGGAGTGGTCTGATAGGAAGGAGGGGAACAAGGAAAGTGTGGCATCCCAAAAACCTAGAGAGAAGAGAGTATGAAAGGAAAGAAGGTGGATGGTGGTGCCAAAGGCTATAGAAAGGTCAAGAAGAATGAAGATTGAGAAAAGGTCACTAGATTTGGCAATTAGGAGATCACTCAGAGAAATCAGTTTTGGTGAAATGATAAAGTTGATAACCAGATTGTAAAGGATTAAGAAGAGAGTGAAAGCCCCAGGATTAATTGGAGATGATAGAAAGAGAAGAGTCAAAGATGGTTCCAAGGCTATGAACCTGAATGAGAGGTAAGAAAGTGTGAAGGAAGAATGCACTTAAGGATAAATATAATGAATTTCATGTTAGATGTGTTTGGTTTGAGAGGTTGATGAGAAATCCAGCTAGAGCTATCTGGCCAGTAGTTAGTGATGTGGAACTGGAGCTTAGGAAAGAGATTAAGGTTGTTTTTGTGTATGTGTATGTGCATGTGCATGTGTAATGTGTGTTGTGTATGTGTGTACATGTGCACATGTGTTCATGTACATGTATTGTGTGTGTACATGTGGAGTGGTATGTATGGGCATGTGTATATACATGCAGGTGTATTTTGTGTGTATATACATGTATATTAATGTATGTACGTGTATATATGTACATGTCTACATGTATCTACATAGATATATGGAAATCATCTGAAACAGAGACAAAGAAAATAAGTCACAGAATCACAGAATTTGAGCATTGGAAAGTATCTCAGAAGTCATCCAAACACCAAGCAGGAATTCTTAACTTGGGGTCCACAGATCCTTAAGAGGTTTGCGGATAGATTTCACAGGGATCTATGAACTTAGACTGGAAGATCATGTCGTTTTTTTTTTTTTACTAACCTTTATCTGAAACTTAGCAATTCTGAGTGTCGTCAACAAATCACAGCGGTATTAGCAGCATCTGGGGCTTTGTCTCCAATAGAAATCACAGATTTTCTCATATCCTATTATAGTATTACAGATATCTCAAAATGTTATTTCTGCTCATCACTACAGTTATCTCTCCCACATCACAGAGGTTAGGTGCACAGGACCCCACAATCTAGAAAATCTGTGTAAAATTTTTTTGGCCCTCCCTTCATACCAGAGAAGAAGAATGAATTATTATGATATTAAAAGATAAAATATATTGATATCATGCAATACTATACATATGTTTCATACATTTCTGAGTTTCTAACCTTTTTTGTGTCATCTGCTGGTCTTCACAAAACTCTCCCCAAAATTCTAATTTCTTATACCAATCTGTGATATATCAAAACTATGATGGGGAAAGTTGCAATGTGGAAAGGATAACTATACTTTAAAGTCACTATAGGTTTTAGACTCATGACTAGATCACAAGTGATTGCAGTCTTCCTGTGTATAAACACTTGTTTGACTTCATACAGCAGCTCTGGTAATCACTCAGTCACTAAACAGTGAAGTGCAGTATTCTCATATTGGTAACCCAGACATCTACATTGCTTTCTAGTATTCCCTCTCTACAATTGTTGGCTTATCAATGTGTGAGAGCAGGTGAGTTTTTTCATTGTTTCTTAAAGTTTTGTGAAACTGGGTAGTTCAAATGAGAATTGCTAACTCTCCATTAGACTGAGGTGCCTTTTGTAACATGAAGAGGTATGTGGGCTTTGTGTATAAACTAGGCAAGTTCAAGAACATATGACGGTAGAGATAGCTAGTGAAGTGTGTTATTTAAAGTAAGTTATTAGTGCAGTGATACAGATCGATATGTACTGTTGTAAGTTCTGTAACGGGAGAGGTTTTTTAAAATTTGTTTTTCTCTTCATACTGCTCTTTTGTTCACTGTCTGGATTTTTAAATAAAAGCACTCACATGCAGTATGTTATACAAATAGTGTTCACATCCTATTATTCAGTGAAAATACTATGCATTTAAAAAATCACTGAGAGAAAATTGCAAACAATATTAGAAATGAGAACTATTATTTCTAGGAGAGCATAGAAAGCTACACAACTCTAGGAAAAGCAACTCTAAGAGCAACAATAGTCAAACTGTTCAAGAAGGACACAAATCCTGTGCTACTATTATAATCCTCAAGTCAAAGGGTTAAAAACCATTAAAAGTATTATAACTTGAGATAAATTATGAATTCTTCCTTGTTTTACTCATCACAAATATTTTTTGAATTATCTCATACTTAATTAACATATACATTTCCTATCTCTATACACATCTATCAAATAACTTAAAACCACATGAAAATATTGTTTCAAAAATACCAATTAAATAAAATATTTTATTTTTGCTTCATTTATTTTATATTTTTACAGACCCAATTTAGGCTGAAAGGTGAGAAGGAAGTATGTTGAAGACCATGTATAATATGGTTTCACTTGCACTGATGAATATGATGGGACACAAAAGCCACAGTTCTCTTTGTGTGGAAAAATTCTTGTGTCCTATGCAGCCACCAGAGGCTGACCCTGACCTCGTGGTCAGAACAGTTTGGTAGCAGTTGGAGTCAGTCTCGTGGCCTCTCAGGAAACTCCCCATTGGTGGTGCCCCTGGAGCCCCACTGTTCTGACCAAATGCCAGCCTCCCCAACTTTCAGCTACTGTGTAAAACAACACAGCCCTTCCTGCTGCTTCCACTCCCTAGCACTCCTCCTTATAGAAGCACATGTAAACCCTGCCCCTTCTGCTCCTCCCTGGCACTCCAGTACTTTGGTGCTGTGTAGTGGCTCATTCCCTTGCCTCAATTAAACTCTTGTTGCTGCTACTCTGGTAGTCATCTTTATTTCAAGTTGACATTTGCAAACAATAGTATGATGGTATGATGAGTCCACCACACCAGAAAGGCCTCTAACCTGAACCCAACAGAGCAGGCCAGAGACAGGAGAGTCAGGAATAAAACAGAAGTTTAATTTCAAAGTGAGGGAAATGGCTTGCTAGCAAGGACACATGTGCCAAGACCCCACCCCTAGTGGGAGAGACCCAAGGCAGTGTGGGGAGAGCTCAATACTTTGACAATACTTTTGACAACAGCAACAACAGAAACAATTCTGGGATCATCCAGAAAGTGAGCACAAAGGATTGTTGTTATGCCAAGTTGAGGGCACAGCTTGCTGGACCTTAGCTCTGGAAAACAGAGTATCACCTTGACATTTCCCTCTTTTGGCCAAAGGGAGGGGATCTGAAAGATCCCCTACCCTTCTGTAAAGGAGAGGCAGGTATAAGCCAAGATGCCACAAGAGGCCAGTTGGGCCAGGATGAGATGTTGCCAGGGGATTAGTCCCTTGAGGGGATCTATTAGGGGAGTATGTCCCAGGTATCATTGCTAGCCATTGTTTGCTTGCAAGCAGAAAAGAGGGGTCGGGGTGGGGGGAGTCCATGAATGTAGAGAGAGAAAATGTCAACAACATGCTTGAATTGGGGCCTTTGTAGTTGGGCACATAACAAAAAGGAAGAGAGGGGAAAGAAACCAAGGATGTGATACTTAGCCTTCATCTGGAATCTTGGGACAGCCATCTCATCTGGACGTAGGCTCCTTCTGGGTCCAAACTAGACAAGCCTTCTGAGGTCCCATCCACTCAAGAGCAGGGACTTTCTTCAGATGATCTAGGAGTCCACCCCCACAAGTTTGGCATCTGTAGGAGTAGTCAGCAGGACCTAGTAGGGACTCTTAGAGACAATGATTAATTTGTTAGTATGGGGGGTCAGTATTCTCATAAGAAAACTCCTTTCATCCATCTTTGGATCTGAGTTTCTGCTTAGCAAAACATGGGTCCTTGGGTAAGGATCTCTAAATAACACATAGAGATGATCCAGTTTCCCAGCCATGTAGGGCTAGGTTCAAATAACCCAATAAAGTTTTTCTCACAATTCCCATAATTTCATAATTACATTGTCAGGCACAGATCAGACTATGCAGAGGGTTCACAATGGACTAGTTTTGAGAAAGGAGATTTACACGTCACCAAGATAACCAATAAAACTTAAATGCAAACATCTTAAAAACAAAAGACCAAAGTAATACAATAGTTATCCGTCTCCTTGTATCCTAGTAAGCCATTCTCAATATCCATTTAATCAGCACATTTTGAGGGCTCATGTAGTTATCTGGTACCCAGATATCTTTTCTTGGACAACAGGCTTTATTCTCAAGACAGTTCCAAAGGGGACTCTGCTTCCAAATTTTAGAGTTTCTTAGATAATTCTGCTAGTAATATCATTTAAATTTGGTTCTCTAAGTTTGAAACTTCAGAGAATTTCATTTTATGTACTATTTGCTGTTTCTATCCTTACCTAAATCCTGTGCCTAATATAAGAATCCTTAAAAATTTATGAGGGTCTAATTGTAAAATGAACTCTTCTGCCCTTTAAAATTGTCAGATAGATACTTTAAATTAATTTCACTTTCTTTATCATTATCAATACAATTCATGTGTAAAATACTTAATCCAATTTTGAGAACTTGTTATTAAAACATACTCAAAAAGCCTGAATTTCCATGATAAATAAATTTGGAAGTCAATCATATACATCTGTATATAGTTCTCAGAAAAAAACCAGTCTAATCTTGTGGCTTTTTTCAAATTTTAGTATTCCATTTAATTAGAAAACTTTCACATTAATCTTTGTCTTATTACTTTTAGTCATTTCTGCCTTAGGAGGATCTCATCTCTATAGTATAATTTGACCACAAATATAGGTCAAAATTGTAAGATGTTCATACTAGAAGTTACAGTATTAAGCTATTACTTAATAGATTTAGTATTGTTCTTACAAAATTTCTTAATTATAGAAATTTGCTATAAAAGGAAAAAGAGGGATATAGTTATAACAGTGTCATATATCATGGCAGGGGGGAAAACTACTTTAGCTCTATTTGATTCTAGGCATGAAGTATATCTGACAGATAATCATGTAGTCACAGTGTATCAAAAACAAGTCTCAGAATTAACCAGTTGGGAATTTTCCTTTTCAGAATGGCAATAACACAATGGTGAAATAGGGTCATGAGGACCATACGTATGTAGGCCATGTCACTATTGTCCCCAAAACTTTTCACATGCATAGACTGAAGCACATGCTATTTTCTACTATTGACTTCATTACAATTCAGACAGCTATCCCTGTAATCAAAACTCAAAATAATAGTGAATTGCAGTCCCAAGAATTTTACTTTAAATAGCAAAATTTCACTAACCACAATTTAGGGCTTGAATATCTTTCCTAATGTTTCCTGAATAGCTAACATTTCATTTGTCCTTTACTTATAAATTAAAACTAACCATATTCTAGGGTTTCAGACATACAACAAATACCTGACAATTGACTCATTATTATTATGGTGAAGCTACATCTTTAAACTACCCTATACACTTTCATAATAGCCAATATTTTCAAATGAAAATTTGCTATATAGTAAAACAACTATTATTGTCTGTTTTATAACAAAATATACCTCATTAAATATTTAACAGTTTTCAAATATCTATTTTTGTCACATCCTTTTAAAAGCCCAATTCATATGCAACAGCATCCAGATTAAAAAGTTGTTTTTTTCTAAGAGCATTTCTGTTACAATAGTCTCTCAAGTTTCACAATATAAGATAATTTAGAAATACAATAATAACACAAACAATAAACTTCAGATGCCATCATCAATTGCATTTTCAAATTATCCCATATAAAAATCATTGATCTTATTACCTTTGGCATTTTAAAACCACCTTAGAATTATCAGATATGGAACATTCGCATTCAATTAAAGAAATAATGTAGTGCTTAACATATGCCAGTCATGTGTTAAGCACTTTACAATCATTTTATCATTTTGATCTTTACAACAGCCTTGGGAGGTGGGTACCATTATTATTTTTTTCTTTACAGATCAGAAAATTGGAGCAGAGATAAGATAACTTGCCCAATTTTACACAGCTAATACATTTCTGCAACCAGAAAACAAAGGGTGGACTCATCAAGGGCAGAGGCTGACTGATGACCCCCTCCTCACCTCATACTGCCATTCGAGGCATTACCTGGCACTAGTCACCCTAGGACCTTCTCAGGTAGCAGTTGGGCAAGGCCTACCAAGGGTTGGGCCTACACTGGAGACACTTACTGGTTTTGGGGGGGTTCAGCAAAGGGCACTGGCTGCAGAATGGGAATCCCTGGGGCTGGGGTGACTGGTGGCAAGACTTTCCTATTGGTGGTAGTTCCTGGTGGCAGGGCAAAGAGGATGCTGGCCATGGGGCCTGATCCCCTGACAGCAGCATCTTTGGAGCCTGGCACTGCTGGAGCTGTGGCCGCTTTCAGCTACTGGAGCAGGGTGGGCAGGATATACTGAGTCTGGCTGATGCCCCCATGCTTGCCTAGAGGAGTGAGCTTCAGGATGCCCAGGGGCACAGGGCCATTCCCCTGCTCCACCAGGTGAGCCTTGGGCCATGAACTGCATGGCTGGAGGAACAGAATATAATTAAAATTTCCCTACATTTTTTCAGCATTTTTATTTTATTCATTCATTTGTTTATAGTTTGCAACATTCACTTTTATAAGATTTTGAGTTCTAAATTTTTCTCCTCTCCCTCCACTCCCCCTAAAACAGCATGTAATCTGATATGTTATACATGTATGATCGCATTAAACATATTTCCACATTAGTCATGTTGTGAAAGAAGAATCAGAACAAAAGGGAAAAAGCATGAGAAAGAAAAAACAACTAAGAAAGACAAAATACTATGCTTCAATCTGCATTCAGGCTCCATAGTTCTTTCTCTGGGTGTGGATAGCATTTTCTATTATGAGTCTTTTGGAATTGTCTTAGATCATTACATTGCTCAGAAGAGCTAAGTCTAACAAAGTTGGTCATCACATAATGTTGTTGTTACTGTATACATTGTTCTCTTGGTTCTGCTCACTTCATTCAGCATCAGTTCATGTAAGTCTTTTCAGGTTTTCTGAGGTCTGCCTGTTCACCATTTCTTATGGAACAATAGCATTTCATTCCATTCATATAACACAATGTTCAGTCATTCTCCAATTAATGGGCATCTCCTCAATTTCCAATTCTTCACCACCACATAAAGAGCTGCTATAAATATTTTTTGTACATGTGGGTCCTTTTCCCTTTTTAATAATCTCTTTGTATACAGACCTAGTAGTGGTATTGCTGTATCAAAGGGTATGCATAGTTTGATAGCCCTTTGGGCATAGTTGCAAATTGTTCTCCAGAATGGTTGGATCAGTTCACAACTCCACTAATGATCAGCATTTTTGTCAACACCTGTATTTGGGAATATGATCTGGGATGAAAGGGGTTTACATGGAGAGAGTCTTTTGATCGGGAGGCATCACAGGGGATCTCTGATTCAAACAGTCCTTTCTCTTTTCACAGTCAGAAATGTCAAGGAGAGTTAACAAACTGTTTACCTACTTTTTTCTCTCTTCACTCTGTGATTACTTCCATACTAGTGCTTTCCTTCACTGCCCTGAACAATGAGGCTATTAATCTTGCATTTACTTTCAAAACATTTATAAAATTTAATCCTTATTTTTTCTTAAAACAAATTCTACAGAGTGGTACTCTAAAACTCATTATGATGTTTCAGAAGAGAGTAAGCTCCTGCAATTACCCCCAGAGTTTTAGAAGTTTTCCTCTGCAATCTTAAAATGATTAATCTTTAAGCTCTTTAATATGCTAAGATGTTTTTAGTAGTTCCACAAACTTTGATTAGCTGACTTTATTTCTGAAATTCCAACATAGCAAAAGCTGAAATGACAGGGGGGAAAAGTGTCTTACAGGTTTTTTCCCTCTTTTCTTATAACCTAATCTCCCACAGAAAGCCTAAAGTGGGAGTTAGTCCTGCTTACTGATCAATTGTTTCAGCTATGAAAGTTAATTAATTTTCCCCAGTGTTCTAAATTCTCTAGCTACAGCCCTTAGAAATTTTTCTGACTGGCTACATTTTAAATCTTTCAAGGTAACAGAATCTAACTCATGATATAAACATGACATAGACATTTTACATTTTACAAAGACACGAACACATACCAAATGACAAGACAGATACAAACAGACACAAAGAATTCTAACAAAGTGAGCAATTCCAAATCTAATTTTAACCAGTTTGACTGAGGCACACAAGTTGCTGAGGCAAGCAGTTAGGCATGCAGTTGCAATTTTATAGAAGCACACAGAGAGCTCAGTTAACAGAGGTGTGCAGTTAAGAAAGACTATCCTTACCAGAGTGATTCAGGATGAACTGGGTCATGGGAGGGGCCCTGGAGTTTTCCTCACAAAGAATTCCAAGCTCAACCAACATGGGAGCTCAGAGGATTAGAGCAGGGGCAAGGGCAAACAACTCACCCAACAGTGGGGGTGGGGGTGGGGTGACAGGGACACTGGAAAAATAAATCTCCAGTGGTGCTTAATTCATTCCCACTGGTACTGGTATAGTTCTTTGGGCATGGTCCAAACTGTTCTCCAGAATGGTTGGATTAGTTCATAGATCCACCAATAATGCATTGTTTTCCCATATCACCTCCATAATTTGTCATTTTTTTCCTGACATTTTAGCCAATCTTATGGGTATGAGGTGATACCTTGGAGTTGCTTTAATTATTATTGATTTAGAACATTTTTAATATGACTATTGATCATTTTTAGTTTTTTTCCTCTGAAAACTGCCTTTTCATATCCTTTTATCAATTGGAGAATGACTCTTCTTTTTATAAATTTGGCTCAGTTCCCTATATATTTGAGAAATGAGACCTTTATCAGAGAAATCTAATGTCAAAATGTTTTCCCAGTTTCCTGCTTTTCTTCTTATTTTGGCTACATTGGTTCCAGTAGATATTTTAATTGAATATCTTATAGGCATCTCAAATTCAGCAAGTCCAAAACAGAACCCACTGATTTCCCTCTGAAATCTACTCTTCTTCTGAATTTCCCTATTATTGTTGAGGGACCACCAACCTTCCCATCATTCAGATTCACAAACTCAGTGTCATCTTGGAGAGGAGAGTACACTCTCTCCTTCCACATCCAATCAAGTATCAAATCATGTTGTCTATACCTCCAGAGCACCTCTTGAATCCATTCCCTTCTCTCTACTCATATGACCACCACCCTAATGAAGACTCTTATTTGCTCTTTCCTGGAATATTGCAATGGCCTCCTATTTGATCTTTCTACTTCAAGTCTTTCTCTACTCTAAGACATCTTCAGGTGTCAAAGTAACTTTCCTAAAGCCCAGGCCTCTGACCATATTATTCTTCCTACTCAGTAAGTACCAGTGGATCCCTATAATCTCTAGGATCAAATGCCAACTCTTCCTGGCTGTAGCCAAACTGGCTTGCTCTTCACATATGCTCCATATCCCATTTGGTGTCTTTGCACTGGCTATGTCCCCCATCCCTAGAATGATCTCCTTCCTAACCTCTAGATCTTAGAATCCCTAGTTGCCTCTAAGACTGTGATCCTCTCTGTGGCTTGTTCTATCATGACCTCTTCCTCTATCCATAGATGTGAAAAATAATTTCCTCCTTGCTCCTTGAATTTGCTATTGATTCCCTTTTTACATTTAATTCATGTATCCGTTTGTAGTTTAATTTGATAGGTGGTGAAAGGTATTGGTATTCTATCAAATTTCTGGTAAATTGGTTTTCTCTTATCCTATCTTTTCCCTTATCTCTACTTAGTTTTGTTTGGGCCCTGATTGGCTCAGAAGGAATGTAAATAGCAATTGTTTCTATTTCAGCCAGAAACCCTGAAGGTCTTACCTTCCAGATCAATTTTTTTTTTTTACTCATTTCTTGTCTAGTCTTATAATCACCAATTGAGCATTGCCTCAGTCAAACTGAGACCTGGGAAAGACCTTAGATTAAAAAGGCCAAGGTCTCCCACTGCATCCTGGGCCATCTCCAGTTGTCCTGATCCATATCTGGCCACTGGACCCAGATGGCTCTGGAGGAGAAAGTGTGAGTGGTGGCTTTGCACAACCCTCCCTCACTTAAATTCAATTCATTTTCAAGTCATTGCATCACCTCCCTGATATCTAGGACAAAACAACAACAAGCCTTCAAGACTCAGTTCAAGCGCTTTCTTCTGTAGGAAGCACTCCTTGTCTCTACCTTTCCCCTCTGCTTCTCCCTTCTTCGTATCCCTCCCAACTGTTAGTGTCTTGGTCTCTAAGGTTACCTTCTATTGACTTTCTATGACTTTTTTTTTTACTTATCTATATGTATCTTTTGTATGTAAAGAACTATCCCTTTGTTATGTGGATATTTTGATTATGAGAGGACTGGAAATGAACATATATGTATAGAACTCTAGTAAAATCAGCTTGAAAAAGCACCCACCCAGAAACACCTGGCCGTGTAACCTTGAACAAGTTACTTAACCCCAATTGCTTTAAAAAAAATCAGCTTGAAAAGAAACATAGCCCTTTAGATAAAAATGCTTGAAAAGTGATCAAAACTGTTGCAAGAACCTGAGAGAAAATTGTCCCTTAGATAAATGTATGAACCTGCTTAAAAGCAGAGCACTAACTAAATTAAGATAAAGAGAATTATTGTCCATCAATTCATTTGCATATGATTATTTTCAAGGTTTTGAGGAATATACTTAACTATAAATCAAATAACTGTTTGGGATATATGGAACAATGACTAGGAAAAACTATTGGGTTCATATCTGATAGGAAGGTGGATTTTGTTGAGTTTCACATTATGAGCGTACCAAGCTGTCACCTAGGTCTCGGGAGCTCTGCATGCTGCTGCTTAGGTGTGACTCTGGATTTCTGGATTAGTAGAGAGAAAGCTGATGATGCTGTGAATCTGTATGAGAGGCAGAATTCATGTGAGAGATTTGGGGAAATTCACATATGGTTCCAGAGTATTTAAGGCTAGCAGCCAGAGAATTGGCTTTTTGCTTTGAACCCACGTTGTTATGAATTTATTGTATCCCTAGGTCAGCAATATTAAGGGGATGCAGATAGATATAATTCTAGTCCAATCACCCTCTCAAAGATTGGAGAAAAGAAAGCTCAGCCTCATGACCCTTCTCTTCACCCCTTAAGACAAGTATTGCAGTATCCCTTCAGGAAAAGATGGATGAGATTCCAGAGGTAGCTATCAGTGCCTCTCATGAGCTACGTTTACGTAACTCTACATAGGCAGACATACATATCTCACACGGACACACACAATCTTGTCTGGAATGGAGATGTGTCGTGGAACACTGAGGGGCCCTAATCTGAGATGCCAAAGGCTATAGGAGAGAGATGACAAAGAGAAGCAAGAACAGAAGCCAAGTGTGAGAGGAGCTGGCAAAGTTCAGGACAGGAGGGTGAAAGGGGACGAAAGAAACGGCTGGCAGAAGGCGGAACGCGCCACGGGCAGGAGCCAAGCAAAGCCGACAGGCAGACTGTGCATCTGAGATGGGACTGCTGGACTGAAAGAAAGCTCGGTAGGAGAGCAGAATCCTCTGCTATCTGAAGACATTTCCTGCGCTTATTACCTTCTAGCACCATCTATAGCCTGTCTTCTATAACTTAAGCAACAGAAGAGGAGAATTGGAAGATAAACTTTGCAGCTGTTTTGCTGGGAGCTTTATTGGTATATTTCTCCTAAAAGAGTGTAACATTTTTTAGCACCTTGCCAAGGGTGGCAGTGTAGTAAAAGAGCTTGAAACTGCCTTAGCAGCTGAGAATAGATGAAAAAAGACTTTGCATGACAACTGACACATGGTGCTAACTGCTAAGAGACCAAAGATAGGAAGACCTGCTATCCATAGTCATGAGTTATTTTAGGCAAATTGGTTTCATTATTTATGTGCCTCCCTGCTGGGTTTCTCTAAGTGTGTGCTAACTCACCCTTGTGGACACTGTGTTCATTGGTGGGAGATTATGACCCAGGTTTATGAATATATTGTTCTATTATGATTATTTCTGATTTTGCCTTCTATTAATAAATGTTATAATTATTCCTGCATTAGTCTTATCGTTTAGTAAATGTTTCCTCTTAAGAACCAATGGTGTCAGGGCGGCCAGGTGGCTCAGCGAGTACGAGCACTGGCTCCAGTGTTGGGACGACCTGGAGATCGAATCCCGGGCTCAGACACTCAGCACCACACCCAGAAATAACTGGCCGGGTAACCTTGAGCAAGTTACTTAACCCTGATTGCTTAACAAAAAAAAAAAAAAAAAAGAAAAAAAAGAACCAATGGTGTTATGACTCATTTTGTTCAAGTAGGAAATACTCCAATGGGACTCAAAAGCTACAGTGACAAGTAGGAACATAATTCTTCTCCAATTTTGCCACCACACACACACACACACACACACACACACACACACACACATACACACACCAAAGTTACAACTAGGACCTGGAGAAGTTGAATTTTATCTGAGTCATCACATCCATAACCAATTTATGTACCCATCAATGTGAATGTAGGTTAGGGGAAAGTGAGCTAGAGAAAAAGGAAGAGGCAACTTCCTTGTTTGATACCATGCCTATGGGATACCTTGCCTTTGTGAGTGGGTCTGTTACTTGTTTCTCCATTAAAATATAAGTTTCTGAAGGGCAGAAACTTTAAAATTTTTGTCTTTGGATCCCCAGAGCCTAGCACAGGGCTTGATAAATGCTTGCTTGTGTGATTGATTGACAGCATGCTGAATTTAGGGCCAAGAGGACTTGAGTTCAAATCCTCCCTGTGACATGGGAATGTGGAAAAGTCACTTAACCTCAATAAGCCTCAGTTTTCTGTCTTATATAATAAAGGGAGTGGACTAGCCAGTATCTAAGGTCACTTCTGGCTCTAAAACTGTCTAAGCCCTGGTTTCCTCAATCTATCAAAGGGGAACTATAACCCCTAACACCACTACAATACAGCATTGTGAGGACAAATGAGCTACTAAAAAGTATTGTGCTGTTCTCCAGTGGATTAATGGTCAAAGGATATGAAAAAGCAATCCTCAAAAGAAGAATTGGGAACTATTAGCAACTGCCTGAAATATGGCTCCAAATCACTCACAATAAGAGAAATGCAAATTCAAACTAGTCTGAGGTTCCATTTCACGCCCAGCAAATTGGCAAAAGTGATAAAAAATCAAAATAGTCCATGTTGGAGGGGATATAGAAAGACAGGCATGTGAATATATTGTTGGCAGAATTGTGAATTGGTCTAACCATTCCATAAAGCTTTTTGGAATTATGCTTTTTTTTAATGACAAAAATGCGACAAAAACATGCATTTCTTTTATTCTAAAGATTTCACTCCTAGGCATATACATACACCCATAAATTCCTACATGCATACATATACCCATGTATGGTGGCATGTATACATACACATACTTGTGCCTAGCCGGGTGTGCATACCTGCATGTATATATGCACACATATGTACAATACATATTTACACATATTTCTCCCAAGTAAGTCAAAGACAGAAGGAAAGAGCCTATAATATACCAAAATATTCAAAGTAGCATTTTGTTTCTGGGAGCAAAAAACTGAAACAAAGTGTTCCCATTGATTGGTAAATGGCTAAACAAACTGTTACAAGAATATAATTAAATATTACTATAATATAAGACAGTGAAAAATTTGGAAAAGCACATGTAAACAGAGTGAAGTAATCAGAACCAGGAAAATTACATACGCAATAAGCAATGTAAACAGAAAAAGAAAAACAGCAAAAAGATTCTGAATGTTCTGTTGTTGTTTGTAGTTGTTGTTAACGACAGCAACAGCAACAATAACCACGATTTGGTTCGGAGGCAGAACGTTCTCTGACTGGCTGTTTCTGTTCTTTGCTCCCCTGGCAGCCTGATCTGATATCTCAGCCCACACTCTGAGGGATTCACTTTGACATCTGCTTTAGCCATTGTAATGCGAATGTAAATTTTAAAGATCTTCCCTGCCCCTAGGCTAAAGTGCAGCAGAAGCCTGGGGTGGGAGGCTTGTTTTTCAGTAGATACTTCTTGATTAGCCAGTGAGTCAATAAGGTTGTTACATTCTCTGAGCCAGGAGAAGGCTATATAAGCCCTGATGTATAGCTTTGTTTTGGGACTCACTTTGAGAAGTGTTCTGTGATTTGATCTGAATTCTGGGAAGCCGTTGTTGAGAGTCCCCCGGCTTTGAAAAACCCAGAATGTGGAAACCCAGATGTTGACTGGGTATGGATGTAATGGTTGGACAGTTTGGAAATCTGTCTACTTGATGTTTCTGTCTTGATAATTATGCCTGTATACTTTGAGGTTCAGGGTGCTGACCTTTTCTCCTGAACAAGGTAAACGATATATGTCTGACTGATTAAAGTAAGCCTGTTAACCCATTTTGAGTTGCTTTCCTTTAACAAAGCAGATCCAAGAACCTGTGGTAGCTGCAAACCCTGAGGACGCTTGGGGTGCTTGCTGCTACA
>NW_027187265.1:219466-308924 GCF_028583685.1 Petaurus breviceps papuanus | reverse complement strand
TGTGGTAGCTGCAAACCCTGAGGACGCTTGGGGTGCTTGCTGCTACAGCCATCAGCACTCCTGAGCTCAAATGATCCACCAGCCTCTGCCTCCCCCAGTAGCATAGCGAGCATTAAAGGGGTGTACCATTCTGTGCTGTAGGATTATAATGGACAAGAATCTTAGTCCTGGAGAAGGGTTGAGAAAATGCAACTCCCTCCCTCCACTGGTAAGGTGGAGACTATGGGTGTGAAATACTGCATCTATTCTCAAAAGGGTTGATGTATTGGTGAATTTTGCTGAACTGCTTTCTCCACCTCACTGTCCCTCTCTTATCGTTGGTAGGAATGGAAAGTTAGGAAAGAAATAAGCATTACATATTGTGTACCATATACAAGGCACCATGCTATGGTGCTTTACAAATATTGCCTCATTCGATTCTCACAAAAGCCCTCCCAGGTAGGTGCTGTACCTCTATTTGACAGTTGAGGAAACTGCCCAATGTCACTCAGCTACTATGTATCTGAGTCTGGATTTAAATTCAGGTCTTCCTGGCTCTAAACCCAGTGCTCCATCCATTGTGCCATCTAACTACCTCCAACCTTTATTGTAAGGGGTGGTTTGCTGAGAAGGAACATATTCAGAAATGAATTAATGTTAAAAACAATAAATAAAAATAATCAATTAAAAGATTAATCAATCGATACAAATAAGACATGATTTTCAAAAGAAAAAGTATTATGCTGGTAATAGACTAAGCCAATCTAAGCCTGTTAAAGCAGAAAGGAGACAAATAGCTCACACCTTTCTATTACAGGTTAAGGGTTACAAAACACTCTCCTCATGACAACCCTTGCTTAACATCTCATTACATGTTTTCTCCCACAAAAGGAAACCAGGAGAAGTCAAGGGACTCCGGTCCCTTAGAATTTCTTGAATTCTTGGACCTCCACAGTCAGGACCCCAGCCCTACCACCTCCACACATTACATTTTCTAAATCCTGAGGCCTCCAGCAGGGGGGAACAGATAGTGAGGGAGAAATGGACCCCATGTCATGGAGAAATTCTTTTTTACCCTAGCCCCTTTCTGAGGCACTGCTGTGAGTGAGGAAGCTTCCAATTAAGCTGCCCATGGCCGCATCTGTTTTATCTTTCTTTTAAATGAAAACAAATGAGGAGTTTAATAGCCTCAAATTCATTTTTTAATAAAACAAGGAAGTCAGGAAGCCAGCATGGCGGCACACAGCATGGGTGGGCACCCTGCAGACACAAATCGCATTAGGGGGGCCATTTCTTGACTCTCTCTGTAGCAAAGGAGCTATCGATCAATCAACAAGTATTTCTTAAGCATCTGCTGTGTGCCGTGCACTGTGCTGGGCTGTGAGGAGACAAATACAAAGAATGGAACAATCCCTACACATATCCCTAATAGGGCTATAACTGTGCCCAGTGGGGAAAGGGAGAAGTGGGTGCTCTGAAGTGAAAGTTGCCTCAGGACTCTCAGAGAAAGGACCAAACCCAGTACTGTCATTCCAGTCAAAGGTCACTGGGATATTATTGACCTCTTATATGCATCTACCTGAAGTCAAAGAATCTTAGAGCTTGAGGGACAGCTAGTTGTCCTAACAGCATTTCTCTGAGTAGAGCAGGTATTTTCCTAGACTTCTAGGTAATTACTGAGTTCAACCCTTTTGTTTTATAGGTGTGGATACTCTGTAGCCCACGAAGGCAAAGGGATTGGCCCAAGGTTAGTTAGTGACAGGAGTGCCAATAGAATTCAGGTCTCTTGGTCCAGTGTCCTTCTCAATATAATAATAGATTCATATAATGCTGAAAGGGAACTTCAGAGTCATTGATTACAATCTCTTCATTTTAAAACAGGGAAACTGAGGCCCAGAGAGGCTAAGTGATTTGACCAGGGTCACACAGCTATTATGTGTCTGAGGTAAGATTTGAACCCAGGTCTTTTTGGCTCCAGGTTCGGTAACCTATATACTTAAAACACTTTAATATATGCAAAGTGCTTTGTAGACCTTAAGACTAAAAGAAAGGAACCAGTAGTAAGAACCCATGACTTAAAAATGTGTACATATAACTGCCAAAAATTTAGATATTATGCAAGAAGGTTTAGATTTCCTTTTTTTTTTGCCTTTTGCCTTTTGGAAGGCAATTGGGGTTACGTAACTTGCCCAAGGTTACACAGCTAGTTTTTTTGTGTTAAGTGTCTGAGGCTGGAACTGAACTCAGGTCCTCCTGACTCCGGGGCCTGCTCTTTACTCACTGCGCCACCTAGCCGCCCAAGATTTAGATTTTCTGTGGAGAAATTTTGCCTTCATAAGTGTGAGACTTGATAAGATGGCACCAATGACTGGAATATGACTCTGGATGTGTCTAATTTATACAAAAGAAAACAGAGAGGTAAAAGGTGGGTGGGGTGGGATAGCATTTTCACTACATTCTATATTACTTTCTTCATACTAATATGAAGAAATCCTGGAATCAAAGAGAGCACAGAACCATGGTAGAAAGCATTTGGGTAAAGATCAATATAGGGAAGCAATCTTATCATTGGAATAAACTACAGACCATCTAGACAGAAAGAAGAAATAGATGAAATCTGAGAGAAATAAATCGCAAACCTAGATCAGAGGCATGATATAGTAGTTGTCAGTGACCTCAGTTTTCTAGATATCTGCTGAAACTCTGCCAAAAGCAGAGCATTTAATAACTTCTTGATATATTTTAATGATAGTTTTATCTTTGAAAAGTTGGAAGAACCAGTAAGAAGAAATTCTGTTCTACATCTCATTTTCATTAAGAAGGAAGAAGGGGTTGCTAAGGTGGAAATTATGGGTACCTTGGTGAGAAGGAAGCACTCTTTCCTTGAGCTTGTGTCAGAGAAGAGGAAAGGTTTCTATAGTCTGACATACACCTTAGATAAGGAATAGGATGAAAACAGCTCTTTCTGTAAAGGTGGCATTACAAATTAATGACATTTAAATAGAAAAATGGATGGCGTAGGAGAAATGGCACAAGGAGGATTATAGATCATACACTTATCCAGGGGAAAGGAAAAAAGAAACAAAAAGAGTTAAAGAATAATAAAGTAGGCTCAAGAAGTTTGGGGTTGTACAGGTTATAGAGGAAGGGGAAGCTGGCGAGAGGAGAGTGGTTTCAAATTATTTTAAGCAAAATCATCTACAAAGACTAAATGCTGATTTAAAAGAAGACACATATTTATATACATATACATGTATGCACACATATTATGGTTAATATAAGAAAGCACAAGCTTTACAATCATCTAAAATTTGAATTAATTCTCTAAGGAAAAGAATAGAGAATGAGGAAAAAATTGCTACATATAAAAACATTCAAAATATAGACACAAAGAGAGTGAAAACAGGTAAATGAAAGAAAATTTATTATGCTTCAGGTTACTGTATAAGAACAGGAGTTACAATTATTATCTCATGAAGTAACTATTAAAATTGTTACAGTGGAAAAAGAAAGAGAAAAACTTACACTATAGCTAATGGCTCTATAGAAAATGAAAAAATGACAATATTAAATATGCATACATCAAATATTATAATGTGGTTAAGTTATTATAAGAAAAGCTAGGAGAACTGCAAAAAGGCAGTGATAGTAGGAGACGTTAATAGTCTTCTCTCAGGTGTATAAATCCAACAGAAAACATAAACAAGAAGAAAAACACAGGATTGAACAAATTTCTGGGGGAAAAAAACTAAATTTTATATGCATGAGTAGACTTCTTAATGGGTATATGGATGAACATACATATTTCTTAGCATGCTGGGCTAGAAAATTTAGAAAAATTATTCATGTGCTAGGCATAAAAGAGTCATAAACAAATGTGGAAAAGTAGACATAAGCATACCCTTTAAAGATAATAGAACAATAAAAATAATAATGAATGAAGAATAGATAGGCAAAAGACACAGAGACTAAATAATAATGTCCTGAATAATAAATGAGTCAAAGAACAAATCAGAAAATAATAAATAATTGCCTTAAATAATTGTTTAAATTGGGCAACTATCTGAAATAGTGTATAGAATTCTGATCTTGGAGTCAGAAAAGCCTGAGGTCAAATCTAGCCTCCCACATTTAGTAGTTGCGTAACTCTGTTACCTCCAGTCTCAGTTTCCTCATCTCTAAAATAGAAATAATAGTAGCACCTAACTCACAGTGTTGTATGTAAGATACATGAGATAACATGTAAATTAATTTGCAAACTTTAAAGTACCAAATAAATACTAGCTATTCTTTTTCTTCTTAAATATAAGGGTACCACAATTTATGGGAAACAACCAAAGAAGTTCTAAGGAAACTGTATCTTTGAAAACTTATTTAAACAAAAATGAAAAAAATGAACTAAGCATGGGATTTAAAAGACCAGAAAATAAATAAATTAGCACCCCAAAACAATTTCAAAAGAAGAAGTCTTGAAAATTAGAGGAGAAATAGAAAAGCTTGAAAATAAAGAGTATTGAACTGATAAGTAAAACCTAGATCTTTTTTAAGACTAACAAAATCAATAAACCATTAGCTAACCTAATCAAGAAGAAGAGAGAAAATCAAATTGACAAAATAAAATACAAACAATATGAATTCGACACAGAAAATCAATAAAAAGAATTGTCAGAAACTACATAATTATATATCAGCAAAATGGTGAATTCAAAAGAGTTTGATCAATATCTACAAAAATATAAAAACCTGAACTAACAAAATAAGAAATTGAAATCTTAAGTGATCCAATCTTAGAAAAAGAAACTGAACACACAATAAATGAACTACCAAAGAAGAATCCAGTTTATGGATCTATATGGATGAAATTAACTGGACAATTTAAATCTTCATTCATTACTATGGGGGTACGGACTGTGCATCCATTCTGACTCACTCTCACCATAAGGACTGCAGTTGTTCCTCTAAGTTTATTTAGAAAACTACTTAAACCATGAGAATAATCACCTTTCCCTTATATTCAATAACTCCCTCTTTTCTTGCCCTTGCCATATATCATTTCTTTCAATTCAATTCTTATCAGACAGATCCTTCCACTACTATATCTGAATTTTACTTTTCAAATGAAAGTTTATTTATTTCTATTAACCTGAAAGGAAACACAAGTAGTAGTCTCTCTAACCAAATGTCCAGTGAATGTGTTCAGTTGTCATTGGTAGTCTCAATATCCCATCTTAGAGCTATTACTAAAAATGCATTTGTTAAGACAAATACAGCTGAGTTGGGAGACAGTGACCACAAAAACCTATCATCCATAAAGGTCATGTCAACTTGATTCACACCAAGACTGAGTCAGAATAAAATAATCAACAGATCAAATCAGCAGATCACAGGAGATAATTAATAATGATGTCTCTTGCTCTCTATGGATGTTTGAGAGGGCAATACTATTGCATTTAGGGGCATGGTTCCATTTAAGGATGGAATCTAGATAGGTAGATTTTTATGTACTATATAACTGTTGGGGGAGGAGGGAGATCATTAGTACCAAATTCCTTTATAAAGCCCAGTATGGGTAACCACTGGGAAACTGGATCAAATGAGGCAGCGTAGAATAATGAAAAGAGGTTCTAAATCAGGAGTAAAGAGACCTGAATTCTTTTCCTGGCTTTGCCACTGGTTATGTAAGATCTTGGACAAGTCACTTCATCTGTTGTAACTTTAGAGTTACACTTAGAGTACTCCCCTTCACCTGTGAGAATCCCTAGCACAGTTACTCCAAATTCAAGGTCCTCTGTGAGTCTGTATATATCCAAAACCATAGCTCACAGACCCTTTGTGGGAGGTGACTTTTCCTAGTCAGCCAGAGGACACAAATAGTTCAAAGCAAAGACATTTATTGAAATAGAATATCAAGAAAAGTTGCAACAATATTCTCTCTATAAACCCAGTTTATACCTTTCAATTCATACATCTTTGGTGGGGATGGTGGATATACATAGAAATCATACATGAAAGGCACATATAGTGTATAATCAGGGCATATGTATTTGGTGGCAACTCTCCCACCAAGGCTGCAGGACCACTGATGGCTTCTGGTGACATCCTCCTCCCTGAGCCAGTGTCCTGCTTGGCTATGGCATCTTTGTACCAGTGTTGTGATGACTGCTGGGAGCATAGTATTAGGGGGAATTGCTCCATAAGTCTTGAGGCAGCTGTTTTATTTTATGCTATTCCACTGGTCCAATGGTAGCTAGTGGTTTTGGGGCATTGCTCCTTGCTACTAACTTCTAGATTCATCTCTTCAGAGCCAATCATCTGCCATCTCAGCTTTAGTCTACTAGCCCAGTCATGACCCAGCAAAACTCCCAGTGGTGGGGGTGGGGGGTGGGGGGAGGGAGAACCATGTCAAAATATAATTGGGAAATGTTTAACAAAATAAATAAAAACACAATACAACATGTTAATTTGTGGTTTTCTAAGTCAACATGTGGCTCAAAGGAATCCATTTCTATCTGAGTTTGATATTACTTTCCTAATGCAGCTAGGTGACAAAAAGGATATTCTATGATGCTACAGAAATGCTTGTCTTATTTCATAACTTCAAAAGAAAATAAATATTTTTTTAAAAAAACGGACAGAACATCATACCTGGACTCAAGAAGACCTAAGTTCAAATCTAGTCTCAGATACTTACTAGCTATGTGACCCTGGGCAAGTCACTTAACCCTGTTTGCCTCCATTTCCTCATCTGTAAAATGAGCTGGAGAAGGAAATGGCAAACCACTCCAGCTTCTTTGCCAAGAAAGCCCCCAGTGGGGTCATGAAGAGTTAGACACAATTGAAAACAACTGAACAATGTCAGCAGATAGAAGCTAGAACCTCTTGCCATAAGGGCAGGCTGAAAACTCATCTGTCATAGTCCTTCCCATTTGAGTAGCTGAAGCCAGGCAGGTGACATGCAGGTGAAGATTTTCTTTCCTTTTCAATCCTTTCATCTGGGGAGTCCAAGAAATTCTCTCTTATAGAGAACTATCCAACTTAAGGTTAGACTCAGTCCTCTCTAGCTTAGCATTCAAACGAATTTGAGTAGGAGCAAAAAGCCAACTCTGAAGGTCAGGACCTTGTTCCCTATTTCCTTAAAATTTCTACCTTTATTCTGCATATGTAAGCAGCATATCTGTCTGGTTGCTTTGGTTTGATATTTGGGGTAACAATAATCCTTGTTGTCTCCCCACATTATTTTATTTGATTTTTTGAGACTCATCTTGGCTTTTCATTCAAAAATGCATATTGAAATGAGAGGATATTGAAGTCTAGCTCAGGGAGCTCCAATTCAAATAACATATTTGCTCCACATTGCTTTCATTAATTTGTATGCACAACCATCTAAATCCTTGTTTCTTAGTTATTTTCATTGGCAAAATGAGACAATTCATCATCATCTACATGAATTATGAGGGCTAACTTTATTATGAGGCCTGACTTTACAGATGAAGAATTTTTATAGTTAAGTGAAATGTCAAGATCTAGATGGTACAATAGATAGAGTATTGGCCTGGTGTCAGGAAGACCTGAGTTCAAATCCAGCATCAGATACTTAACTAGCTGTGTGACATTGGGCAAGTCATTTAATCTCTGTCTGCTTCAGTTTCTTCATCTGTAAAATGAATAATAATAACACTTTCCTCCCAGGGTTGACATAAGGATTAAATGAGATAATATCTGTAAACTTTAAAGTATTATATAAGTAGTAGGAGCAATAGTAATAATAGTTATTAATTAATAAATATTGTTTATTAATTAAAAATTATTAATAGTAGTGATTGTAATAGTCATAATAGTAGCAGTATTAATAGTAACAGCAGAGATTGTAACAATAATGATAATAGTAGCAGTAGTAATAGTACAAGTAGTAGTGATAGCAGCAATAATAGTAATAGTAGTAGTAGTGGGAGTAATAATAGTAGTAGTAATAGTGGCAAATGTGTTTGACACCTCTGCTCTACACAGCTACCAAAATTATTTTTTAAAAGCACAGATCTGACCATATACCTCTACTAAGTGAATGCCAGGGACTCCCTATTGCCTCTAGGATCAAGTACAGCCTCCTCTGTTTTTTTTGTTTAAAGCCCTTTCCTGCCTGGACCATATATATATTCCCACCCTTCACAAACTCGACAATCCAGCCAAGTGACCTTGCTCTCCTTCCCTCCCCCATGTGTCCTTGCGCAGTGTCCCCTGTGCCTGGAATCTGTCCTTCCTCCTCTCTTCCTCTTAGAATCCCTAGCTTTTCTTACAAACTCAGGTCAGTGGCCACCTTCTAATGAAGTCTTTCCTGATTCCCCTCCCCCATCTGTGAATGCTTCCCCACCATTACCTTGTATTGACTGTGTGTGTGTGTGTGTGTGTGTGTGTGTGTGTGTGTGTGGAGAGAGAGAGAGAGGGAGAAAGGGAGGGAGGGAGGGAGGAAGGGAGAGAGATAATATACCATAGACAATTGTATATCGTATATGCTGTCCCTCCTGATAGAATGTAAGTTACTTGAAAGCAGGGTCCATTTCATTTTCACTTTTATATCCCCAGCATCTAACATGGACCCTGTCACATACTAAGTATTTAATGAATGCTTTTCCATTGATCATTGAACCCACAGTGCTGTTTTAAGGAAAAAGCTTTGTAAACCTCAAAGTGCTGTAGAAATGAAAAATATCATGATTGCCATGCTAAAGCATGGGTAGGGGGAAGGGAGTTCAAAAGTTTGAGAGGAAATAGAAGAGAAGAGACACTGAATTAAAGGGAGTTTATTTTTGTGCTTGAATAACATTAAGGGAGAGAAGCAGCATCCCCCATATTGTGGAAGCGGGTTATTTTGTGCTGAGCTTGCTGGCTCACCAAAGCCTTTTTATGAATGATTCTGTGCTAAGGATTGCAGTAATCCACTAGGGAGGCAGGGGAAAGGGATGTGGAGGAGGAGGAGGAGGGTAAGGTGTTGGGGTGCAGCAATGAGCGTTTGGGGTATGGGAAGTAAAAGCAAAGTTGTCTAAGGCCAGACTTCCTGGACAGAAGTCAGGTATAGCTGTTGGGTCTTAGTTTACAACATCTAATCACTTATGAAAAAGGGTATCTGGGGGAGGAGCACAGTGTGAATGGTAGACAAATGACCCAGTTGCCTGAATTGCCAAACTGCCAACAGAAGAACAGATCTCTGATTAGAGGAACTATGTTCTAAGCTCAGTCAGTCAATTAACATTTGTTAAATGCCCATCATGTTCCAGGCACTGGGCTAAATACTGGGGACATAAAGAAAGGCAAAAAAAATAAAGTCCCCCCTTCACGGGCCTCACAGCCCAGTGAGGAAGACAGCATCCAAACAATTTTGTTCAAACAAGGTATGGATAATAAATTAGGTGTAGTCTCAGAGGACAGGCATTAAACTTGAAGAGAGCTGACAAAGGCTTCTTGCAGAAGGTGGGTCTTGGGCTAAGACCAAGGAAGCCAGTCAAGTAAGATGGAAATAAGGAAGGAGAGGTATGATAGGAGTTAGGAGACAGAGTGCTGTGTTCAAGGAAACAGTAAGGAGTGAGTCTCTCAGTCGCAGAGCATGTAGAGGGAGGAAGGTATAAGAAGACTGGAAAGGTCAATTCCAGTTCTGGAAAACTGTGGCATAACAATAGTAATAATAATAATAATTTAATATTTTAATTTTTCCAAATACAAATAAAAACAATTTTTAACATTCATTTTTAAAATGTTGAGTTCCAAATTCTCTCTTCCCTCCCTGAGAAGGCAAGCAACTTGATATAGGTTATAAATGTGCAGTCATGCAAAACATGTTTCCATACTAGCCATGCTAGAAAGAAAACACAGACCGCCCCCCCCAAAAAAAACCAAACCCAAGAAAAATAAAGTAAAAAAAAAATCTATGTTTTCATCTGCAATCAGACTCCGTCAGTTTTTTCTCTAGTGATGGAGAGCATTTTTCGTCGAAAGTATCTCAGAGCTGTCTTGTATCATTGTATTGCTGAGAATAGCTAGGTCATTCATAGTTGGTCATCATTACAATGTTGCTGTATACAATGCTCTCTTGATTCTGCTCACTTCACTCTGCATCGGTTCATGTAGGTCTTTCCAGGTTTTTCTGAAAACATCCTGCTCGTCGTTTCTTATAGCATAATAGCATTCCACTGCATTCATATACCACAACTTGCTCAGCCATTCCCCAGTTGATGGGCATCCCCTCAATCTCCAGTTCTTTCTTCACCATCATGAAAAGAGCTGCTATAGGTATTTTTATACATATAGGTCCTTTTCATTTTCCTTTGATCTCCTTGGGATACAGACCTAGTAGTGGCAGTAGAATAATCTTATTGATAACAATAATGAGGTATCCTGCTATAGTGGACAGGGTGCTGGTGGAGGGCACTCCCACATCCAGAATTCCCTACAATGGCCAATCACAGTCCTTCTAATCACAGTAATAATAGCTCCTTGCATTTACATACTACTTTAAAGATGTCACCGGGGTGTACCTCTGATGATGTCTCTCCAGGTAGCTTGCTTTTGGAAGAGTTGTGATGACTTGTAGGAACAAGGCCTGGAGAGAGTAGAGCAGGGTGAATGTTCTGTAACTGGTTCTGATTGGCTGCTGTTGTTTGTGCTTCATTCTGGAAGATGACCATGACATCGTGAAGGCGCTGCCATTACTTGCAAATGAATTGAATTGAAGTGAGGGTGGGCCGTGCAAAGTCACCAGCATCACTTTCTCCTCCAGAGTCATCTGGGTCCAGTGGCAATATATAGATTAGGATGACTGGAGATGCCCCCAGTTCTGGTTGGCCAACCATGAGGAGACTGATGGGCTGTGGAGGCGTTCAAATAGGTCTCACTTGCTCTTGGGAGATCTCAGTGAGAGGAGTCTCAGTCACAGCCTTCTCTCAGCGCTACTATAAGAGGCCATGTAGACCCGAGATACAGTCCTTGGAATCTGACCTTTTTTGTTTGTTCTTCTCTATTGTAGGTGAAGAGAGTGGAGTCTCCAACTCTGGGAGTTTCCAAAGGTTGGAATAGCGAGCTATAGGAATCCCAGAGTCACAATCCAGGCAGGGTTTTACAACTAGCACAGAATCAATGACCAAGGAGCAAGCAGTAAACTTTGGGGTTGAATTTCTGGACCCAAGGCAGCAGAAGCTGAGAGGAGGACTCGTCTGACAGTCATGCCACCTCCAGACATGAACTTGGTGGGACTAATGCTATGTAGAAACTGAGTCAAGTTTGGGGCCTGCTCCCCAGGGACTGGGATGGCACGGGGGAGAGAAGACCCTAGAGGTATTTGGCTCGTGTGGTTGTTCATCATACACCTGAAGTAAAAAGCTAATTTGTAAAAAACCAAGTATGGTTAAGAAGTTAAATGTGCAGGGAGTACTAATCGCGGCCACCTAACAATTAGGGGAACACTGCTGGTGGGGGCTTGGGTCAAAGGTGGTAGGGAGAGAGACACCCCCACAAACCTTATAGCATAATCTAGAGCTGGCCTGGCTCTGCGAGAGAGGGCCAGATTACTCGGGCTACTTTATGAAGTCCTTTCACACACTCTCTCACAGAATCTCAGAAGCCATCTTCTCCAAACTATACTTGAACAGGTTGGCCCAACCTATTCTACAACATCAAAAATAAATTTATATAACATTTAAAGGTTAGCAAAATGCTTTATACATAGTATCTCATTTTAATCTTCACAACAATCCTGTGAGGTAGATGCTTTTATTATCCCCATTTTACAGATAAGGACACTGAGGCTACTTGCCTGGGGCCATACAACTAGTAAGTGTCTGAAGCAGAATCTGAACTCAGGTCTTCCTAATCTTAAATCCAGCTCTCTACCCATTAGTTCACCTAGCAGATTCTAGATGAATGGACTTCCAACTTCTACTTGAAGAAATCCAGCGGTAGAGAAGTCATTGCCTCTTGGGCCATCCCATCTCACTTTTGGACAGGAAATAATTAGGAAATTTTTCCTTACATCAATTTGGAATATACCTCTGCAATCTTTCTTCTAGTTCCAGCCTCCAGGGTCCCAGCAGAAGATAATCTCTCTTACAAATGATACAGCACATTTGATCCCTACAACTAACCCGTGAGGTAGGCAAGACAGTGATTATTATCCCTGTTTTACAAATGTACTGACCGAGACCCCAAAAAGGGAATGCCATGCCCAGTGTCCCACAGCTAGATGACAGCTGAGCTGGGACTAGAAATCCAGTTTCTTGATTCTTTACTCAGATTTACAGCCCCTCCTGCTATATCACAGAGCAGCCCTCTGTGCATAGAGCACTCCAGGGTCCCTGTCATCTGTAAGAGAAACATTTTCCAAGGGGCAGGACTTAGGCCGTGACTCTACCCTCCCACCTTCTTGAACAGCAGGGTACATAAACACAAACAGGCCACCATCATTTGCATAAAAAATACACACCTGCATTCTTTTCCTGTCCTGCTCATCTGAAAAGTTGCTGCTTCCTGGAAAAAGCATTAGGGATGCAGATTCTGTGCAGGTAGGCCACAGGAACAAGGATACCAAATACATATTTACACTTTCACCTGTCCCTAACTTACAAATATGCCAGAAAATGCATAATAAAGAATTCACCAAACCAAATGAAGTCACACTTCTCCTCACCCTCATCGATCCTCCCCATTAATTCTGTCTTTCTGAGGGCGAGATCCCACTGAATATATTCACAGTCCTTCTGGGATTGGGCAGTGACTGGCGGCAGACCACTCAGGCAGCCAAGCTTTGTGCTCCTGATAATGAAGCCAGGGGCTACAGCAGAGGAAGGGTTTGTTCTGGGGTCACCTGCCAAGTCCCTTTTGACAGATGAGGAATCTGAGACTCAGAGGGGAAGCAACTTATCCAAGGTGGTACCACCACAGTGGTAGAATCACATCTCCTTATTGGAATAATAGAGGGATTTTCTTAGCAAAGATTCTGGAATGTTTTGCTATTTTCTTCTTCAACTAATTTTACAGATGAGGAAACTGAGGCAAACAGGGTTAAGTGATTTGCCTAGAGTCACACAACTAGTAACTGTCTGAGGCTGAATTTGAACTCATGTCTTCCTGACTTCAGGCCCAACACTGTATCCACTGAGCCATCTGGATGCCTCTAGATCTCAGCTCTAAAGTCTAAGATCCTATCTTCCTCTGGATCAACCATTTTTTCAATATTATGATTTTTATGTGCCTAAGAAACCAAATACCCAAGGCAACCTTAACTATATCTACATTCACTTAGGTTGTTTGTTGGGAGAGGAAAAAAGGTAGGAAATAAAATTATTATATTTCTTGGTTGTGACCAAACTAGGTTCTGCAAATGAGACTTTCCTTTTATAGTATGCCTTTATGCTTTATTAATTTTGGATTAGACTCTTATCCCTCTCCCACCATGTTTGATTTTAATTTCTGCTCCAATATCACACTGTAATGTAGAGGTGACCCTAGCCAGGAGTTACTTTACCTAAGTCAAAAATTAATGAGAGGGAAGGGAGAGAGCAGCAGGCCAGAAGACAGTCAAATTAGAGTCAGGGGGTGAGAAAGTCCAACAGGATGCTCCACCTGTTGGTGGAGTTGCCCTGGGAGAATAGTCTAGCTCTTATCCCACTGGGCTTGGGAAAGAAGATGAACCCAGAAGGACACCATGGGGAGGAGAACTTGGAGGGGAGAATCAATAGAATTGTGGGCCAGGCAAAGCATAAGGATGACAGTCATAGATCAAAGTTCTAGAACTGAAAGGGACCATAGAGACGTGGAGTCCAACCCTCTTCCTTACAGGTGGGGAAACTGAGGAACAATGAGATTAGGAAACTCACCCTGGGTCATATATCTAGCATGTATCTGAGACAAGATTTGAGCCCAGTTACCTGACTTGAAGTTGGGGAGTAATCCCTGTGCAGGAAATGCACCCCACCGTGTTAGTGCCCTGGGGCACAGCCTCATTTGCCTAGTGCTAGATACAAGTCTGGTTTTGGGCTCTTGGGGGCTACAGCAGTGTTGTACAAGTTTCATGCCCTACCAAGCTAGAAAGGCTTCAGTTTTGAGCTAAGAGTTGGATGTCCCTCACCTGAAGACCGGCAGAGGTCATTGAGGCTCATCACCAGATTAGCCACTAATTAATAAATCTTTTGGCTATGACAGCCTCACGATGGCACTTTATTCTCATGGGTTTAGTGGAGAAGGTGCTGACATTGATGAAATTTAGTTCAAAGAAGCACTTATTAAATTCCTGCTGTATGAAAGGCATTGTACTGGGTGCTCGAGCTACAAAAGCAAGGATGAAAACCAACCCCTGTCCACAAGGAACTAACATTCTACTGGGGGATGAAAATGTACAAATGGAAAGTAAATCCAGAAGGCTTTAAGGACGGGGCCAGTGTTCACAACTAGAAAGATGAGGAAAGGTGCTATAAGAAGTAGCACCAAAGCTGAGCCTTGAGGGAAGCAAAGGGTTGTCACCTTTCAGTAGGTGAGGAGGGAGAGCACACCAGGGAGGAAGAACACCATGGGCAATAGTATGGAGGTGGGAAATTGAATGTTGAGTTGGAAGAATACCAAATAGATCTGGATTGGCTACAACTTGGAGTGTGCAGATGGAGGTAATGTGAAGTAAGTCTGGAAAGGTAGGCTCAAGTAAGATTGTGAAAAGCCTTAAATGCCAGGGACTTACTGTGCCTCGTTTGGGGTTCCCTTCTCTTAAGAATCAACCAATTAATAAACATTTACTAGCACTTAATATGTTCTAGGCAATGTGCTAAGCACTGGGGATACAAAAAGAGGCAAAAGACAGCCTCTGCCCTCAAAGAGCTCAAGGTCTAATGGAGGAGCTTGTAATCTAATGGCTTGCATTGTGCTGGGGATACATGTGCATATATAAGTGTAAAGGGGTCAAGATCACCCTCATTTCACCCTGATATAGTTATTAGGAAAGAAACATGTCTCAATAAATCAATAAAAGCCTTTAGACCAAGTTTGGGGGAAGCTCTTGTTCAACCTGAATGTCATTGCTCAGGAAGTATGTTCAAATTATCTGAGGAAACTTGGTAATGTCCTGTGGGCCATGGATGAAACTGGGGAATGGAAGATGACCCTTACATGAGTATAATGACGATAGCATTAGCTAGCATTTATAGAGCACATTAAGGTTTGCAAACCACTTTACATATATTATCTCAATTTGATCCTCACAAAAGATGATCAATCTATCTCCCATCCATCTGGGAGGTAGATGCGATTATTATCCCCACTTGACAGATGATAAAACTGAGGTAAATAGTTGCTAAATGACTTGCCCAGGGTGACACAGCTCAAAAGTATGTGAGGTAAAATACAATCCCAAAGGACTAATGATGAAAAATAGTAACTATCTCCAGAGAAAGAACTGATGGTGACTAACTGCAGACCTAAGCATACTATTTTCTTCCTTTCTTCCTTCCTTCTTTTTTTCCTTCCTTCCTTCTTTTCTTCCTTCCTTCCTTTCTTCCTTCTTCCTTTCTCTCTTTCCTTCCTTCCTTCTTTCTTTCTCTTTCCTTCCTTCCTTCTTTGCTTTCTTCCTTTCTTCCTTCATTTCTTTCTTTCTTTCTTTCTTTCTTTCTTTCTTTCTTTCTTTCTTTCTTTCTTTCCTTCCTTTCTTCTTTCTTTCCTTCTTTCTTTCTTCTTCCATTTTTGGGGTTTGAGTTCTCTTCTACAAAATAACTAATATGGGGATATATTTTACATAATTGTACATATATATAACCTATATCAGATTGCTTACATCTCAGGGATGGGGCTGGGGAAGGAGGGAGAGAAACTGACACTCAAAAATTTCTTTAAAGTTTAAATGTAATTTTTTTACATGTAATTGAGGAAAAATTAAAAGATTTTTTAAATGTATGGGAGGCAGGGTTTGAATTCAGGTCTTCCTGACTTTAGGTACAATGCTCCATCTATTTTGCCACCTGACTATGAAATAATATGGGTCATTTCTTTGCTGGGAAGAGAGCACTAGCATCTCAGTATGGAGGATGGAAAGGAAAAGCTTCATGTAGAAAATAATGAGTGTTGAAGGAAACAAGGAATTCTAATAGAGAATACTAATTTTCTCTATGAATATTAATAGAGAAGTGGATAGATGGGGGGAATGTGGATGTAGAAACTACATGATTTGGTAAGTGATAGGAATGAGGGAACGGGTTGAGAAGTCAAGGATAACGCCAAGGTTTACAAAACCTGGATGCCCAGAAGGATGATAGCATCCTGGACAGAAACAGGGAAGTGTGGAAGCGAGGTGGGTTTGGAAGGGAAAGAAAATGAATTCTATTTGGAGGATGTCTTAGTTTCAGCCTAGGGTATTCACTGGGAAATGTCCAATAGGTATTTGATGAGACAGACCTGCATCTCAGGAGACAGACTAGGGCTGGATCTAGAGACCCAGGGTCATCTGCACAGAGCTGATCCTTAAACCTAAGGGAGTTGATGAGATTATCAAGAGAGAGATTCTAGAGAGAAGAGAGCCCAAGAAAGAGCCTTGGGAAGCTCCCGCAGGTAGGGAATGTCATATGGATGATCAAAACAGAAATGTGTCCATTTTTAATATTGTAGCTACCGAAACATCTTATTAGGTTTGTGAAAGCTCTGCTTTTCAATTAAAAACAAAACAATTCAGTTTTGTCTGAGTGTCAAATGAGAGTTTAAGAGCCAGTGTTTCAAAATGGAAACCCAACTAAGGATAATTGTCAGGATCTGAGCATTGTGATTCAAGGAAAGAGAGCTAGTAAACAAGTCACATTGAAGCTGCTAAAAAGCATTTCAAGTGCTATTACATAGAAGTGAATATTGAAAAGGGTGAGATTGGAAGGGAATTTGAGGACACCCATAGTGCTCTTTCATAACTATATAGAAAGTCTAGAGACTTCTTTACATTTGACCTCAGAGTTTGATCTCTCCAAGAAGGGTCGCCAGGGTCTATGAAAATTAGTGGGGATCTTTGACCAGTCTGTCAGAGAGAAGGTAACCAGAACACTCTCTCTCTCTCTCTCTCTCTCTCTCTCTCTCTCTCTCTCTCTCTCTCTCTCTGTGTCTTTCTATGTCTCAGTCTCTGTCTCTGTCTCTCTATTTCTCTGTTTCTGTTTCTCTGTCTCTCTTTGTCTCTCTGTCTCTGTCCCTCTCCCTTTCTCTCTCTCCCTTTCTTTCCCTCCCTCTCTCTCACCTCTCCCTCTCCTCTCTCTGTCTCTCTGTCTGTCACACACACACACACACACACACAGTCACATTCCCTCTTCTCCCTCACGTCTGCCTCTTAGTTTCCTGACTTCCTTCAAGATTCAGCTCAGATTCCACCTTCTGCAAAAAACACTTTTCCTCACACACATACGTATGTAAAGACCAGGATGTATTTGTTTAGATATGCAGATATATATATACAAATAATATTCATATGTACATATATGGAGAAACAGAGAGAAAGAGAGAGGGAGAGGAGAGAGGAGACAAAGGCAGAGTGCATACTGGTTACCTTCTCTGACAGACTGGTCAAAGATCCCCACTAATCCTCACAGACTTCAGCAGCCAGTCTTGGAGAGATCAAATTCTGGGACCTGGTGTAAAAAAGTCTAGACTTTCTATAAAGTTACAAAAGAGCACTATGGATGTCCTCAAATTCCCTTCTAATCTCAAATTATTCCATATTCACTACATGCATATATGGACACAATACACATGTGTGCATATACATGTGTGTACAGCACATGTGTGTGCAAGTGTGTCTGTCCTTCTGTGTCATATTTGTCCGTGTCTACAATCATTTACATATTGTCTCCCCCGTTAGAATGTGAGCTCCTTGAGGAGCAAGGTTGGTTTTTGCCTTTCTTTGTGTTGCCAACGCTCCTGTCAAATTGTTGTTGTTTAATCATTTTTCAGTTATGTCCTATACTTCATGACCCCATTTGGAGTTTTTGTGGCAGAGATACTGGAGTTTTTTGCCATTTCCTTCTCCGGCTCATTTTACAGATGAGGAAGCTAAGGCAAATAGGGTTAAGTGACTTACCCAGGATCATACAGCTAGTAAGTATCTGAGGTCAGATTTTAACTTAGTTCATCCTGACTCCAACTCCATCCACTGCTCCATCTAGCTGCCTTCAAATAGTCACATAGTAGTTATTTAATGCTTACTGGGGGCGACTAGGTGGTACAGTGAGTAAGAGCGATGGCTCCAAAGTCGGGAGGACCCTGGATTTGTTCCAGCCTCAGATACTTAACACCCACACAAAATAACTGGCCGTGTAACCTTGGGCAAGTTACTTAACCCCAACTGCTTTAAAAAAAAAATAAATGCTTACTGACTGACTGCCCATCAGTAGGGTGGAATGGGGGAGAAGTGCCCACACTATAGTTTATTATGATAACAATAGATGCTCACAAAGTGCTTATATATTTTCTCATTTGAATCTCACAATAAAAGTCCTGTGAAATAGGTAACAAGAAGAAAGGAAATAATCATTTAAATGTTTGGTGTATGCTAGATTGTGCTAAGAGCTGAGGAAACAAATATAAGCAGAAAGAAAGACAGCCCTGCCCTCAAGGAGCTTATGCTCTTATGGGGGAAGACAATATACTAAAGGGAACTGAAAACAGAGGGAAGGGAATGAAAGTACCTCCTGTGGGGTTTGGTTTTGAAGTCCAGAATCTGGAAACAGGGCAGACGTGGGGATGCAGGCCAGTCTGGGGCCGCTACAAAATGGAGATTCCAGGAGGAGCTCACCAATGCCTCCAAGGGACTGGGTCTTAAAGGGGAATGCTCTAGGTTGGCAAGACCAAAGAGCTAGTTGGATACTCCAAGGCATGGAGTCTTCCGGTGCTAAGGGAAGCACCAGGGTGAAAGACAGGCAAGAACCAGATTCTGAAATGTGGAAGTCAGGTGGAAAGCATTACTACTACAAGTATCATTTTCTCCATTGACTGATGAGGAAACTGAGGCTCACACCCAGCTCCTCCTGACTCCAAGTCCAGGACTCTGTCCAGGATAAAATGTTCCTTACCCATATTTCCTGATAGTATCTTAGCCGACCTTTCATTTACACGGGTCAGTTCTAAATATTAAGCTCCGAATGATAGTGAGGAAGCACACTGTCTTTCTGTATCTGATTTTAGTTCAGGTTTCTCATGTAATTATTTCCTTGGTGACCTAAGAAATCCAAAGGCAATTCCGAGGGAAGGAGCTCACCCAGTTATTCTGCAGCCCTGAGCCCATGTCCACCATGCCCAGAATCTTGCACTACACTATGGAAAAAGAGAAAAAAGGACCATTACTATGGCATGTTCTACATTAAAGATCATTTAGTCCAACACATTCGTTTTACAAAGGAGAAAAGCAAGGCTCACAGGCTTGTCCAATGTCACACAGCAAGGTATGGGCAAGGTCAAAACTAGGGACCCAGGACTGCCTCACTACTAGGCCTCTGTTCTTTCAGCTACCCCACAGAGCCTAGAGCTAAAGGAAGTGAGACCCAGACACGAAACAAAACATTAGCATGTGCTAATCAATGCAATAAGGATGTTTCAAAAACCCACTCCTCTTCTGGTACATGTACCGAATTTAAAGACATCTAATATAAATTTTAAACATAAGAAATCATACAAAGTTCCTACCATTTGCCCACTTCTCTAGAAATAGTTAGGAAAGTGTCAGGGAGGGGAAAAAACAAACCTAAGTAACTGTCTGTATATTTAGATAAGCAATGTGATAAAATAAATTGGGGAGTGGGGTTAGTAAACTTGGGCCTGCAGGCCATATTTGGCCTTCCCTCTTTTTTTGAACAGCTAGTAAGCTAAGAATGGCTTTTACATTTTAAAATAAAGTTTTAGGGGCAGCTAGTTGGTGCAGTGAATGGTGTGCTGGGCCTGGAGTTAGGAAGATCTGAGTTTAAATCTAACCACACACTTGCTAGCTCTGTGACCCCAGGCAAGTCACTTAACCTAATTGCTCCCCCCCCCCAAAAAAAAATAAAATAAAGTTTTATTGTGCTTAACAATGTAAGAGCCATTCTTAGGTTACTGGGCTATATGAAAATAGGCTTTGGGGATAGGTTTGCCCACTTTTGGATTAGAGGGTTGGTCTTGGAGTCAGAAAGACCTGGTTTCAGGTCCTGCTTCTGTTACCTGCTAGCTGTGTGGCCATGAGCAACTCAGATAACCAGTCAGTGCCACCAACAATTCTTTAAAACAGTAGTTCTCTAAGTGTGGGCCAGAGACCCTTTCAGGGAGTCCATGGGGTCAATTTTTTTTTAATGATACCAAGATGTTTTCATTTCTAAGCAGATTAATTTTTAAGCAGATATCAATAGACATAAATCAAATTAAAAGAAGCACTTGGAAGGGGGTACCTCAATTTTTAAGACTGTAAAGGGGTCCTGAAACCAAAAGTTTGAGAATCATTGCTTTAAGACTATATATTATAATTGAGTGGTTAATCTGCATTGGTGGAGGGCATTTCCACACTAAGAGTTCCTTATACTGATGAAATTGTAGGTTTGGACCCCCTTGCCAAGATTTTATACTCATATATGTATGTGTGTATATGTAAGACTTGAAAAAAAAAGCTGCACACTCATTAGGCAAGGCAACAAGCATTTATTAAGCCCTTACTGTGTTTCAGAACTGTTTTTTTAAAAAGACATATATGTATACAAATATATGTTTACCATATATATACTTACATTACATATTATATTACATTTAAAATACAAATATATTTATGCACATATGTGTTTGACGTGTGTCTTAGCCATAATGCTCAGAACTAGACAAACTCTTGCTATGAACTGAGGTTCATGAAGGCCATCTTTTAAGTCAACTGATCCATTTCAGGCAACGACCTACATTTACTAATTAATCTTTCAAGAAGGAGTTAATTTGGGAACCGTGTGATGAATTGGCTCAGTAATGGGCAGCAAATGAAAACAATGCAGAGCCTATTACAACTTGTCAATTTGTTTAATGCTTTCCCTGCTAAAAGAGTTTTGCCTTGATTGACAGTTGGCCATCTCGGTGACCGAGAGATGATTCCGCATGACTAAGCAGATAACAGCACTAGAAATAATGGCATTTTATAGTACTTTGGGGTTTGCAAAGCACTTTACATGTGTTATCTTCTGAGGTAAATGCTATCTCATTTGACAGATAAGGAAACTGAATCAGAGAGAGGTTAAGTGACTTGCACAAAGTCACAGAGCTAGCAAATGTCCAAGGCAGAATTTGAATTCAGGTCTTCCTGGCTCTAATTACAGTAACTCTACCCCATCCTTTGCAGAATTCTCCCCTGCCATGACCCACACTTCACTTATGATCCTTCAACTAGTAGTTCTACCATTTTTCCACCTGAGAAGCCCTGTTCTCTTCTTGTTTTCCCTTTCATAGTTTCAGAACAACTTGTCCCAGAAGGACTAGAGGAAATCTGGCCAGCCTCCATGATGAGTTCTTCATCAGAAAACAGGAGGCAGGAGACCTAGTTAGCAACTGATAGTTCACTGGGCCTAACCCATCCTAGAAGTCAAGATGAGGCACGCAGTAGGCACTAACAAAAGCTTGTTCAACCTGTGGAGTCTGAAAAGGATTTTAGAGATGATCTAGAACAGTTCTCCCATTGGACAGATTTAGAAACTGAATCACCAGGTCTCCATTTTCTCAACTTCTAAAATGAGGATAATAATCTCTTCCCTCTCCATGACACAGGGCTGTCTATGAGTCTCAAAGGAGATAATGGAGGGAATGAGCTTTATAACCTGGAGTCACTACATTAAAGAAAGTTGTTAGCAATAAGAACAAAAACAGTCGTATTAGAGATAAAGTATTTGGTTATCTTGTTGATGGAGATTCTGAAATAGAGAGCTGGGGCAGGGACAAATGACCCTCTCACGTTTGGTTAATCAAGGAAGGCTCCAGCAAAGGCTGGAGAGTACTTGAAGCCCAGTCAGATGGAGCAATGGGCCTGGGCTTTCTTGTCAGTTTTGGAGATAACAATTATATCCCTAACAAATTTTGCTTTGAGAAGTATGGTAAAGGATGGTAAACAGCTTCACAACCTGCTGGGGAAATGATTGATCCATACAGCTGAATGGCTCACCCTTAATATTTAAATGTGTACACTTGCCCAATCAGATGCTGGACATATTTGCAATCCAAATATGGAGAATTCAATTTTTACCTCTTTCCTATTTCTGAAAACTGGGGGCACAGGAAAGCCTAGAAATGAATGGGAGGCTAGAAACAGATGATCCCAGAATGATAGGCACCTTGGTAGGAGATGGAGTTCCATATTCACTGTTAGGAAGACTCAGTTCTACTGTGTGATCTTCAACAAGTCATTTATTTCTTCCAATTTCTCAAATCTCTCCTCAGTTTCCCCTTTTGTAAAATGATGGGGTTGGACAGAGGGATGAGGAACCTGTGGCCTCGAGGCTACATGTGGTCCTCTAGGTCCTCAAGTGTGGCCCTTTGAATCCAATTTTGGATTCCTGAGACTAGAACTACAGATTTATAGATTCAGACAGGACCTTCAGGATCAACTAATCCAATCCCTGCTCCATTTTGCAAATGAGGAAACTGATACTTCAAGAGATAAGTGACAATGTCACCCAGCAAGCGTTAGAGCCAGGATTCTGGGTCAAAATCATGTCCTTTCCACTGTACCACACTGCTTGCTGTCTTTCCCCACTCCTTAAATTAATCAGCAAACATGAAGAACTTCCTATATACTAGGCACTATGGAGGGTACAAAGAAATTTCAAGCAGTCCTTGCCCTCTGAGAGTCTAACAGGAGAGGAAAGGGAAAGGAATCACCAACACTGGGCCATCAGTGAATGAACATTTTTAAGCACCTGTTACTAATGCTAGGGATAGAATGGCATGATTGAAAAAGTCCCTGGACTCAAGGATCTTGTATTCTGTCAAGGGAGACAACATGTACACAGATAAGTCTATTTTGTAAAATTCAAGATAATTTCAGAAGGGAGACCCTAGCACCTTACAGGAATCAGGAAAAGTCTTATGTAGGGAGGCAGCGTTTGGGCTGAGCTTTGAAGGTAACTAGGGATATAACATCTGAGAGTGAAAGGGGAGGGCATTCTAGGCATGAGGGATGGCCTAGGCAAAGGCACAGGGGGGGAAAGTGGAGTTTTTTGTTCATGAGAAATTGTAAAAAAAAGCAAGTTTGACTGGGCCATCAAGCATGTGAATGAACTGGAAAGAGAGGGTGGAATCAGACTGCAAAGGGTTTTAAATGCCAAACATAGGAGCATGGGTTGAGTCTACAGGTAATGGGGAACCACTAGGGTTTATTGATAGGTGGATGGCAAGGTCACGCTTGGGTTTTTGCAGTATTGTTTTGGCAATGTGTGGAGGATAGACTGGAGGCTGGGAGACCAAAGAGGAGGTTATTGCAATCATCTAGGCAAGATGTAATGAGGGCCTTAGCTAGACTGGTGGCCATGTGAGTAGAGAGAAGGAGACAGAGGTGAGAGGTATTATGAAAGTGGGATCAATATGATGAGAGGACTGATTGGATTAGTGGGTTGAGGGAAAGTGAGGAGGTGAGGTTAACTCCAAGGTAGCAACCCTGGAAACTGGAAAAATGGTTGGTGATGCCCTTAACAAACAGAGGAGTTCCAAAAAGAAGTGCCTCAGGCCTTGCAGGGGAGGGATTGCTCAATGTGGAGTGGAGTGGTCAATGCAGAAATTGATTCTTGAAGGATGGAGAAAATTATAGAATTATCAGCTTTCAATTTAGAAACTTAGGGAGTTGGCTATTCCAATCTCCTAATTTTATCAATAAGAAAACTGAGGTTCAGAGAGGTAAACCCATTTATCCAAGATCATACAGGTCATGAATGACAGAGCAGGGATTTAAACCCAGGGCTAGGTGGCACACTGGAGTTAGGAAGACTCATCTTCATGAGTTCAAATATAGTCCCAGACACTTACTAACTGTGTGACCCTTGGCAAGTCACTTAACCCTGTCTGCTTCAGTTTCTTCATCTGTAGAAATGAACTGGAGAAGGAAATGGCAAACCACTCCAGTATTTTGCCAAGAAAACCCCAGATGGGGTCATGAAGAGTCTAACACAGCTGAAAAATGACTGAACAAAAACCCAAACCTCTGATTCTATAGCCCATGCTTTTTTTTTTACTATATTACTCAGACCACAATCTATTCCCAGGTTACCTTTTCAACCTTCTCTCTCACCCTCAGCTCCTGATCCAATTCAGGCTACACTTGTCTACATCTCTCCCCACCCCACACAACATATCCTGCATCTCCCTAGCTGATTAGGATTGAAGAGGACAAGTTATAAAAGAATTAATTGATGAAAAAAAAATTTTAAGTATGTACTATATGCCAGGTTCTGGGGATACAAATACAAAAGTGAGGTTATGTTTCCCCTCAGGATTTATTTTGCATTCTAAACTGAGGGACAACACATCTAAGGACTAGAGATGGGGAGGGGGGGTTGTGGTTTTGAGAGTCACAGGCATTTTAAAGTGGAACAATAGGGTTGCTGATTGTCACGCCCTTTCCAATAGCAATAGCTGTATTGATTATATCTCTGCTTCCAGAGGATATTTGGGAAATAGCCCTGGGTTGTTTTGTTGTTATTGTTGTTGTTTGGGGGGGGGGGTGGGCAGGACTGGCCTAATGCATGTCAGAGGGCAAATGACAAGATACCCAGCTAGTCCCCAGTTTCCTTGGTGGATGGCTGGAGGGGTCGTAAAATATGATCCAAATCTAGCTAGATAAGAGGTTAGATGAGTTTTCACTCCCTCATTCTCCAGTAAGGACAGTTCATTCCCAGGATAGAATACCTAAACTGAGTGGATTAATTGGGAGATAGAATGGTCCCTGAAGGATCCCTGTCCTGGAGGGGAAAGGTAGGGCACGTAGCAGATCAGATGGCTGCATCCCCTGGTGAACTCAATTGAAAAACCTAGGAGTTTAGACTTCAGAAAGGATTGTGATCAAGCAGTTAAGAGATGGGTGATGTTCTGGGAGGCACCTGCAAAAAGAGGGCGGAGCCTTGGCTGGGGAACCAGCAATCTTGGGGAATTGTGAGAAACCCAGAGCCTTAGCACCACATCTGTAATTTATAGACAAGATGCTAAGGAGAGAGAAGAAAAGTAAGACACAAACCATGTTAGAAAGAAACGTAATGTTTTCTCTCCCCTACTATAAATTATCAAGCCGTCTACAATAAGCACCCAGAAGAAAATGCAGGATGCCAGCGATGTTATTAAAAGCGACATTTTGCTGACGTACTAGAGACAGGTCTGCCATAAATCAAAGCCAGGCAAAAGTGATGGAGAAGGGAAAAGGGGCATGGATCTGCACTGCTGTCTTTGTCTCCAAGAAATATTCATGGCCTTGAAATCTAAACACCCCAGAGGTAGAGAGGCTTAGTAAGGGGAAATTCCAGAGTACTTTAGGCTCTGGAAATGTACATTTCGGTGGGATTCTGCTATCTGCAATCAGTGCATCCACCCCAAGGAAGGAAGTTACCAGATCTCCAGACAACCATGTGATTCTTCCTTACTTGGGCTTTAAGGTCATAGGATTTAGAGATAGAAGCAGTGTTAGTGACTATTAATGACACCTTGGATAGTGGATAGCATGACAGATTTGTAGTCAGGAAGACTACATGCCTCAGGCATTTACTGTGTGACCTTGGGAAAGTCATTAGACCTCTTCAAGTCTGATTGTTTTTCTCTAAAATGGGTATAATAATGGTACTTGTCTCAGAGGGTTGTTGTGAGGATCAAGTAAGCTTATATGTCACATATATGTTACATATGTCCATATATGTGTGTATATACACATATAATATATATACTGAGAAATAATTAAATTTTTTTTTAAGCAATCAGGGTTAAGTAACTTGCTCAAGGTTACACTGCCAGGTGTTTCTGGGTGGGTGCTAAGTGTCTGAGACCGGGATTCGATCCCCAGGTCATCCCAACACTGGAGCCGGTGCTCTTACTCGCTGTGCTACCTGGCCGCCCCGAGAAATAATTACTAATAACCAATTACTAACATGGGTGGATTCAAGTTTTTTCCCCTTTCTATTTCCTCATTTAGTTACGAGGTGAGGGCAGTCTCTGAATGACAGGGCTGATAATGAAATTGGGTTCAGTCTTGGGCAGGACCCAAGGCAACTAGGAAAGTTTAGTTCTGATTAAAAGGTAAAGACCATCTTACCAACCATGGAACTCTTACTCTTGGTCTACTCAGGTAAGACTGGGGGTGGAGATTTTTGTTTAGATAGGAGGGATGGTCTAGATAGAGATGAGCCTCTTTGTCCCAGAGTCACATAAACAAAGTCAGGTAACCCAGCTCCTCATTAGAATAAGCCCACCTTTCATTATAATATTCATTCTTTCATTAACTGTTAACTAATCAGAATTGATTTCCACCTGTTGTGAACACCCATTCTTCCAAGGGTATTTAAAAGTCCAGCAGCCCTCAAGTTTTGTCTTTGGCTTCTGAGAGAGCCATTGACCTCATTTTATTAATTATTTGCTAGCCATAGTTAATAAATTGATTATTAATTACTCAGAAATTATCGCTAGAACTTTTCGTTCATTACAACACATACACACCTTGCTGTATAAATACCAGTTATCAATATTATCTAGTCTTACTCATTTTGCAAATTTGACAAGACATTGTAATATTTATTCTATGAAGGACATTGTTCTAAGTGTCCAAGATACAAAGACTATTTTTTTCAGTGACCTGATTCCTGACCTCAGCAAACACATAATCTAATAATTCTAATAAATAATTCTAATAAACTGAGGCCTTGTGACAATGTGGCTTTCCAAGAACACACAGCCAAAATTCCAGTTGAGGTCCCTTGACTCCCAATCCCGTGTTCTTTCTACTATTCCCACACTTCCTCTCACTGATCTATCATCAGAGGAATTTTTATATCCAACCTTATAGATCAGAGAATTTTAATGCTGGTGCTCTTACTCACTGCGCCACCTAGCCACCCCTTCCCTTCAAATTTTTACCACGTTGGATTTGTTTGTGCAAAATCTTTTAAAATTTATATAATCAAAATCATCTGATTTATCTCGTGTCCATTTTATCTAGCACTCGGTCATGCATATGAATAGACTCTTGCTCTTCTGATTTGTTTATGACGTGATCATTCTATATCGAGGTCATGTATCTGTTTGGAGTTTGTCTTGACATATAGTGTTAGGTATTGGTCTAAATGTCATTTCTGCTACACTCCTCTCCAGTTTTCCCAGCTGTTTTTCTCAAATAGTGATGCTATCTAATCACTGAGATCCGCTAATCACTGAGATATTTGGGTTTATTAAGCACTGTGCTACAATGTTTGCCACCTGTGTACCTAATCTGTTCTACTGATCAATCTCTATTTTTTATAGCACCAGATTAATGATTTAATGAATACAGCTTTGGAGTACAGTTAGAGATCTGATACTGAGAGTCTCCTCCCTTTCCTTCCCACTTTGTTTTAAATATTACCCTTGAGGCTCTTGACCTTCTGTCCCTTCATATTAATGTCTTTTTTTTAGTTCTATAAAAGTATTCTCTGGGGAATTTGACTGGTATGGTTACTTAATAAGCACATTAATTTAGGTATTATAGGCATTATAATTTTTATTATATTGGCTCAACCTACCCATGAACAATTAATGTTTCTCCAATTATTTAAATCTGCTTTTATTTCTGCAAAAAATAGTGTTTTATAGTTACATTCATATAGTCTCTGAGTAAATCCTGGTAGACACAATCCCAAATATTTTAAAGCTTCTGTAGTTATTTTGAGGGGTACCTAAGTGGCACAGTGGATAGAGCAGTGGGTTTGGAATCAGGAAAACTCATCTTCCTAACTTCAAATCTGGCTTCAGACGCTTAGCTAGCAATTTGACCCTGGGCAAGTTACTTAACCCTGTTTGCCTCAGTTCTTCATTTGTAAAATGAGCTGGAGAAGGAAACAGCAAACCATTCCAGTATGTTTGCCAAGAAAACCCCAAACAGGTTCATGAAAAGTCAGAAACAGATGAACAACAAGTTATTTTGAGTGGAATTTCTTTCTAGTTCTTGCTGGATTTTGTCGGTTTTATGTGTGTGTGTGTGTAAATGTGTATATGTATTATAAACACATATACATATATACATACATATACACATATGTGTGTACATACACATATATGTTGATAATCTATGTGGATTTGTCTTATATATTCTAATTTTGCTGGTAGCAGAGGAGCCAGACACTTCTGAGTGCAGCAGGAATCAGATTAAAATATAATTGGAAATACTCAACAAAAAAAATAAAATACAATGGAACATAAATAATCTTAACATGTGGTTTTCTAAGTCAATATGTGGCCCACAGGATTTAGTGACCCTGTTTCTATCTGAACTTGACACCATTGCTCGATATCATCATATCGACTAAGAGAAATAATAATTTTGTTTCCTTGCCTCTCTAATCTTTAATCTAATCTAACCCTAACCTTGGGGATAGATTGATGATAGAAAGATAGATAGATAGATAGATAGATAGATAGATAGATAGATAGATAGATAGATAGATAGATAGATAGATAGATAGATAGACAGGCTACTCACATATACACATGTGTATATACACATATCTTGGATACCAAACCCTCATCAGAGAAATTTGATACAAAGATTTTTTTCCCCATTTGACTATTTCCCTTCTTATCCTACATGCATGTCTGAGGAAAAGCTTTCAGTTTCAAGTAATCCAAGGTATGTATTTTATCTTTTACAATTGGTTCCATCTCTTATTTGGTTAAGAATTTATGTCCTAATCATAGCTGTGAGAGGTATATGATTGGTTTCTCTTCTCATTTTTTATAGCATTCTCTTGAATACAAAGGTAATATGTCCATGTAGAATGTATCATGGAGTGTGGTATAAGATGTTGGTCTAAACCTAATTTCTACCAGGCTGCTTTCCACTTTTCCCAGCAAGTTTTGATGATGATGATGATGATTAAATAGGGAGTTTTTCCCCAAGCAATTTAGGTTTTCTGCTTTATAGGCTTATATTTCTATTTGTCACAAAACTGGGATTTTGTTCAAGTTAAGATTCCCCCCACCTTCTGCTATAAATACAGTATTATGTTCTTTCAGTTATTTTATTTTAATCTTCTTTTAAGGCTCTCTTCCCCACACCCCCAATTCCATATTTTCATTTGTTACCCTTTTCCTTTTAGGTTTTTTTTTTAGTTCCTCTTTCTTGTTTTTATCTGCTTTCATAATTTCTTTCCCATCTTTTTTTCCTCTCAGACAAATAACTCTTTCCTTCCTTTCCTCTCCTTCAATTGGTCCTGTTCATTATGCCCCTTTCCAAAAAGGATTTCTTTCTCTTCATTATCCATCATCTCTTTCTGTTTCTAGACCCTTACTTTCTGATTCATGATCCTCTGGTCTCTCTCTTTTCTCTGTATTCCTCATGGGCAGCTAGGTGGTACAGTAGATACAGTGTCAGGTCTGGAGTGAGGAAGACTCATCTGGCTTTGGACACTTGCTAGCTGTGTGACCCTAGTCAAGTCATTTAACCACAAGTTTTCTTTTCTGCAAAATGAGCTGGAGAAGGAAATGGCAAACCAATGCCAAGAAAACCTTAAATGGGGTCAAGAAGAGTTGAACATGACTGAAAATGACTGAACAACAGTTGTTGTTCATCCTTTGCTTATGAAGAGGACAGATCATATCAGCAGGATGATGTCTTGACTTGCGAGTGAACTGGATTTAATTGAGGCAGAGCTGTACAAGTCATCAGCCTCACTGTCTCCTCCAGAATCATTGGAATCCAGTGGCAAACCATAGGTCAGAATGACTGGAGATGGCTCTGGATGCAGCGGGAGACCTTTAAGCTAATATAGGTCTTTCCCAGGTCCCAGTTTGTCCCATTTTGCTGAAGCAACACTCATTCAGTAGCTAAAGGCTATGTGGGAATGGAGGCAAAAGATAGCCTAGTTTGCCTTCCCCAAAGAACTTGTCTAGGAGGGGAAGATCCTCAGTTTCTGGCCAGATGAGATGGTAACAACTGAACAACAATGACAAGGCCTGTATATTGCATAATCCAGCCTAGCTGCCCCGGACAAAGTTGAGAGGAAGAGAGGCAAGAAGTGGGGAAGGGGGAGAGTAGTATTCCTCAGAACACAAAAACCTAGCAGAGAGGTACTGACATAAGAAGGCTCAGCACCTTGGCATTGGGAAGAGGAAAGAGATAAATGGCTATAATCTCATTGTGAACTGGACCCAGAATGAGAAACACAGACTTGCTTGAATCATCTGAGAAAGGGTATTTCCTGAGAGAGTAGTGCAACAATATAATCATGGGGTGTCTCTCTTTTCTCTGTATTCTTTATGTGGTCAAAACTTCCAAAATACCAGTTCTAGGCTCTGCCCACCTAGAGGTTTTCTGCCTCGGTCTTCTAGGACTCATCCCTTGGATTCCCCTTTTCCATTGTGCCTCATTCCCAGAACAATGCCACATATGCAGGTGTAAAGAAAGGACACTGACCCTCAGTAGGGCCCTTCCCCCATACTGATCTAAACCATATCTGATTGATCTTTTCTCCCCAGACATTTACCTGAAAATCTTCTCCCCATGTCTTTGTTATTCCACTTCTTTAGGTGCCAACTGCCCTTGGGGTTCCAACTCCCCCCCCACCCCTCACCCCTTCCCAGGACAAGTAGACTTTTCAAGCTCCAAATCTCCCAGGTTTCATCCAATGTAAGGTCCTCACTTCTCTCACAAGCCATCTCTCTTCACCTACAGGAGCATTCATCAGTGGACCCCTCTCCCATCTTCAAAATAAAGCATCTTTTCTCTCCCCTCTTTTCAATCTTCCCACTCTCCTCCTCACCCACTTCCCTAGAGGCTCCTCTTTTTCTGAAGCCAAAGAGGTCACCTTCATCTCATTGCTAGCCCTTGATTAGACCCAGTGCATCACAAAGTCCTCTCTATCCCCCTGCTTCCCTTTCATATATCTTCCCATATTGTAACATAGTCCCACAAAGCATTCACCTTTAGGCAGGGTGTCACCAGATTTCATCCATAATTCCTTTCTGCCTCTTCCCTGTTACCTCTGTCAGACTTCTGCCTTCATCCTGTCTCCTTGTGTACATTTAGACGGGTCTTTCTGTGCCAAATTGTTGCTATTGCTGTCTTTGCCTGCTGAATTTATTCACTCCTCCTGAGTTTCTGTTGTTTGGAGCATTGGAGAAGCAAATAATCTCTTCAGTTCTGGTTTTCTTTCTAAAAATGTTTCAAATTCTTTTTTATTATTAAATCTCCATCTTTTGTCCTACATGATTAAGCTCATATTCACAGGATAGGTCACCCAGGGCTCCATCCTGAGCTTTGGAACACTTTATTCCATTCCCTCCTCCTTTTTCTGGTGGGCACAGAATAGTCTTGTGTTATTCAAATGTACTTTCCTTTGTATTTGAAAGTTTTTTCCTGATGGGTTGAAGGACTTGTTCTTTCTGAACTGAATTATAAAATGTAACCTCTAAGTGCTTAGAGCTTGCAGCCTTGGGTTGTTTTGTTTTGTTGTGGGGGTTTTGTTTTTTTCCTGGAGGGGATCTGTCAGTTCTTTCAATTGTAATTTCATTTTCTGAATTCAGAAGTTCTGGGCAGTTCCCTTCTATTATTGTCTTCATTGTTGTGTAAAGATTTTTTTGTTCTGTCATGCTCTTCTGAGAGACCCATGATCCTTAGGTTGTCTCTACATTTTATCTTCAAGATCAGTATGTTTTGCTTACATAGTGAACATATTTTCTTTTAATGTTCTTTTTTTTCCCCTTCTCTTCTTCTAGGCTGTCCTTTACTTTAGAATATTTGCATTCCAAATCTATTATTCTTTCTTTTGTTTCTTTGGTGAGGCTTGTCACTGCAGATTTAAGTTTTTTTTTTTATTCTGCTCATTATTTTGCAGTGCAGGACATAAATTCTCCTCTCATGATTCTAATTTCTTTTAAACCACTCAGAAACAGCATGTTAAAGTTCCATGGTCTCCTCAAACCCCACAGGGTTCTCTGTCTCATCAAGTGTTGAATCATATTCCTTTATTCTGCAGTATTTATTCATAGATGCCTGAACTCATTTACTAGATCTGGAGGCCATATTTCCTTCAGTTGTTACTGTTTTTTCCTGTTGATTTATCTGTTTCTCTTCAAGATCTTTGAGTCTTCTTTTTCCTGAAATCTTGGTCTTTTCCCTTCTTATTTTCCTTATCACTCACTTCCTGACTCCTTCTCCCTGATTATGGTTTCCTTAGGGGCTGGATCTCAAAGAATCTCAGTGTCTCCAACCCCCAGAAATTCATGATTCACCAGCCCACATCTCTACCCTAAACGATTTTGGACAACACGAGTCCCAGCTAGGTAGTATGCTCTTTCCCTCAGACTTGGTAGAGTGCTACACAGTCAGTCACAGGCACAGTGTCCTGTCCCAGTGACCTGTCCCACTCCCTCCATTCGTCAGTTCTCTGACCCAGCACGAGCAGTTTCAGTGCTTTGTAGTACTGATGGTTCTGGGTTGCAGCTCTGGCAGGCTTTAGGAGGCAGGCTTCTGCTCCTGTGTGGGATGAAAAACCCCATTCAAAATTTAATCAAGAACATGGAGATTTCTCAGGATAAAAACAGGAAATTTTATTGTCTTCCTGGAGGAGAAGAGGGTGGTCCTCTCCATGACAGATCAGGGAGAGGAGTCGTATTACAAAAGACAGAACAAGAATTTATACCCTAAGTCAAGCCCCCTCACCCTGCTGTCCCTTCTCCCATTGGCTGGGAGGTGGGCTCAAGTCTCAGTGAGAAAATCTTCCCCAATGGCAGATAACAGGAAAGCCTGCCACTATCCTCAGTGGCTGGGAGGCGGACATACATAGAACAGGGGTATAGGGGATAGCCAATTCAAATGTACCTATCCTTATTTGGCAAATGCCAAAGTGAAGAAGGGAGGGGCTAAGAGCTTAATGCTGATTGACAGCAAGAGAAAGGGGAAATGTCCTGAAGCAAGGGAGGGGGAAGGAAGCAAGGATGGAGGTCAAAAGCTCTTAAAGGGCCTAATGTTATGTGGCAGTAGTAAAGAAGGGGGAGGGAAGAAGGGGGAAGCCAAGAGTGAAAACTGACACCAAATTCTAAGACACATTCTGAGAAGTTTTCAAGTTTTCACTCAACAGACATTCCTAAAGTGCTGTGGACAAACTGTTGATGAGCTTCAAACAAAGTTCTGCAACCCATGGTTATGGTCTCCATGACACACATGAAAAAGGGGAGGGAAGGTGGAATCATGGTGTAAGGGTGGCTTTCAACACAAGCCTGCATTGTTTCCTTGGCTGTACTAGCTCAGTGTTGCTGCCAGTGTGGGAAGTGGAGAAAGGGTGCTGAGTGAACTCAGGGTCAGTGAGGGTCAGGTTCCTGGGTTGCTTTTTTTCTAACCTTCTTTTGGATTCTGGGTGTTACAGACCTTGTAGATAGCTGATGCTACTTTATCTTTAATACATAATTTCTGTTTTGGAGAAGTTTAAGGAGTCATGGAGATGAGAGAAAATGCCTAGACCACCATATTATTGTTCATGTGACCCAGAAATCTTTAAATATTTCCTGTTTAAAACTTCAGCTTCATACTTGAGTCCCACATGTGCCATCCTCCATACAAAAGGTATCCTCAGGTACGCTTTCTCAGATGATTCAAGCAAGTCTATGTTTCTCATTCTGGGTCAGTTCACAATGAGATTATAGACATTTATCTCTTTCTTCTTCCCAATGCCAAGGTGCTGAGCCCTCTCTTTTGTGTTCAGAGGAACACTGCTCTCCCCCTTCCCCACTTCTTGCCTCTCTTCCTCTCAGCTTTGTCTGGGGCAGCTAGGCTGGATTATGCAAATTACTCCAGTATATTTCTCAAATGACCTCCCAAAGGGGAGGGCAGAGCCAGTTCCTCCAGACACAGGCACATCCACTGAAGAAGAGAAACCTATGCTGGAGGAAAAGGAGACTATTGGAGCCCCCTAAGCTATGCCTTTCTCCAAATGTTCCCATTTCTGTGGAGGGCACCAAGACTATGCCAGGCACCCAGGTTCATAACTTCAGAATCATACAGAACTCTTCTTTCTCCTGCTGTATCTGATCAGACTAACACGTCTTGTAGATTCTGCCTTTGGATAACATCTGTCCTGTCTCATTTTCTCTCAGCTCACACAGACAACACTGCAGTTCAAGCCTTTATCACCTCTTGTATGGATTAGTGTTTTTGTTCTGTGTACAAATCTGCGTGACCCCATTTGGGGTTTTCTTGGCAGAGATACTGAAATGGTTTACCATTTCCTTCTCCAGCTCATTTTATAGATGAGGGAACGGAGGCAAACAAGGTTAAGTGACTTGCCCAGGGTCACACAGCTAGTAAGTGTCTGAGGCCAGTTTTGAACACAGAAAGATGAGTGTTACTGATTTCAAGCCCAGTGCTCTATCCACTGCATCACCCAGCTGTCTGGGGATTAGTGTTAATAATAGTCTTTAATTGGTCACTCTGCTTTCAGTCCCTCCAACCCCCTTCTCAATTCATCCTTCGGAAAACTGCCAAAATCATCTTCTTGACGTGCATATTCCATAAACCGTCTGTAGTTTCCCATTGTCTATAGGATAAAATATAAACTGTTCAGCCTGGTATTTAAAGACCTCGAGAATTCCTGTCTGCCTAGACATAGTTAACCTGGTAAATCAGAAGTTAATAAAGCATTTGAAAAATGAAGAATTCCTGTCTGCAACCCACCTTTCAGACTTGGCTCATGTTACTACCTTTTCTGCACTCTTCAGTCCAGATGAACCAGGCTCCTGGCTGATGCCCATCCTCAACATTTCCCCCCCAAGTCTGAAAGGTACTCCCTCCTCCTTTCTGCCTCTTAGATTCCTTATCTTCATTCAAGGCTCAAATCAGGCCCAACTTTCTCCATAAATCCTTCATCAATTCCTCCAATTGTTTTCTCTCTGTCTCTGTCTCTCTGCCCCCTCTCTCTCTCTGTGTTTGTCTCTCTCTACCTCTGTCTCTGTGTCTCTCTGTTGTGCTCTCTGTCTCTGCTTCTCCATTGCTCTCTTTGTCTGTCTCTTTCTCTCCTTCCTCAGTTTACCTTGCATTTGCTTATCTGTGTACATGTTATACTTCCCCAGCTGAATGTAATCTCCTCATGGCAAGGACTCTCAGTCTTTATCTGTGTCCAAACCACTCAGCACAGTACCCTATGCATAGTGCTTTTTAAAAAGTTTGTTGAACAGCATGGCCTGCCTTTATGTTGCAGACCCTCCTTTTGCAGGAGGATCTTTCATGTTTCTGGTCCCAGGAGTCCACTGGTCTAGGTAGAAATTGGGGAATATAAAGGAAAGATCTGTCCACTGAAACATCACTTCTATTACAACAGTGAAATGCAAAGGGATGATCTACCTGTGGCAACAGGGGTTGCGACTGTGTGACAGAAATTGGAGCTGTTGGCATTATTGTTGTTGTTGATTCCCATAATACCCCTCTAAGGAAAGAGGACTATGATTATCATCCCATTGCCACAGGAGGCCAATGGGAGGCCTCTATACTGGCATGATTTTAGAAGGCAGGGGTGGCTTAAGGCAAGATTGTGGAGGAAATCCTTTTGTGAAGAGAAAAATCATTTCATGTTGCAAATGACCAACTTCTAATTCATCTCAATCAACTTTTCATGTATTGGGTTTTTTTTCCCCAAATAAAAATGCATATAAAGCAGCAGAACTAATGTACTTGAAAACACAATGTTGGACATAGCATGAGTAACAGAGACGACTCTCTCCCTGGTGGATCAGAGGCCAGAGCAGAGGCCTATGCCTTCCCTCCAAATGTTTCTGCAAGAGATTCTGGGTACTTCCCTACCAGGGGGCCTGGAGCAAGGGACTGTAAGGGAAAGCAGGAGACTGGCTTCTCTCTCTGCAGCTCTAGGGGGAACACTCTAGGGAAACTAGAACAGAGCTAGACATGATGTGTTTACATTTTTTAAAATAATGTTTTATTGATGCTTTTTGTTTTTATAGTACTTTCCAATACCACTCCTGTACCACACACACACACACACACACACACACACACACACACACCCCTTTCTTATAACAAAGAAACACAGCTTAGTTGAAACAACACTGCAACAGCCTCTGATGGCGTCTGTGTGTGCCTATTTGCCTGCATTTTGCCAAAAGAATTATTGTATCTCCCTGCACACCTTATTGACTGACATTCAGAGTAACTCAGACATCAGGGATCATGGATTCTCCTCCATCTCTCCCAAAACAGAAATGTCTCCTGCTAAAGTCTCTGTCTCTCTGTCTCTCCTCTTCTCTCTAACCCCCCATCCCCTCACCTCTTTCTGTCTCTCTTTCTCTGTCTCTCCCTCCCTCTCTGTCTCTGCCTTTCTTCTTCTCTCTCTTTCTATCTCTCTGTCTCTCTCTCCCTATGTCTGTCTGTATGTCTGTCTGTCTCTCTATCGCTGTCTCTCCCCCCCATCTGTCTCTCTGTTTCTGTCTCTCTGTGTCTCTATCTCTCCCCTTCTCCCTCTCCTTCTCTCTCTTTTCCCCCCACTCTCTCTTTGAATTTGGGGTAGATTCTAAATCACTGTCTCACTCTTGTGGTGAAGCATGGATTCAGGGAAATAGAACATAATGAATGATTCTTGGAAGGAAAAAAAATGCAGTCAGACTCCTTAACCTGGAAGTGGGGGAGGAGGTAAATTCTTAGGGGTGGAAGATGGACAGCATGCCTGAAATGTCAGGATCCAGAAACCTTAGACACAGATCTACTCAAGAAATTAAGAAGGGAATCAAGAGGGATTGTCAAGGATTCAACTCATCATCACTGACTTTGTGAAACAGCATCATTAACCAAACCCAGACTCTAGAGATCCTGGGTTCAAACCCCAACTCTGCTGCTTTCCTATCTGTGTGACCATGGATAACTCACTTTTCCTTTCTGGGCCTCTATTCCCTCATCTGTAACATGTAGGTGTTCAATTAAGGGACCTCTGAAGTCTCTTTCCTTTCTAGATCTGTTATCTCCAGAAGCTTTCAATATAGACCACTACGTGAGACCTTCCTCAGCAACACATGCAACTCAGAGGAACACAAACATATAGGGAAACACAGTTGGGCAGGACAGTACATGGGAAAGAACACTGGCTTTGGAGTCAGAGGACCTGAGTTCCAGTCCCAGTTCTGCTGTTAACTACCCATGTAAGCTGGAACAAGTCACTTAAACTTCCTGGGCCTCAGTTTCCTCATTTGTTCATTTCATGTTGCAAATGACCAACTTCTAATTCATCTCAATCAACTTTTTATGTATTGGGTTTTTTTTTTCCAAATAGGAAAGCATATAAAGCAGCAGCACTAATGTACTTGAAAACACAATGTTGGACATAGCATGAATAACAAAGACGACTCTCCCCCTGGTGGATCAGAGGCCTATGCCTTCCCTCCAAGCATTGGACTAGATGTCCTCTGAGGTCCTTTCCAGCTCTAGACCTGCCATCCTGTGATTCTCTGAGCCAGACACCCCAGAAATATATTGCTCTGCCACATGGAAATCCCACCTGGTTCTCTTGTTCCCTTCAGTGGCCAACAGCCAGCTCTGCAGTAGGAGGGCCAGCAGCAAGGGCAAGTTTAACCATTATGGGTTGCCTATAGAAAAAAAGAGAGAGACCAGAAAGGCAGAAAGAGACAGACAGAGACCATGGTGGTTATTGACAAAACCCACTGCCTTCCCACTCCCACTCCCCACTCAGCTGTCTGGCCTTCCTGATTTCTCTTACATCTAGACTGAAATTTGGTGCATGTGCTGGGCCAGCCTCTGTCCAAGCAGTCCCAGAAATAAAGAGTTTAGAACCAGAGACCATAAATGTGATTTTATTTCCCCCAAGTGAAACAGGGGCATTATTTTCCTTTTTACATTTTTACATTTTCCTGACTTACAAGAGCTGTAATAACTTTGCCTCCGGCCCTGCTGTCCTGTAGCAGATCATTAGTTCCCTGGAGATGCCACCCCTGTTGATGATTCTGACTTAACTGTCTATGACAAGTGGTCCTGGGCAGAGGAGGGAAAAAAAGCCACACCACCCCCCTCACCTCCGCCCAGGTTTATCAAGCAGCTTCTTAGTAGCATTTTGTAAGTTGGCCTTGCTTTATGTAGCAGAAGTGCTCTGAAAGATGTTCCTGTAAAGAGAAGGCATAAAGCATGAGAGTGGCACCAGCTGGGGAGTGAGAGGACCTGAGTTCAGATATTGGCTCTACTACTCACTAATCAAATGAACTCAAAGTAGTCATTTAATTTCTTTTAGTCATCAATAAAATAAGGTTAGGTTAGATAACAGTAAGTCACATTTACATAGAACATTAAGATTCACAAATTACTATGTATTATGTGTGTATACACATATATTCATATACAGGGTGTCCCAAAATTCTTAAGGCAACTACAAACTATTAAAGTTGTGTGAGTGCGTATGTAATCTTGGATCTTCATGAGAGCCATATGAAATAAGTGCTCTAAATTTAAATCCACTGTTTTAATTTAATTTAATTTAATTTAAATCCACTCATCTCCAGATGAGAGAACTGAGGCTGAGAGATTAAGTGACTTGTTCAGGGTCACAGAATGTCTGAGGAAGGACTCAAACCCAGGTATTCCTCACCCTAAGTCTGGCACTCCATTACTCTAAGGTTCTTCAGCTCTAAATCATGTCTTATTTTTTAAAAATGCTATTTCCACTTGACTTAGATTACAATTTCTGAAATTCTTTATCACCATCATCTCCCTCTCCTCCTCCTCCTCCTCCTCCTCCTTCTTCCTGAAAAAATCAATGACTCCTAAAACTTTAGCTTTAAGTTCCTCCACCTTGGTCCCCACCTTTGACACTTACCTACTGTAAAATCAGCATGATGTCATGGAAAGAACAGTGGATTTAAATTCAGAGAGCCTGAATTGAAATTCTTTGCCTGTGTGACCTTAGGTAAGTCATTTCCCATCTTGAACCTCAGTTTTCTTCTTCTCTAACATGAAAGGGATGAACTAAATGATCTCTAAGATTCCTTCCAGCTCCAAATTTTGTGAAATAAATGATGAGCAAAAAATAAACACTTTAATACACTAGAATAAAGCTTTACTAAATGAGATTCCACTGTAAAGCAGGGCTTTGTCTCATTTGTAAATGTTTGTATTTTTGTAGAGAGGTGTTCCTAAAAGCCCTTCATAATCCAGCCCCTTTGTGCTTTTTCAGTCTTCTTATGGCTTACTCCTCAACATACACTCTTCAGTTCAGTGACAAAGGCTGTTTCTCATACAAGGTCCTATATTTCTCCACTCCAGCCATTTTCCCTGGCTGTTCCCCATGCTTGAAATGCTGTCCCCCCTCATCTCCATCCTTGGCTTCCCTGATTTCCTTCAAGTACCAACTAAAATACCATCTTCTACAAGAAGCCTTTCTTAACCCCTTTTAATTTTAGTGCTTTCCCACTGTTGATTATACCCTATTTATTCTGTGTATAATTTATTTGTATATATATATATATATGTTCATTTGATATCTCCCCTATTAGAGTAGGAGGGTAGGAACTGTCTTTTGCCTTTTTTTGTATCAGCATTTAGCACGATGCCTGGCATATTATTGATTGAATAGCTTAATAACAAGTACTAATTGATCAGCTTAATACATGCTCTTTCATTCATTCATCCTTTACATTTGTATAGGGTATTAAGAGTTGACCAAGGTGGGTAGAGTCAAGATGGCAGAGCAGAAACAGGACTTCCACAGGGCTCTGGCTTCCACCTCCTCCAATTCATGTAAAAGGAAGAAACTTTAGAGCTATGGAACCCACAAAATGACACAGAGAAGCTAACCTCCAGCTGAGGACAGCCCAGCAGGCCAGCAGGAAGCAGCCAGTGCAGCACTCTGGGAGCTGACCCCAGTCCCACATGAGCCCACACCAGCCACTGGCTGGAGGGACTTCAAATCACCAGCAGCTGGGGCAATTTCCAGAATTATCAACACATCTATCAACACATAGATGACAAAGTGAGAGGTCAGTGAAATGTGGACTTTGGGATCCAGTAGTTTGGGAGTGTGGTCGGCCTTTTCTCCCGGGGCAAGTGCAGCCACCGCATGGCTGCTTTAGCTCCTGGCCTGCAGATTAAGGGGTAATTGCTCTTGCTTTAACCTGCTTGGATCTGGATTGTGGTCTAGGGTGGAGGTCCTGGGGTGTGCAACAAGCTTACCAGAGTGTGTGGAGGCTTCAGAGAGGGCATCCAACTAATACCTTTGGCAGCTGAGAAAACCCCAGCAATTGGGATGAAGCTCCCCTGTCTGGTAGCAGAGTCCTACTGGGCAAAAAGCCAAAAAGTCAAGTAATTGAGTGGCAACATGAGCAAACGAGGGAAGCAAAGCAACCCAACTTTACACTCCTATTTTGGGGACAAAAAGGATCAAAGCATGGAACAGGAGGAAGACAGTGAAGTAAGAACTCCTGCACGAAAAGCTTCCAAGAAAAATATGAGCTTGTTACAGGCCATAGAGGACCTTAAGAAGGATTTTAAAATAAGAGAAGTGGTGGAAAAATTGGGAAGAGAAATGAGAATGATGTAAGGAAATTATGAAATGAGAGTCAAAAACCTGACTGAAGAAAATAATACCTTAAAAAATAGACTAACTAAAATGGCAAAAGAGGCCCAAAAAGGCAATGAGGAGAAGAATGCCTTAAAAAAGCTGAATTTGCCAGATGGAAAAAGAATATCAAAAGCTCGCTGAAGAGAATCATTCCTTCAGAATTAGATTGGAGCAAATAGAAACTAGTGACTTTATGAGAAATCAAGATACTATTAAGTAGATGCAAACAAATGAAAAAATAGAAGGAAATGTGAAATATCTCATTGGGAAAACCACTGACCTGGAAAATAGATCCAGAAGAGATAATTTAAAAATTATTGGACTACCTGAAAGCCATGATCAAAAAAAGAACCTAGAAATCATCCTTCAAGAAATTCTCAAGGAAAATTGCCCTGATGTTTTAGTACCAGAGGGAAAAATAGAGGTTGAAAGAATCCACTGATCACCTCCTGAAAAAGATCCCAAAAAGAAAACTCCAAAGAATATTATAGCCAAGTTCCAGAATTCCCAGATCAAGGAGAAAATATTACAAGCAGCCAGGAAGAAACAATTTGAATATTGTGGAAACACAATCAGGATAACACAGGATCTGGCAGCTTCTACACTGATGGATCAAAGGGCTTGGAATATGATATTCCAGAGGTCAAAGGAGCTGGGATTAAAACCAAGAACCACCTACCCAGCAAAACTGAGTATCATGTTTCAGGGGAAAATATGGTCATTCAGTGGAATAGAGGACTTTCAAGCATTCTTGATGAAAAAGCCAGAGTTGAATAGAAAATTTGACATTCAGATACAAGAAGCAAGAGAAACATGAGAAGGTAAACAGGGAAAAGAAATCATTAATTAAAAGAAATCATTACTTATCAAAGTTGAAACTATTTAAATCCCTACATGGAAAAACGATAATTGTAATTTATGAAACTTTTCTCAGTATGAGAACAGTTGAAGGGAATAGAAATACACACACACACCTACATATATATGTCTATATAGGAGGGTATATGGGAGTATGAATACATATGTGAATGTGTGTATATATGTGTACAGGTATACATAGATAGAGGGCACAGGACCAATTTAATAGGAAGGGATGATACTTAAAAGGGGAAATTAAGAGATGGGAGAGGAATATAATGAGAGGAGATGGGGAGAGACAGAATGGGGTAAACTATCTCATATAGAAAAGGCAAAGGGAAAATGGTTACAATGGAGGGGAAGAATAGAAAGGCAAAATGGAATGGGTCAACCTTATTCTCATTGAATTTGGCTTAGGGAGGGAATGACATACACACTAAATAGGGTATCTCACACTACAGGAGAGTAGGGGGGAAGGTTATGAGAGGGGGGATGATGGAAGGGAGGGCAGGCTGGAGGGGAGGGAAGTTGGAAGCACCCACTTTTGAAAAGGGGCAGGATCAAAGTAGAGAATAGAACAAGTGGATGGTGGGATAGGAGGGAGGGAAATATAGTCAGTCTTTTACAATATATCCACTATGGAAATGTTTTGCATAGCTACACATGTACAACCTATACTGAATTGATTATCTTCCCAGTAAGGGTGGGTGACAAGGAAGGAAGGAAATGAATCTGGAATTCAAAGTTTTAAAATCAACTGTTAAAAATATATATGTATATATACAATTATTAATGTTATTTTACATGTAACTGGGAAATAAGATATTGTAATGTAATTGCCAAGGAAAGGCAACTTCCCAAGGTTCAGAATACCAGCATAGGTGCTCTCCATTTTATTCAGTGACAAACCAAGAACAGAGAAGATCAAAACATGACATCATTCCAAATACAGCATTTACTAAGTGTGATTAAATAATCTCCAAGTACTACCCCACCCCAGGACCTTCCAATCATTCAATCAATTACAAAGTCTCTGTTCTAAATACTTCTCCACCCCTAGGCTGTACCTTCATTTGGTCCATCACAAAGCACAAAAAGGTCAAAAGTTCCCCACCCCTGGATCACAATTGAATCTACCCCAGAGTTACATCAAGTTTAAACACAGCACTTCATACCCAAATGGAGGTCTTTTCTTCATCTTGACACGAGGCAAGTTCTCAGCAATCTTAGTTCCTGGGGAGACAAGGCTCAGCAAGGCCACAAGATACATTGCCAGTCCCTTCATCAATTCATCCTCTGTCTGTAGAACAGTCCTAGAACCCCTGAACACATTAGCAAAGCCCTCTCCCAGGATTTCTGTAAACATACAACCAGAAAATCCTTCTTCAGGGCTTCTGAACCAACAGAAAGGTTCCCAGACCCCTGCAACAACAGCACTGTCCTTCACCAGTGGACAGTATTCATTCTGTCTGCAGGACAGTCTCCAGACCCCTGCAACAACAGCACTGTCCTTCACCAGTGGACAGTATTCATTCTGTCTGCAGGACAGTCTCCAGACCCCTGCAACAACAGCACTGTCCTTCACCAGTGGACAGTATTCACTCTCTGTCTGCAGGACAGTCTCAGGGCTTCTAAACCAAAAGCCAGGTTCCAGGACTTCTTCAACAACAGGACTGTCTTTCACTAGTGGACAAATCTGGCAAAACAACATCAAAACAGACAGACAAAGTACCAGCAAAACAGCCATGTCTCCTCAGTCCTTGGCAGCTCAGGGGGCAGGTCTCAAAAGTCCAGGGCAATTCAAAGCGGCCACCAGCAATTCTCTTAGTCTCTCTCTCTCCACGAGGTGCTGCTTCCAAAAAAAGGTCTTCCGCCTCTCTCTTGTCTCTCCAAATCTATGTCACCAGCTCCTCCCAGTTCAGGATCTTTTCACATCAACAAGTCCAGCTCACAGGTGGGATTAACAAGCTCTGGGTTTTAACACAATCAATTTGAAAACCAAGCCAATACAGGGGGAATCTTTAAATGCCATTACTATCACAGATATATAGGCACTGGGGCATAGAGATCCACCATGCCCTACTGGAAAGTTGGAGGGGGTATGGGAAAAGATATGGGAGAGAGCAGATTGGAGGAGGGAATATCCAGTGGGATCGCTATTTTGGGGTGGTGGGTAGGGGGAAAACAGGGAGAAAATTTGTAACTCAAAATCTTGTGGAAATGAATGATGTAAACTAGAAGTTAATAAAGCATTTGATTAAAAAAAAAAACAAAAAATAAAATAAATGTGTAAAAAACAAGAGTTGACCAAGTACCTTTACAGACATTATCTACACATCTATGCTTTAACAAACCTAGGATATCATACACACAATGCTTTCATCTCTCCAACAATGTTCAGTCCAAGCCATTCACACCTTGTCCTGTGAAATTCTTGTCCACATCCTCTTATAAATCCTCCTTTGAGACTCTAGTCAATGTGCTAAGAACTGTCCTCCAGGACCTTCAGCATCCCAATAGTACTAGGACATCACAGAGGGGTCTTTTTGTTCTCCTTTGTTCTGGCTACATGACTGTTCCACCTCCTTTTCCAATGGGACATTTCCTTTTATGCCACTTCTTACAACTCATCACTGGTAGTATACTGCAGCTGACTTACACCATCATGTGTCTCTTCATTGTCTTTTGGGTCATCATCCACAATTTTTATTCTTTATAATTACATTGTACAATGATTCACAACAATATAACATTGTTGGGAGAACACTGATGTTTTAAAAGAAAAGGTTGGAGAAGGGAGTGGGTGTTGTATCAGGAATCAGCTTGATATTATTGAAAACCTTATGAAATTTCTCAAATGTGATCTATTGGACTCTCTTCTCCCCATCAGGTGTGGTACGTCATATTTTCTATCTATAATGACTGTTCAAGATGATAGATAGATGGAGGGAGGGGAAGGGAAGAAGAAGAAGGAGAAGGGAAAGGGGGATGGGAGAGGAGGGGAGGGGAGGAGAATTTATTAAGCCCTTACTATGTGTCAGGCAGCGTACTAAGCACTGAGGATACAAATCAAAGATAGCCTTTGCCCTCAAGGAGCTTACATTCTAAAGGGAGAAGATAGGAGAAGGGGTAGGAAGGTAACATGGCTAGAGAAGTCCAGGAAGTGCTATGGAGTCCTGGAACCAAGCAAGATAAGGCCAGTGCTGACCTATCAGAGACCAGAGTGGTTCCAGGGTCAGAGTTCAGTTTTCCAGTAGAGAAAGAGATGATAGCCCAAATAGAGTTGAGTGGACACAGGTCATCACTGGAGATGTCTGAGAAGTGAAGGCCCTCACCAGAAATCCCCCTTCTGTTTGACCTCTACCACTAGACAGCCTCTATGACTGGAAAACACTTTTGGCAAGAATCTGGGAACAGTTAGCATGGAGATGGAAAGAATTAGGAGGACATGACAGGAGTCTTCAAGTATTTGAAAGGCTAATCATGTGGGAAAGAGATTCAATTTGTTCTGCTTGGTCCCACAGGCAGAACTGGGACCTGAGGTTTTGTAGAGTCACCAATTTAGACTAGATGTAAGAACTTTGCAACTAGAGCTGTCCAAAAGTGAAAGGAGTTGGGCATGGTGGCCATGCCTGGAGCTTCTGCTACCAGGGAGGCTGAGGCTGGTGGTCATAAGCTCAGGAGTTCTGAGATGTGGCAGGAATAAAGATGATTGAGATGTCAGATACTGACTCTGGCACCAACATGATGAGCCCCTGGGAGAGGGGATGGGGCAGGGGGTACCAATGGGCTAAGGAGGGGCCCGGGTTAGAAACAGAACAGGCCAAAGCTTCCATACCAGTTAGCCCTGGGATATAGTGGACATTGGAAGAAATAGAGAGACCCAGCCTGGGGAGGAAGGGGGGAGGGGAATGAACTGCCGGGAGAGGCAGTGAAATCTTTCACATTGGAGGTCTTTAAACAGAAGTTGGTTGATTACTTGTTAGGGACCTTGTAAGGATCCCTTGTCAAGTATAGGTTGAGTTACCTGAGGTCATCTCCATGCCTATGATTCTATGATTCAGTGAACCTAGAGCATTTAACCTTCCTGGGTCTCAGTTTCCCTATATATAAAATGAAAGGATGCTGCTAGGTGATTCCTCAAGTACTGGGTGGCTCTAAAAGTTTTATTTCACTTCTGACTTGTTTCTAAGTTAACTACTTTGGCACACACACACACACACACACACACACACACACACACACAACCTGAATTAGAACTCTTTTGTGATAAAGTCTGGTCAGCAGTTTGGGGAATTTTGCTGTATTTGAGAAGCCTATGAACCAAACCCCCTCTCCTGACACACCAGTTCTTTGGTGTGTGACTGCATTTTGTGTATGTGTGTGTGACTTTGCTAAGTGACTGCATTCCCCAGAGCTACAAGGGGATCTTTGTTTCAAGAGGAAAATTTCCAAGAATCGCTTGTCAGTCATTTTCTTATTATTGAGATTTTTAAATTCATCCTTTCCTAATAGTCCCTGCGAAGGCCTGCCCATGCCAGTTTGGGGGAGGTTGAATGTGCTTACTTGAATATAGCTTTCTAAGGGCTTACATTTTTTTTCTGCATAATTTGACATTTTCTCAGACCCCCACATAATTTTGGACTGTTTGCTGCATTTTAAGTAGGTGCCTTCATTGAGATTCAGGAGAACATGTAGGCCAGGTTGCTATTCTACAGAAAAGCTGTGCCCCAAGGCAGTGGGAGGTCAACCTCTCTGATCAGTGATAATGCTCCAACACTCAAATTGGGGGAAATGGGGGTGGCCTCAAGCACAAAAAATCTTGTTAGGGATTGGGCTCAGCTGATGATTTTCTGGGCCAAGAATGTATATATACTTTTCTTCTCTCCCCAAGATAGTGTTCCCAGAGCAGAGATAAAACCTTATGGTCTATGGGTACTCCTGTCCAATCAATCAACAAACATTTCTTGAAGGAGGATACTGGAGAGGGTACTGGAACTGAACAGGAGACCAGAGTTTAAACTTTAACACTAGCTCCTTGTGTGAAAGGAGTAGTGACTCTGAAATCAGAAGAATTGGGCTCAAATCCGCCCTCTTACCCCTACTACTGTAGGGCCTTGGATAAGTCACTTAATCTCCAGGGACTTCTGTTTCCTCATTTATTTATCTGTTTATTGCCTTTTTTTGGAGGGCAGATGTGGGGGGCTATTGATATCCCGTCCTCTTACTTACCCATGGTAAGTCTTCGGTCGTCACCGGCCTCCTAGGAGGAATTACCAGACAGAGCACCCAAGGTTTAAAGGAGTTGTTTATTCAGGCTCAGCTACATCGCGACTGCCCTGAACTTCCGTATCAGGGCAACTTATAGATACACATAGCCAATCATCTTCTACAGCTCTATTCATTACCTTTTAAGGTCATACATCAAGCAAGCAGGCACTAGCCCATATACCATCACTTCCTGGCCCCCAACATCTCCCCCTTTTTGTTTAATCAGGACGCTTGTCCGGTACAGCCTTAAGTGGTGCAGTTGCAATAACCTGAATTTAGCAGACCCTGGCGGCAGTAGGGGAATGCGGGATGTTCTGGCTTGGGTCATCTCCTGATCCCTGAACCTTACCCGTCCTCGGTAACCCAACACCCTCGGGCCCTGTCTTAGGCAGCCAGGTCAGGAGAGGTTGCCCGTCATAGAACGGATCCCGTCTTACTTCAAGGGCGTTACATGTCTTCCATGGAAGCCAGCCATACTTGAGGGTCTGCTCCTTCCTCAATGGCCATAATGGCCTTTTGTGTGAGCAACATATATCCTTGTTGTCTTCTCTGCAATCGGCAGAGGCACCAGACAAGCAACCCTATGGTCAAGAGTAACACCATACTTGACGCCCCCAAACCTCCCCAAGAGGCAAACCATTGGGTAATGTTTTGGAACCACTCAGTCCATGCTGATAACTGGGGACCAGATATGGTGGTAGAATTCAATACAACTATAGCATGTCTTAATTCATTTAACTTCAGTGTAAACTGCTTATTCCATGTCCCGTTTAAAAATGAACCCAGAGTATAGGACAGATTAGCTGCCCTAGAATATCTTTGGTACGGGGCGGAGGTCACACAAAGACCGGTTGTGTACCATTGGCACCCCATGAGACCCATTTCCATTATGGCATCAATTTGCTCTTGCACTAGGTCCACCCTTTGATTAAGAATCATGATCCCCCCCTGCAAGGTTCGGTCTATGTCCATCTGCGATTGCATGGCTTCCGCTACTTGTCGAGTAACATTGGCCAATGCCGCAGCTGTTTGCACCTGCTGTTGCATGGATGTAGCGGCCAAGGCAATAGCGGCTGCACTGGCTGCAATGGCAGCGATAATGGCCGCGGTCACTCCAAAGTCTCTTTTATGTCTCTGGGGCACTGTCAATCCTTGCTCCATCTTTACTGGCACCGGTAGCCAGGTGGGTGTGCGCGCAACCACAGCCGTTTGATGTCGTGTCGCATTCCAGCACTGGCTAAGCACGCACGTGGCATTGCGGCAAGTGATCTCTTCCTCTGTAGAATTGGTCAGTACCCAAAGGAAGGGTGGCCAAACACAAACAGGTGTGGGCACATACTGAGTGGGGGGGTTTGTGTTGACCTTCCAGGTATTAAGGTTCCCCTCTCCGCTTATTAAGGTCCCATTACCGGCGGATCCTCCTAGTAGCATTACTAAGGGATTTCCCACTAAACAACTGCCATTGACCCCACATATAAGCCATTCATCAAAAGGATTGTCATCAGTACTACAACATTATAAAGTAGTAGGGGAACTGTTCTGAATGAGCAGAACTAGTCAGTATAAAGTTGTCACAGTTTTAGGTTTTAGCATTAAAACAGTAGCCCAATAACTTAGTTAACAGTCTTACAATTTCAAACAATCTTAACTGAAACTTCCTTTTAAACAAAGATAGACTTGGAAGCTTAAGATTTTCCCAAATTACAATACTCCAAAACTTTAAGAGAAACTGCTTTTCATACAGCATAGATAGTACAGATGTTTACCAGTAATGATATCATCTCAAGTTTGAACTTCGAAATAAGAACAAATGAATTACCAATCTGATGACCTTAAAACTCCACATGAAGTTATACTAAACTAAAATCCTTTTTTTTTTTTTTGCTGCCATACAACCAATCAACTTATAATCACTGTATATTTCCAGAATAGCCAAAAAGTTAAATGGACAATCAGCTATCACAGTAAATATTGGCAGTATTGTTACTACTTGTTTGTATCCCAAATATAAAAGCTTTAAACCATCAGATATTATAACATAAAGAATCCAATTCACATGAAAATAACATTATAACATAGGGTTAGCAGAACTGATAAAGTAACATAGCTAGTTTTACACAACTTTTTCTCCATCTTTTAGTTTCAACAAAACTCAGATTGAAAACTGATTTGTCACTCAATTTTTACAGTATAAGAGGACTTTACAATTTAGATTTTACAATTTAGAGATACCATAATAGAACAATGACATAATGACATTAATTGCATTTCCGATTCATCACATACCAAAATTATTGATAGAAAATTAGGCTTACCAAGTGCAGAGGCTTTTCTCCTCTCCCCACAGTTGCAGAGATTGGTTGTGGTCCCCGGGATTTGAAAGGAAAGAGGGTCATCTGCATGCCCCAGGGGCCCTCAATATAGCTGCTATGCCTCCCCCCAATGTTTTTAGCTGTTCCAACTTTTACTCCAATAAATTTTGTGTCCACTCCTTAGAAACTTCTTTGAAAGTGATAGCTTTGACTTCCCTAGCAAGGGGAGAGGGAGTGGCGCCTACTCCCTTATCCCAGTTCTAGAGAACCCAAAAACCTCACCTTATGTATCAAATCTTGGAAAATATTCCAATTTGCCTAAATGCCAAATAGTAAAATGAATTCCAACTTTTCTTTAGCATCAAATTAGGAGTGACACTTTTCAAAGATGACCAGAATGCATTCAGTTGCCTTTTAGTTGCATTCTGTTACACAAAACTTTTCTCTTTTAAGTGAGGCAGGAAATAGTTAAATGTTAATCTACCTGCCTCTTTGTTCTGAGGGAAAAGATTCCCTCCCCCCTCCCATCACCCTCTCCTCACTCCACTTGGCCAGAGTGGAATGAAGAGGAGATTTTCAAACTTTTAAAGATCTTAAAACTTCTATTCACACTTTTCAATAGCAACTAACTTATACCTATCTTAACTTCCTACCCATGTTCCTTTCTTTGCTACATGCTTAAACTTTCTTGCTTTTACTACTGTCTACTCTTCCTGTTGGACTTTGATTAAAGCCCCTTTAAAACCATATACATACTTTATTTCTTTCTAATTCCAACCTAACATTTCTCCTATACTCTTTCACTTGCATTTACCATCATATAACCTAAACAAGACAATATTTTGCTCTCTTTCTCTCCCTTTCCAGCCTGCACTCAGCAGCAGGGGAAAGAAGGAGGGAAAGAGATATAGCATTTCAAAGGAATGTCCTGCAGTTGCAGCCAATGGTACAGAACTTTTCTAAATTAAATTTGGTCACAGACTCCCCATATCCAGAGGCCCGTTTCTGGAAGTCTGTGAAGTTGTCCAAAAGGCATTTCAAAAGGCTGTGGATGACCCTTGGCCCATAATGGACCTGATGACTGGATAGGACAAACAAAGACACAGAAGGGACAGAACACAGCAGAAACACAAGATACGACATGTAACAGTTCTGTGCACAGTACCAATCACTCAAAACATGTACCACTCATTCTAAACAAGCAACTAAGTGGGACTCGAACCCACAATTTAATTGCTCAGACCAGAGTAATTAAGTGGGACTCGAACCCACAATTTAATCACCCAACAGGTAATTAAGTGGGACTCGAACCCACAATTTAATCACCTAAACCAGAAAGAGTAATTAGGTGGGACTTAAGGTGTTATCTATCTGCTTCTTAAAAGTGATCGGGCCTCCGGCAAGGTTGAAGGGAGGAGGACGGCTTCCTTCTGCCCATTCGGCAGCCCAGGCGGCGACCTCCCATGTAGGGACTTCCCCTTTTTTTTTTTTTCTGGGTGACACCGTCGAAGTCAGGCACTTCCTCTTTTCTAATTTTTGCTGTGCCACTGTCTCCTCTCTTGCGGGTTCTTGTTCCCAGCGAACAGCGCGCCGGAGCCAGCTCCTTCGCTGTCGCCATCTTCCCCGCTTTCTAACCCCCTCTCCGCTTCTCTCAACTCCTCCCACGGATATTGAGGAGGTCGGCTAGTCGATTCCTCCTCCGACTCCTCACTAGAGGAGCCTGCTAAGGATGTCCCAACCTGAGTACTCACCGGGCAGGACAGGGGCAAGGGTTTTGGGTTGAGTACCGAGTCCACCATTCTATAAACGGTGAAATCGGTTGGGGTTAATGACCCCGGGTTTGTTCCCTCATATGAAGCCATTTGTTGTCCCACCACGGCCCATCGGCCTGGCTGCACCCCCGCATGTTGTATCCAGGGGCAGATGGTCCATATTTTTTCTACAAACTGGCGGCACGTTCTTATCGGTATCTTTATGCCGCCCTTCGCGCACATTTGTAAAGCTGCGCGGCAATAACTCCTTTCTCCTCGGGCAAAATTGCGGGGACACTTCCTGCCCCTCCCATCTTCTCAAAGGTACTCTTTACCAATGAGGCTGTCTGGAGAGCTATTTACAGCCCAGACGGTCTTCTCGGACCCTACCCAAGCCCCACGTTGGGCGCCAGTTGTGGGGGGCTATTGATATCCCGTCCTCTTACTTACCCATGGTAAGTCTTCGGTCGTCACCGGCCTCCTAGGAGGAATTACCAGACAGAGCACCCAAGGTTTAAAGGAGTTGTTTATTCAGGCTCAGCTACATCGCGACTGCCCTGAACTTCCGTATCAGGGCAACTTATAGATACACATAGCCAATCATCTTCTACAGCTCTATTCATTACCTTTTAAGGTCATACATCAAGCAAGCAGGCACTAGCCCATATACCATTACTTCCTGGCCCCCAACAGGCAGAGAGTAGGGCAATTGGGATTAAGTGACTTGCCCAAGGTCACATGTCAAGTGTCTGAGGTTGGATTTGAACTCAGGTCTTCCTGACTCCAGGGCCAGTGCTCTATTCACTGCACTACCTAGCTGCCCCTGTTTCCTCATTTATAAAATGAGGGGGTTGGACCAGATGTCCTAAGGTTCCTCTTCACCCTCACTCTATGACCCTGACTTCTTCCTTCCACTATAAGATGAGGTGGCTAAGCTGTGATACATGCAGAGTAGCCCACACTAACTTTCCAATGTTTCTGCCATCCTGCCCATTGTGTCCCACAAATAATGGAATTTTATTCGTTGGAGCCACGAGAATCTGGAAGTCAAGAGAGTCTGGAAGGATGGAATCAGAGCTGGAGGAAGTCTTTCCTCTTCGTGCCAGCAGGGAGATGTTCATGGGGTCACTCTGAGCCCAGGACTGCAGGTGAGCCTGGATTCTGGCAGACTGTGTGTGCATCAGAAAATGCGGAAGGAAGAAGGACCTTCTCAGGATGGTCTCTGGTTTAGCTACCAACCTCCAGGAGGCCTTGCATTCAGTAACTTCAATAACCTGTTCCAGAGTTCATTCACCTTTCTGCCAAGAAGTTCTCCCGGGAAACGATGAGATGACATTTACAAAACTGAATTTTAAAAGTGCTTTGTGCACACATATTCCCCTCATATCAGCCCAGTACAGGCCTTGTTGTACAATTATTTCAGATGTGTCTGACTCTTCAAGACCCCATTTAGGGTTTTCTTGCAGAGATACTGGAATGGTTTACCATCTCTTTCTCCAACACACTTTACAGATGAGGAAACTGAGACAAACAGGGTGAAGTGACTTGCCCAGGGTAACATAACTAGTAAGTGTCTGAGGTAGGATTTGAATTCAGGAAGATGAATTTCCCTGACTCCAAAGCTAATGTTCCATCTAGCTGTCCCAGTATAGGCCTTAGTATCTTCATTTTGCACAGGAGGAAACTGAGGCTTAGAAAGAAACTGACTTGGTGGGGTGGCTAGGGGGCACAGTGAATAGGGCACTGGCCCTGAAGTCAGAAGGACCTGAGCTCAAATCCAGACTCAGACACTTAACTAGCCATGTGACCTTGGGCAAGTCACTTAGCCCCAATTGCCCTGCCTTCCCCCCTTCAAAAAAAAAAAAAGAAAAATCTAAAAAAAGAAAAAGAAAGAAAAAAACTGACGTGTTCAGGATCACACAGCTAGTAATTAGCTAGGGTAGCATTCAAATAATGATGATGATTATAAATAGCTAACATTTATATAGTACTTTAGGGTTTGTGAAGAACTTTTCGTATATTGTCTCAATTAGTCTTCACAATAACCCTTCAAGGTAGGGGCTATTTATGATACCCATTTTATAGATAAGGAAACCAAGGCTGAGAGAAACTCATTCACTTGTCCAGGGTCATTCAGCTTATAAGTGTGTGAGTCAGGATCTGAACTTAGGTCTCTCCTGACTCTAAGCCCAGCACACTATTCACTACTACACTTGAAGACTCGACCACACTCTCCCATCTTGCAATTTTATTTGAGTTTTCTCTCGCTCAGAATTCCAGCAAAATGGTCTCTGGTCTAAAAATACATATGTGGGATATGGTTAGCAATTTCAGTGGTAAAGGTGAATAAAGAAGGCAGAGTTTGAATCCGTGGCTCTAAGAAGAGAATTTGGATATTTCTAGCCCAGCTCTCTCACCCGTCCACCTGTCCCCTGCTGGGGAATGGATTGGCTTGGAGAGTCTTCCTCTCTCCCCATTTGGTGGCTACTACTTAGCCATTTTCCAAGGCTCTAGTTCTAAAAATCCTTTCTGCCTGATCAAAGAACATGTGTGATGAGCTGAGGCCAGCATGGAGGTGGGAGTTTCCATTTCCAACTCAATTTGTTTTCCTTGTTAAATCAGATGTGCTCTGGCCTCCCGAAGGTTGGGGAGCTGGACTGCACCCCACTTTTTTACCTCTCAGGCCTCCTCATCCACATAACATCTGCACAAAAGCTGAGGCCTTGGCTCCCTTTAAACCCCACAACTGCAGCAATATGATTGTCTGAAGAATTACCTATCGATTTTTTTCTTGTAATTATTACAAACTTAATGGAACACAAAGAAAGGAAATGAGTCCTCTATAATTTTTCACTGCAGAAAATCCAGCCTAGTATAAAGAAATGATGGGATTCCAGGACTAGAAGGGTCCTTAGAGATAAGCTGCTCCAACCCCCTCATTCTGACAGAGGAAGAAACTGAGGCCCGGTGAAGGAATGTGACTCATACAGTGTGACCAAACCAAGATGAGAACCCAGTCTCCTTCACAAACATTTTTAAAAGAAAATAGAACTAGGTGAGAGCAATTGGAGCTTCATTTCAGGGTACACTTACTCCCTTTGCTAACCCTCTAGCCCACTTCCCTTGTTCCTCAAAGTCTTCTGTGAGCCCATGCTCCATGGTTCAATGGCCCCTGCTCCTCACCCTGTCCCAAGCTTCCAGAGTGCTGGACCTGGAAGAGGTGGCCTGTATTCCTCTCTTGGCCCCGCTATTGACTACATAGGAGCCTTTAAGCTAATCAATTAATTATTTTGTGCCTCAGTTTCCTCACTTGTAGAATGAGGGGGTTGAGCTAGATAATATCCAAAGTCTCTCCCAGCCCAGGGAGTCTAACACCATGGTAGCTCTCTCTTGGGGTCCTTCTTGTCCCTTCACCACAGGGGAACAAGCTAAACTCTCTAGGAGGAAGGCCTTTCCCACTCCTGGTATGATTTTACCTAGGGGAGACTGACCTCTCCACTGCCCCCCTCTATTCCACCTTCATCTATTGAATTTGTATAATAGATTAAGAGCTGAAAGAACCTTAGGGTACACAAGTAGTGAATTTAATCTCATCCAATGCCCTCATTTGATAGAGAGGAAATCTGAGGCCCACTTAGCTGCATGGCTTGCCCAAGGTCACATAAATCATAAGAGGCAGAAATAGGCTTTGAACCCACCTCTCAATCCAGGATTCTTTCTGAAACACTGTGCTGCCCTTCTGCCCTAGCACAAAAACTCCAGGTTATGCTCTGTTCCTGCCCCCCCTAGCCCATCTATTCACCTCTCTGAAAGATGGCCCTCATTCGTCTTGTGGCACCACTGTGCCCTGGGTGGGCTGACCTCTCTATTCCCCTCACCCCTGACCCTTTGACTTGCATAGCACATGATCTTTGTGTCTTAACTCCATCCATATCCAAAGGGGGAAAATAATTACTTTCTTCCTGTTGACTGAAGGCCAGCTATTCTCTGGAGCACCTGGGCCTTTTTTAGAGAAAGCCAAAGTTTGCAGATAAGCTAGCAGGAGATGGAGGGAAAAGGTATATTTTTGTTTCAGCATGTTTGTGCTTCCATGGCAGGGTAATGTGTGAAGGAGGACTTGTTTTGATAGATCCATGAGAGGCATATTGAATTATTAGGTATGAGGAACCTTTCAGAATGGATAATATCTTAGGAAGATTTTTAAGAGAGATCCTTCCTGCTGTCACTGTGAATGGCTCCATCTATTAGACAGGCTATTTATGGTTTTGTTTTGATAAGATAACATCTCTGTTACTCCATTTTTCTTTCAAAAAGCAGCCAGAGAATGTCTCAGCTCTGCCATAATTCTCTTGGAGTTGGCATTATCTCTAGCCCCCAAAGGATGTCTACCTTAGGTCTCTGACCAGGATTCTAAAGCAGTGGGGCTCATGTCCATAAGCCCTACAGGATGTTAGCCACTGTCCCCACACAGGGCTTGCTAGAGTCAGCCCAAGGCTTAGATGGAGGAAGAGGGAGTAAGAAGGAAGGAAGGAAGGAAGGAAGGAAGGAAGGAAGGAAGGAAGGAAGGAAGGAAGGAAGGAAGGAAGGAAGGGAGGAAGGAAGGAAGGGAGGAAGGAAGCAAGGAAGGAAGGAAGGAGGGAGGGAGGGAAAGAGGGATGGAGGGAAGGAAGGGAAGAAGGGAGGAGGAACGTAGGGAAAGGAGGAAGGGAGGGAGGAAGGAAAGAAGACAAGAAAGAAAGAAGGAAGTAAATAAGGGAAAAAAAGAAGGAAACAGATGCCACTCAAAGTCAGGAACCCTGGGTCCACTACGTCGGGCACTTACTAACTGTGTGACTCTGAGCAAGATATTATCTTGTGAGCTCCTCAAGGGCAGGGACTGTGTTTTGCCTTTCTTTGTATCTTAGGGCTTAGCACAGTGATTGGCACATAGTAGGTAATTAATAAATGGGTTTTTTTGAGTGACATCTTTTCTGGGCCTCAGTTTCCTTATCTGCAAAGTGAGGGTGTTGAACTTAATGGCTTCTCTGGTGCCTACTAGCTCTTTCCATCCAGCCTTTCTATGATTCCATGCCGTAAGAGGGGTACAAACAAATTGCTCTGGAAGGAGCCATCGCTAGGGGCTGGGCTTTATGAAGTGACTTTTGAGATGAGGCCTTGAAGCAGGATTTTGACAGGTGAGATGGGGAGGGGGAAGAAGGGAGGGGCTGCTGGCAGAGAAATGAATGTGCTAGAGCCTCTTGTGACTAATTGAGAGAAAATTTATACACTTTTGGAGAGTTGAAAATGAAAATTTCCAATTTACTGTCAAAAGCTATTTCCCCAGTCAGAGATAAATGAAAATTTGAGTCAGTCTTATCAGTGACTAATTCATTATGATGAGCAGCCTCCTTCCAATGTTGTACCTCATTCCTATGTTTAGGAAGCCAGTCATGTCTGGCCTCATTAACAATTCAGTCTAAGCCTGACCATGTTAGCAACATTGTTAGAAAAAATATACATATAAACACTTATGGATGTACACATAAATATCTATGTATGAGCATTTATCTCCAATCTAAGAAGCATTTTTTAAGTATCTAGGACTTATCTACTAAGTGGAAGGCACTGACCTATGTCCTGGGGATAGAAAAGACTGAACAAAAACCAGGCTCCTACCTCAAGGAGCTTACATTCTGCAAGAGGAGACAACGGCATAGATTAGTAATTTTTTTCTTCTTGATTTGTTTTCCTAGGCAATTGTTTTTATGTGATACTTTACATTTTCTTCTATTTTTTTTTCAGTCAAAAAGACTGGTCAGATCCTTGCTTTTATATTTCTTATTTTGATATTTAATATTTCTTATTGACTCATGTAGTCATTGACTTCTGTTCGATGTATTCTAATTTTCACATCGTTTCTTCGCTAAGGTTTTATGCCTCTTATATAAGCTGTTAATTCCCTTCCCAATTCTTTCTTCTATAATTCTTGTTTCTTTACTAATTTTTTCCTGCAGTGCTTTCATTTCATTTATAAAAAAATATATTTAACCCTTTTTAAAATTCTTGCTTCAGCTCTTCCAAGAATTCTAGTTGAACATATGCCCGTGCTGTCTTTTTCTTTGAATCTCTGCCTGTAGATGTTTTGAGGTCATTCTCTTCTGGGTTGGTACCTTTTCCATCCCTGTTACCATAATAACTTTTTGTGGTAGGATTCTTTTTTTTTTCTTGCTCATTTTTCCAGTCTACCTTCTGAGTTTGGACTTTATTTTAGGGCTAGGATCTGTGCACTTCTGAAGGGAAGGCATGGGCTGGGCCTTCTGCTGCTTTCTTGGAGTACTGACTATCATGTTATTCCAGACTCTCAGGAACATCTCAGGACCTGGAAATGTTGTTGTTGTTGTTGCTTTGGGGGGGGAGGGGTTGCTTTTTTTTTGAGGAGAGAAGGTAGGGCAATTGGGGTTTAAGTGATTTGCCCAAGATCACATGGCTAGTTTTTGTGTTAAGAGTCTGAAGCTGGATTTGAACTCAGGTCCTCCCGACTCCAGGCCCAGTGCTCTATTCACTGCTCCACCTAGCTGCCCCTGACCTGGAAATGTTTAGTGTTCCCAAAATGATCTGATCCACCGCCCTCTTGGTTTGAGCTCTGCAAGTTCCTGACGAGTTTGGGCCTAAGTAATAAAAGGCTACTGCTGAGCTCACCCACTATCAGTCTGCAGCGAACCTTTGCTGCTTCAGAGGGACAGAACTTTTGCCTCCTTTTTGGTCTGTGATTCCCATCCTGATCATTAATTTGTTGGCTTCATACGGAGCTAGAAACTGGAACTGAGATTCCAATATGCTCCTGGAGTCAGGTCCCACTATTGCTGCTTATTTCTGAACATTTTCCTTGCTCAGTACACAGGTTAGTGCCTGAGACTACACCTCATGCCTAGGAACTAGTCCCTTCCTCAGTCTGCTCTGTGACCTGGAACTGGATAGCAGGTGATGAAGCTGCCAGCAAGCACCCACCTGTTCCTATGTTCTCCATGAGGTTGAGCCCCATTATTGGTCTCGGACCTTGTCTTGCCCTTGGACAGAGACCCTGAAGACTGGAACACTCCTAGCCAGGAACCATCTCCAGTGTCTCCCACTGACTCTAAGCATTTTTGCTTGCTGTGCCCCATCCCAGAACACTCTTCCTCCTCATCTCCATCTCCTAGACCCTTGACTTCCTTCAAGTCTCAGCTAAACTCCAACTTTCTGCAAGAAGCCTTTCCTTGTTCTTCTTAATCTTAATGCCTTTGCTCTGAGACTACCCCCAATTTGTCTTGTATAGATCTTGCTTGAACGGAGTTTTTTACATGTTCTCTCCCTGTTAGACTGTAAGCTCCTGAAGGGCAGGGCTTTTCTTTTACCTCTCTTTGTATCCTGAGTGTCCCCATAAGCATACAGTTCCTGGCATGTTGCTGTTGAGCCATTTCCGTTGTGTCTGATTCCCTGTGACCCCATTTGGGCTTTTCTTGGCAAATGTACTGCAGTGGTTTACCATTTCCTTTTCTAGCTTATTTTACAGGTGAGGAAACTGAAGCAAACAGGGTTTAGTGACTTGCCCAGGGTCACACAGCTAGTAAGTGTCTGAGGCTAAATTTGAACGCAGGTCTTGCTGACTCCAAGCCTGGCACTCTATTTACTGAGCCATCTAGCTGCCCCTGGCACATAGTAGGTGTTTAATTAACATTAGTTGACTGAGAGAAGGCGACAGATATGTTTTAGAATCTAAAACAGATGTTTTAGAAATAGAATGAATTGTTAAGACTTGGCAACTGATTGAATGTGAGAGGGCTGATGTGAAGATCCAATGAGATAATTGTAAAGTGCCAGCACAGTGTAGGTGCTTCATAAATATTCGCTGCATATGTAAAATTGAGAGAAAGGGAAGAGTTGAACAGGATTTCAAAGCTGTGAACCTGGTTTAATGAAAGCATAGCAGGACACTTAGAGGAACTGGAAACATGTGGGAGAGGAATGGGTTCCAGAGGGAAAGACATTTACTTCTATTTTGGACCTGTTGAGTTGAGGGGGCTATGGAATATCCATTTGGATATGCTGGTGATTCAAGCTCAGGAAAGAAACTGAGATTGGATGCATAGATAATAATCGAAACTACATGTGTAGTCTTTAAGGCAGGGGTTCTCAACCTATCATCTGTATACTTGTTTTATTTTAATATTTTGATAACTATTCTAATATAATTGGTTTCCTTTCTGGATTTTATTTTATGCATTTAAAAACATCATTCTGAGAGGGGGGCCCCCAGGCTCTACCAAACTGTTCAGGACACAAAAACAGATGAAGAACCTCTGCAGATTTTTTTGCTTTTTGGAGAGGGGAAAGTAGGGCAATTGGGGTTAAGTGACTTGCCCAAGGTCACACAGCTAGTAAGTGTTAAGTGTCTGAGGCCAGATTTGAACTCAGGTCCTCCCGACTCCAAGGCTGGTGCTCTATTCACTGAGCCACCTAGCCACCCTAAGAATCTCTGTTTTAAGAGAAATCTGTGCTTTAGGAAGAAATTCACTGGCATGGGCTGCACAGGCTCTAGAATCAACGTCTGGGATTTTCCCATCATTTCAGACTAACTCAGGAACTATTTGCTGTAAATTCTGGGCAAGTCACTTAATGCTGTTTGCCTTAGTTTTTTCATCTGTAAAATGAGCTGGAGAAGGAAATGGCAAACCACTCCAGTTGCCAAGATACTGGACCCTCAAATAGGGTCAGAAAGAGTCCTACATAACTGAAATGACTGAACAATAACAACAACATAAGCCTGCTTCTTCCTGGTCTCAGGCTGAAAACTCTACCCATCCATGTGCATTGGCTGTATGAGGCGGAGTGGGAAGAGCTCCCCAGGTGTCTGCATTCTCCTCTTAGCTCCCAAACCAACAAGATGCAAAACTTTGGGTAAATAAATTCTCCTCTCTAGGATACAATGTCTTTCTCTGTAAGATGGAAGGAAGAGGGACGGTATTGGACAAAGTGTCCCTTCTGGCATTAATTAAGTCTGTGCATCTTCTCCCTCCCTTCTTTGCACAGATGAGGGACTCTAGGTGAAGATCATTACATGTACTGTTAGACTCAGTTAATGTATTGGTTAGCTTTACTGAATTGCTTTTTTCTCTCTTGCTCATTCTTTGGTACAGGGAATGGCTTTCTGTGAAGGAGAAAGATATATATGGAAATGAAGGTGATTTAAAAACAAAAAATATCAATAAAAATTTTTAATAGTCTATGCTCTATTTGTTTTATAGTAATTTCCACTCTCTTATTTTCCCCCAGTATGTGAAAGAGAATATTTATTCCCTTCATTCCTTGCAGATTTTCATGTTGGGCATGCATTATGTGTGCTTCCTTTAATGGGGCCTCTTTGAAGTTACTTTGCTTTAAAATAAAGGCCTTTTATAGAATTTCAGAATCGACAAGAGGCCCCATTGTTGTGCCGATGGCTATTGGTTTAGCTTCCTTTCCTTCTTCTCTCAGTTCTGTTTGATGTTTGAGACCTGCCATGAGAAGCACCTGGTGGGACAGAAGGAAGCCAGGACCATAGTCAGGTATGCAGATCTCTGGAGTGGGGGAGCTCTGCTCACTGCCCTTTGGGGTGCCAGTGTGCTGGCTTTAAGCTCTATCCAAATGGCAGGTTACTAATTTTCTTCTGGCTTCAGGCTCTCCTGATGCTCAGGGACTTTCTGTAACAGGAACAGGTCTCTTGTAAATGGGGCAGTGAGAGACCACTAGTTAGGGCCCTCCCTGGGGCAGGATGTTCTGAGGCTCTGCTCATCTCCTGCCTTTCCCCAGCTTGCTACCTTCCAACTTCCTCAAGGTTACAAAAGGTCACCTGAGATCACCCGGTCCAACAGTCTCATTTTAGAAGCAAAACTGATATCCAGAAAAGATAAATGACCTGCCAAAGTTCATACATTCAGTAAAGTGACAGAGAAAACTTGCATTTGAACCCAGGTTCTTCAACTAAAATGTGGTCTAAAAAAAAGGTATGGTCTAGGACTCCCCCCGCCCCGTGATGAGACAGAAGATAAATGAATGGTAGGTTCAGTACCAGAACACAGGGTCCTCAACTACCAATTGAATGGTCCTTTCTGGTTATCTTCCACATCCCTCACTTTCCTCCCTACCCCCCAGGTCTGATATTAAGGTATTATTGCATTTAGACATTAAAAATACACATACACACATACACACACACACACACACACACACACACACACAGGGTAAATTCACCTCTTTAAAGTTATTCAGGATAAAAGGGAAGCCCTCCATGGTTTCAAAGGAAAATCCAGGAAACATCCAAAAGGACAAGAAACGTGCCCCTCCCAACCAGCCACAAAAAGGTGGGGGGCGGGGGAAGGGACGTGGAAGGGGTGCCACCAGAAGTAGTGTGGAGGAGTGGCAGAAGGGAGGGGAGAGCCATTCCTTACAAGACCTTTGTTCAGTTCTCCATCCCTTCCAGGAGAGACTGGGAGGAAGTATTAAAATAGTTGATTCTACTGTTTCTTTCCAAACCTACAATATCATTCAGCACAAAAACACATTGCACTGCTCTACTCTGGAAACATTCTCCAATTACACACCCTGAAAACTGGCAGAGAAGGAGCCTACTCTCTCCCACCTTCTCCCACCCTCTCTCTACCTTCTCCTCCAGCCCTGCAGGTCTACACAGGAACCAGAAGAATCCTTATAAAATGAGATACCGGAAAGGTAGCCTTGGGTGGGGGTGGAGGGACAGGCAGCTAAACACCAGCAGTCCATTATCTCCCAAGCAGTGACTGACACAGCTTTAAGTGACATGGCTTTGTCCCGTTCTTCTAACCACTACCCCTCCTCCAATCCCCGATTCCACCCTCCCTTTAAAAAAAAAGTTCTCAGACACTAGGGAAAGATCGAATTAATAAAATACACTTAGAATCATCAGGGAGAAGAACTGAAGACCATCCAGTCTAGTCTTCACATTTTACATATGGAGAAACTGAGATCCAGAGAGTAGTAGTATCTCTACCCAAGTCTCTTATCTCCTAGTCCAGTGCTCTTCTCACACCCCAAACCACCTCCCCTTACAAAGTGGGTGAAAACTCATTCTTCTATGTGAATCTCCTACCCAGAAAATGTATTTGTGGCCCATTTGCAGGTTAGTGCAATTGCAAAAATGGCCATCATTTTAGAGATGAGGCCTAGAAAGCCCACAGTCACACATGCATTAAATAAACAGCAGAACTGGGACTTGAACCCACATCCTTTGATATCAGATCCAGGATTCTCTCCATGACCACACTGCCTCTTTGCTAAGTGAATTGGAAATGTCCCAATCCTGGTGGTCCAGCACACAGGGAAGGGGGCATCAACAGAGGATGTAATGTAATATAATGCATCAACACAGAGAGCAGTAAGTGGTTTGGACAAGAAGATCTCCCAGGTCCCATCTGATTTAACATCCTTGATCCCAAAACAGAAATAATCTGCTTGAAAATCACTCATTTAGGCGGAGCCAAGATGGCTACATAGAAGCAGGAAAACTCCCTGAGCTCCCCCCATAACCACCTCAAATACCTATAAAATTACTTTAAACAAACTTTAGAGCTATAGAACCTACAAAATGACAGAGAGAAACGAATCTCCTGCTGAAGGCAGCCCGGCAGGCCTACAGAAAGGGTCCATTGCAGCATGCTGGGAGCAGAGCCCAGCCTTGAGCCCACGGTTTTAGCCTCAGGGCAGCCCCGACCAGCAGCAGCTGGAGCAAACCTTGGAAGAGGGGATCACCAGCAGCTGTGGTGGTTTCCAGAATTATCAATCAATTACAATGCCAAAGGCAAAGTAAAAAGTCAGTGTGGACTTTGTGGGAACAGGGGGACCAAGAGCACAGTCCGGCCTCTGCCCCAGGCAAGAAGGTGAGAAGCGGCCGAGGCGCAGCGACCACACAGCCGCCACACATGGCTGCTTCAAAGCTCCTGGCGTGCAGATTGTAGAGGGACCAAGCAACCATTGTGAGGGGTAATCACTCTTGCTTTAACCTGCTTGGATCAGTATTGCTATCTTGAGTGGAGGTCCTGGGATGTGTGACCAGGTGCCAGAGCCTGTGGAGGCTTTGGGGGGGCACCCAACTAATAGCTCTGGCAGCTGCAAAAACCCCAGCAACTTGAGACAAAGCTCTCCTCTCTGGAAACAGAGTTCTACTGTGGCAAAAAGCTCAAAAGTCAAGTAATTGAGTGGCAACATGAGCGAGCAAAGGAGGCACAGCAAGCACAGCAGTCAAACCTTAGATTCCTTTTCTGGGGACAAAAAGGATCAAAACATGGAACAGGAGGAAAACAACAAAGTCAGAACTCCTGCACTGAAAGCTTTCAAGAAAAATATGAGCTGATTACAGGCCATAGAGGAGCTTAAAAAGCAGATAAGAGAAGTGGAGGAAAAATTGGGAAGAGAAATGAGAATGATGCAAGAAAATTATGAAATGAGAGTCAATAACCTGACTGAAAAAGATAATACCTTAAAAAACAGACTGACTCAAATGGCAGGCAAAAGAGGCTCAAAAAGCCAATGAGGAGAAGAATGCCTTAAAAAGCCAAATTTGCCTGATGGAAAAAGAATCTCAAAAGCTCAATGAGGAGACTCATTCCTTCAGAATTAGATTGGAGCAAATGGAAGCTAATGACTTCATGAGAAATTGAGATACTATTAAACAGATCCAAATAAATGAAAAAATAGAAGGCAATGTGAAATATCTCATTGGGAAAACCACTGACCTGGAAAATAGATCCAGAAGAGATAATTTAAAAATTATTGGACTGCCTGAAAGCCATGATCAAAAAAAGAACCTAGAAATCATCCTTCAAGAAATTCTCAAGGAAAATTGCCCTGATGTTTTAGTACCAGAGGGCAAAATAGAGGTTGAAAGAATTCATCAATCGCCTCTTGAAAAAAAGATTCCAAAATGAAAACTCCTAGGAATATTAAAGCCAGATTCCAGAATTCCCAGATCAAGGAGAAAATATTACAAGCAGCCAGGAAGAAACAATTTGAATATTGTGGAAACACAATCAGGATAACACAGAATCTGGCAGCTTCTACACTGAGGGATCAAAGGGCTTAGAATATGATATTCTGGAGGTCAAACAAGCTAGGATTAAAACCAAGAATCACCTACCCAGCAAAACTGAGTATCAAGTTTCAGGAGAAAATATGGTCATTCAATAAAATAGAGGACCTTTAAGCATTCTTGATGAAAAAACCAGAGTTGAATAGAAAATTTGATATTCAAATACAAGAAGCAAGAGAAGCATGAGAAGGTAAACAGGCAAAAGAAATCATAAGGAACTTATCAAAGTTGAACTACTTATATTCCTACATGGAAAAAATGATAATTGTAACTTATGAAACTTTTCTCAGTATGAAGATAGTTGAAGGGAATATAAATGTATATATGTATATATATACACACATACATATATGTCTATATAGGAAGGTATATGTGTGTATGAATACATATGTGAGTGTGTATATATGTGTACAGGTATACATAGAGAGAGGGCACAGGATCAATTGAATTAGGAAGGGATGATATTTTAAAAAATAAAATTAAGAGGTGAGAGAGTAATATAATGAGAGGAGATAGGGAGAGACAGAATAGGGTAAATTATCTCATATGGAAGAGGCAAGGGGAAATGGTCACAATGGCGGAGAAGAAATGGAATGGGTCAACCTTACTCTCATTGAATTTGGCTTAAGGAGGGAATAACAGACACACTAATGGGTATCTTACCCTACAGGAAAGTAGGGGGGAAGGGAATAAGAAGGGAGATGATAGAAGGGAGGGTAGGTTGGGGGGAGGGAAGTTAGAAGCACACACTTTTGAAAAGGGACAGGGTCAAAGTAGAAAATAGAACAAGTGGAGGGCAGAATAGGATGGAGGGAAATATAGTCAGTCTTTCACAATATATCCACTATGGAAATGTTTTGCATAAGCTACACATGTACAACCTATATTGAATTGCTTATCTTCCCAGTTAGGGTGGGGGATGATGGCAGAAGGGAAAGAATCTGGAATCCAAAGTTTTAAAATCAAATGTTTAAAAAAATTATTATTATATTTTTTACATGCACTGGGAAATAAGATATACAGGAACTGGTATGGAGATACATCTTACCCTACTAGAAAGTTGGAGGGGGACTGGGAGAGGATATAGGAGAGAATAGATTGGGGGAGTGGGTATTCAGTGGGATCACTGTTCTGCAGTGGTGGGCAGGGGAAAGACAGGGAGAAAATTTGTAACTCAAAATCTTGTAGAAATGAATATTGTAAACTAAAAATAAACAAAAAATGAAAAAAAGAAAATCACTCATTTAGCCTTTCATGGAAAGGAAGAATTGTCAGAATCACAGAGTTGGAAGGAACCTGAGAGTTCCTCTACCAGGGCCACACCTGAGGACCTAGAGGGTCACATGTGGTGACCCCACCCCTGCTTCTAGTCCAACCTCTCAGGAAGAACAGAAATTCGTTCTGTTGCCTACTCCATAGGGGAATGCACACTGCCGGTGTGAAAACAGCACTGGTTTTAGAGTGAGATGACAAGAGCTCGAATCCCAGTTCATCCATTAAAACAGTCATTTTCCCTCCCTTAGTTTCCTAATTTGTTAAAATGAAGGATTGAACTAAATGATCTCTGATATCCCTTTCACATGCTCTTTGTTCTTAGGCGCCAGAGGTCACCTATGTATCCCACTAAGGGTATCCCAGGGGTGAAGGTAGCGAGAAAATCACCTGGTCATGGTGGCAAAGGCAGAGGGACAGACTCAGAAAGAGAGCAGATTTTAATTTCTCCAAAGCAGAAACTCCCTTCACTTTTCCCTAAACTGCTTCTTGGATATTTTATGCCTTTATAAATTTTTATGCCTGACATTCATTCTGCTTATGAAAAGATCATACTTGTAAATGGTAGTATTGTGCATGATTGGAGTTGTAAATGGAAATGGATGGTTATTTTTAAATTCTAGGGGCTGTTTTTGGTAACATAGTCCAACCCCCCTCATTATACAGAGAATGAAACTGGGGATCAGAAAATAAGCGATATGCTCAAGGTCACATATTGTGTTGGGGCAGAACTAGGATTAGAACCCAGGTCTCTTGGCTCCCTGCCCATGGCACCAGCCTCTGTCCCAGCAGATAAAGGGAACAACACCCAACTTAGAACATGTTCTCAGGAGAACTGATTTGCTCTCCTTGCTATTGAGCTTGGCACTTCCTAGATAGAAAGCTAAGAAGAAGGGTAGGCTTGGAGTCAGAAAGACCTGAATGCAAATCCTGCTTTTTATATTTGTTAATTCCTTATCCTTCTCAGACAACTCCCTAGGACTTTACTGAGTCACGGGTCCCTCTGGATGTGCCTCAGTGTCAGACATTCCCACACCAGATGCTCTGAATGTATTCACCTATCAACATGTTGCTTTCCACGATGGAGGAATAGGGCTTAAAATAGCAGGGACCTTTAGTTTGTGAGGGAAATGAAAAGAACACTGGTTCTGGAGTCACAGGACCTGGGTTCAAATCCTGTCTTTCATGCTTACTATCAGTAGTGACCTTAGGTAAGTGGTTTAATCTCTCTAGGTCTTGGTTTCTTCATCTATAAAATGAGGGGCTTGGAACAGATGCCTTGTGAGGTTCCTTCCAGCTCTGAAACTATGATCTGTCAATTCATTTTATAAGTAAGGAAACTGAGGCACATAAAAAGAGGAGCAGCCTGCTCAAGGGTGCCCAGGAGCTAAGATCAGAATTTGAATATAGATAGGTCCATGGAGTCAGACACCATGGTGAACTCTTTAAGCCATAACCCTTTTAAAGTGGAAGCAGAGAGGGTTGGGGTCAAAACCATTTTTGCAATTTTAGCATCTGTAGAGATAGCATTTATCTGGGGGCTCAGGAGACACGCCTTCTCAGATGTGACTTAGAGCAAAGTCCTTCTCCTTTTCTGGCCCTGTTTTCTCTTCTGTAAAATGAAGGAGTTTGAGTATATTATTTTCCAGGTCCCTCTACTACTCCACATTAGGAGGGACACCAGCCTTTATCTCATCCCCAGCGTCATAATTCAGAAACAGCTCCTTAGATATTTGAACAATTTTATAAACTGTTTTTGTTTCTAAGGAAAAGGTCATCCATTCCGAAGTAGATGCAGCAGCATTATTTTCCCCTCCAGGTCACAGCGTCCAGGCCATAGGGGGTTGTGAAGGAATCGTGACCCTGAAGAGTGGTTGTGATGATAGCAGGGGCCCCACAATTCTGCTCTATCATGAGCATCTGCTCAGAGCTGCAGTACGAAGCCAGATGTGGCAGCTTTCTATCGTTAATTAGCACATAGCAATTATCAGTAAAAAGGGTAAGTGCAGAATGCATTAATTGAAAAAAAAATTGGAGGAAAAAGGAACACGAATTAGATACACTGTCTCTTTTTCTCTGTTAACAAGACCTTGATAATTTGAGGATGAGGAATGGAAATCATGAATGCATTCATTCAAGAAATCTCCATTAAACACCTGCTATATACATGTAAGGCAGGAGAGACAGAGTGTCCCACTGCATAGAGGGAGGGCCGCCTTGGACTCAAGAAGACCTGCCTTCCAGTACTCTCTGATACACACGCAGTTGGGTGGCCATGGGCAAGCCATTCAGCCTCTCAGCATCTCAAACAGTTCTCTAAGACGTTAATGCTACAGATGAATTGGTAACTGCCCTAAGAGGTGGAGTTCTACTGAATTCCTTGCACTGATCAGATCACAGGTCCAGATCCATCCCAACCACGTTGTCGTTGCTCAGTCATTTTCAGCTGTGTCCTACTCTTCGTGACCCCATTTGGGGTTTTCTTGGCAAAGATGACTGCAGTGGTTTGCCACTTCCTTCTCCAGTTCATTTTACAGATAAGGAAACTGAGGCAAACTAGGCTAAGTGACTTGCCCAGGATCACACAACTAGTAAGTGTCTGAGGTCAGATTTGAACTCAGGGGGATGAGTCTTCCTGATTCCAAGCCCAGTGCTCTATCCAGTGCACCACTTAGATGGCCTGCTACACATCCCAACCATGGCTCCCCCAAAATAAATTGATATGCCTTATTCAGATTTTGGGGACCCTCGTTGGGATGAGCCGGTCAATGTCAGAGAATCATATAATATTAGAGCTAAAGGGGCCTTAAAGCATGGAACAGTGGGACTGGAAGGTTCTTGTTTCACAAATGGGGAAACTGAGATCCTCTGAAATGAGACAACATGCCCAAGGGCACACAGTGGAGCTAGCAGCAGAGCCAGGACCAGATCCCAGGTCTTCCATAGCCCCATCCTTAGCAGCTGCCCACACAAAGTCTCTTACCTAAATCCTTCCTCCTCTCTGTGCCTTCTCATCCTTGGTAGAAATGGAAAAGATCTGCTCACCTGTAGGCTCTCTATATTTGCCTATTCTTCCCTGAAGTTGACTCAGTTACTCTGGTGAGTCAAAATTGGTCCAGCTGATTGGTGTAATGATGTAAAGTAACAAAAAGTAGGATGATTGGCTGAATTTCTTTCTTTTCAAAGTTCTCACTGGCTGTTGCAGACTCATGTTAACATCTAGGGACACAGGTTTAGAGCTGGAAGAAGCCTTAAAGCTCATTCAGACCAAGTTCCTCAGTGTATAGAGGAGGGAACTGAGACCCAGAAAGGTGAAGTGATTTGTCTCAGGTGACCTAGCAGCAAAGCTAAGATTCTAACTCCAGGTAGAAAAACCATTTCTCTTTACGCTATACCAAGCTATTTCTCTTGTCATTTGGTCCAAGTCCCCTGAAAACAATCTATAGTTCAGAGACTTAAGTATTTAGTATTTTTAAAATTCGGGTATTTAGAAACTACCACCCTCTCTTTAGGACAAGACCTAAGGACCTGGAGTGGAACAGGAAGTCCCTTTTCCCCTGTCTAGACAAGGTATGATTTTTCTTTGTCTTGGACCCATGTTCAGGCAGGTAACCATGAGGATTATGGAGTTGATGCCATATAAATAGCTAAGTTCCCACCCTTGGGCCACTCCTTGGACTTGGCCCCTACACAGGGGATATGGGCCACATACCCCTAAGGCAGACACAGAAACACAGACACCCACCCTGAGACAGTCAGACAAACCGGGGGAGGTCTATATATACATGAAACCTTTACAGGGACCCGTTGGTACCTTAGGGCTGGTGCCAGGAAGACAGCAGGAAGACACAGCCTCAGTGACAATTGGGAGTGGAATTTATGAGCACAGCAACATAAGGGGAAAGAGGAGACCCTGACTCCTCTTTCAGACCCATAGATTACACAATTTGCAAAATCCCAAAGCAGCAAAGGAAAAGAAAGCTAAGCTACAGTAGGGACAGTCCCTGCCCTCAAGGAGCTCACATTCTAATGGAGACAGCACATATAGAAGGTTTCAGCTGCAAATAGAAAAGTATCATAGTCTTTAGAGCATAAGTAGCAAAGAGGATGGTGGTACATCTTCTTTGTTTTTTTTTTTTTTTGCTTTTTGGAGGGGCAATTGGGGTTAAGTGACTTGCCCAAGGTCACACAGATAGTTTTGTGTTAAGTGTCTGGGGTCAGATTTGAACTCAGGTCCTCCTGACTCCAGGGCCAGTGCACTATTCATTGCGCCACCTATCCGCCCCTTGTGGTGCATCTTCTTAAAGACCATTTCCATTAATAACATTGTTATTAGTTTCTGATATTGAACCATATGACTCTGTTGGCTAGAAATTTCTTTTCTGGGTCTTTGGTAGCTGTAGCTGCAACACCCACCCAAGCAGGTGCCCACTTACCTCCCCATAGATTTGCTTCCCAGGAAGACAGCTTGGGGACTGGGTTGGAAGTGGCCCCCAAGTGCTGGGAGTGTACACTGTGCTTCCTAAGATTCTTGGGTTAGGGGCGGCCAGGTGGCTCAGAGAGTAAGAGCACCGGCTCCAGTGTCGGGATGACCCGGGAATAGAATCCGGGCTTAGATACTTAGCACCACACCCAGAAATAACTGGCTGTGTAACCTTGAGCAAGTTAAAGATTCTTGGGTTTAGGGTCTTTGGCCGTCTCCATTGGGGAATGAGGGGAGGTGGTGGTAATAAAGGTGGGTTGACTTGATTGATGTATGCTGTCTTCTGTTTCTCTTGAGGGCCTTGCTGACATACTGGGATGAAAGGTAACTGAAAGGCCTACTAGTTTATATCTCCTTCTCTAACAATTATCAGAGCAGTTAAGAGGCAGTGTGGTGTGGTGAAAAGTGTGGTAGGCTTGGAGTCAGAGGGGGGAAAAGAATTAAGCTTTTCTATAGGGCCTACTATGCACCAGACACTGTGCTAAGCACTTTTACAAATATTATCTCAGCCCTGAGAGTCAGAAGGCCCTGAATCCTGGCTCGGACATTCACTAGCTGTGTCCTCATGGGCAAGTCACTTAAACCTCTCGGGGAGTCTTAGAGTCCTAATCTGTAAAGTACTGCTTACCAATACCTGGTCCCTATCCCACAAAGTATTGAGACAATGCACGTCACATATTTTGTAAACCTTTCATGTACTATATGATGCCAGGTATTATCATTACTGTTATTTATGTGTCTGATTTCATATAATCTTGGAATCTCAGAACTGATAACCTCCCATTCCATACAAATAATCTCTTCTATAAAACCTAGTCTTGGCTCTGAAGCCTCCACTGACAGACAAGGAGCTCACCACTAATTGTAATGTAATGTAGGAAGGCTCTGATAACTGGGGGATTCTTCCTAATAAAGAGTGTCTCAAAAGTTTTAGTGCCATTTTAAGCTTTAATAGCTTAGACTATTTAGAACTTTTGGAACACCCTGTCTTAAGTTGATTTGCCTCCCTAAACTTAAAGGTTTTTCTTAACATCCTTCCCAAACCTACACCTTCCAGTTTTCTCTTCTTCATGTGAGGGTGCACTTATGTCATTCTCAAACTTGACTCCAAATTCCTTCAGATGCTGGAGTCCCAGCCTAAACACAAGCCTCAAAGCCTTGTTTGGTGCTGAGAAAGAAGGATGGACTGCCCTGTAGCAGTCCATCTGTTATGTTCAGCCTTCTCCCTCCCAGGATTCCTAGACAATGCCCAAAGAGCAGAAGTATCCAAATTCATAGGAGTCTCACTCCATCCATGGACACTAATGGGACTGGGCAGGCTGGGCAGCCCTGATACTCTGAGTTGCTGCCCTGGAAGGTAAAAACTCAAGCAGCAGCCAGTGCAGAGATTCAAAGACAGTCACAATATTCAGAAGTTGTCTAAAATACAAACAAATCACTATCAAAGTGAATTAAGATCAAAGGTGTAAATATTCTCATAAGTTAACCTAGATTTCTATCAATACCATGTAATGGATGGACCATATTTGAACAAAATGATCTGGGTTTGGTCGTCATAGAGAGTCACCCTCCGTGAACAACAAATGCCATTTTTTACTGCTGCAGACAAAATACCAACATATCGTACCCAAACATCAGATTAAATTAAAATCAAAATAAATCAACATCAGAAAGAGTTAGAAGATAACTGAGTTCTCTCTAATGGCTCCTAACCTTCTGCCTTGCTTGTTCTTTCAAAAATAGCCTCAGACTAGAAAATGCAGCAAGGGGTTGGGGAATTTTCTCAAACTCTACTTCTCTTAATTTCTTGTAATACACAAAGTTTTCTTTCAACTTAGGCACTATTCTTCACAAAATCCCTCACTCCTTACTGTCTGCAGAATTCAGTCCCAATTTTTTAGTCTGGCATTCAAGGCCCTCCATGATCTGTTCTGGGGATAATAGTGACTAGTACACGGTACTAAGTGCTTTCTTTTTTTTTTTTACGTGTAAACAATATTATTTTCCTCAAATTTAGTAATCATTTTAAACTGTGCAAACATAAAACAAACTGTTTTTTTTAACTATAAACTTTTAAGGTGATGTGCATACTTTAAGGTGAAGCTGGGTTGGGATGGGGAAGGTACTGTTTTATGTTGACCTCTTCTGTCTTCTCTACCTTTTTTCCCCCTAGCTCCTTATACAAAAGCAGTCAGCCAGGAAACCTTACTTGGCATACTGAAGTGAGAGCTGAACACCCCGAAGTCTGACTGCACATCTATATGTGACAAACAAAAAAAGACAGAGAGAAAATCTCCCTTGTCTCCATTCCAGGGTAATAGGGCAATGAGATGGAGGGTTAGAGTAATGCAGGGCTGGGCACTCAGGCTGAGAATGAATGGATCAAGGATGAAGTTTATGAAAACAAAAACAAAAAAAGTTATCTTGTATTTATTTTGTTTAGGGGCAGCTAGGTGGCACAGTGAATAGAGCACCAGCCCTAGAGTCAGGAGGACCTGAGTTCAAATCCAGCCTCAGACTCTTAACACTCGCTGTGTGACCTTGGGCAAGTCACTTAACCCCAATTGCCTTGCTGCCCCCTTCCAAAAAGACAAACAAACAAAAAAAGGATGAAGAATTTAAGGAGATCATATTTATAATTGAGGATTTCATTTTTGATTTATGGTTTCTACCCATTGTTACTTAGCTCTTCCTTCATCTTTTCATTTATTACATTTTCTGAACAAATTATTTTCTATATAGGTGAAAATGTTTGTTACTAGGGGGAATTGGGTAGGAAGGAGGGCAAGGGCTAAGAAAATGATTTCTTCTTTAATGGTAGAGTCTATGTTCTTTATTCTTAAATGACAAAGTACTTTCTTTACCCAGGGTGCTTGTCCTGGGGTGGGGGGTTTGGGTGTGTTTTGTATGTTTTGTACCTGGGAGAATGTGCTATTTGCTTTGCAATTGGGGTCCCACTCCTGGGGTTCCATTGCCATGGCATTCCTCTCTCCAGGACTGCTTTCCTCCAGAATTCCTAAAGAGGAAAGCACCAGACTCCCTGAAGAATAGGCCACCTCACACTACTCTTCTGCAGGGTTAAACTGGGCACAGATGACGGTTCACTGACCCAAGGGAGTAGAAGGGACTCCCCCCCTCCCTCTCCACCAGGGAACGCACTCTCAGCTCTAGGGCATTGCTCCCCAGGCAACTAATGTGGACATGGAATTCAGCCCTGGAAAGAGTATGACAAGCTGGGGATGACAAAGCAATCCCCTTATTGGCCCACCGAGCAAGAAATAATGGTGACTCATTGGACCTTTATAGGGTCAGGACTGTCTTTCACTTCTCTCACTCTGTCTCTGCCTCTGTGTGTATGTGTGTGTGTGTGTGTGTGTGTGTGTGTGTGTCTGTGTCTCTGTCTGTCTCTGTCTCTCTGTCTCTGTCTCTGTCTCCCTCTGTCTCTGTCTCTCAATCTTTCTCTCTCTCACCTTCTTTACCTCCCTTTTGTCCAGCAAATGCCTTAAGGTTTTCTCAACTTCCTGGGAGAAAATAGCAGTAGTTTTTGTTTTGAGTCTTTAATGAAGCGCACTTGATTTTCTTGTGTGCTAAGCATTTCTTTTATATGGAGGAAATAAACAGCTACCCCATACCTGATTTACATTGAACATTGAGCCCCTTGCAGGCTCACAAAAGCTCACTGGACAACAATTTGGAGTAGAAAGGAACCCTGGTTGCCATCTAATCCAAGCCCAAGATGAAGAAATGGGGACTGAGAGGGGCGGTGACTTATTATTCAGGAAGTAAATGTCAGTGGTGGGATTTCAGTCTAAGACCTCTAATTCCAGATCTGTTGCTCTTTCTGCTATACCCCAATACCTCTTCTATGCCCCTCTGTAGGGAGACCCTAATCACACCAAAGTTTTAAGTGATTGACCCAGGACTCTGGCCTGGGAATATAAAGAGCCACAGAGTGAAAGAAGGAACTTGACTTCGCTGATGAGAGGCCAGGATCCCCTGGGACTGAACCTGGTCCTTCATTGACCAGAGCTGAGAGGGGCCCCTCAGGGGAGGGGGAGAAAGCAAGCACCAGCCCTTAGCAGCAGCAGCAGCAGCTGAGTATTGACCTAACAATATTTATACAACCTAATTCACTCAGTTATTGTAAGAAAAGGCCTTTGTAAATCTTAAAGCATTGTCGAAACAGGACTGATTATTAAAGATTGTCACTCCCTCATGGAAGGTGGTGGGTTTCAGGGGTGGTGAGAAGGGACAGAGTTTGACCTTAAATAACTCAACTGCATGATTTTTCATTCTTTTTTATTAGAAATGGAACTTATTGGGGCAGCTAGGTAGCGTAGTGAGTAGAGCGCTGGCCCCAGAGTTGGGAGGACCCAGGATCAGTTTGGGCCTCAGATACTTAACACCCACACAAAAAAAGCTGGCCGTGTAACCTTGGGCAAGTTACTTAACCCCAATTGCTTTAACAAAAAAAGAAATGGAACTTATTATTACACTTTGTACCCCCTTTCCAACAGATTGTAAGTTCCTGCAGGTTAGGTGTTATGGTCTATTACCATTGGATCACCAGCACCAATCCAGTCCTGATTAAGTGTTTGTTAAATACTTTATAAAATAAGGAAGGGGGTCTCAGGGAACACTGAAGTACTACCCATCAAAAACCATCACTTTCTTCTAATTCACAGGGGGAAAAAATAGAGTATTTTCTTCTCCTCTACAGGAGACTTTTGTTTCTAGTTCTAAAATTCCAGGGAAACTGCCAGGGTCATTCTTGGTGTTGTTGTAATACTGTGGAAGATTTTATAATAAAAGATAAGATTTTCAAATATTTTGGTGACAGAAGATGAAAGTCTCAAATCTACAGTGGGAACAGATGGTATTTGAAAGCTTGTGTTTTCACTTTCACAAACCTTTTCCATTTCACCTTAAAATTTCTGCATTTGCCAGGGTGTGTGTGTGTGTGTGTGTGTGTGTGATAATAACTCTTCAGGAAAACCTCACTAATTCTGAGGGTGGTCTACATTGTTAAGTCTAATTTATCATTTTTTAAAGCAATGCTATTTTGCTTTCAAGTACACACAATCACTCAACCTGATAAGTGTTACCAATAGATCTCTTAGGATTTGTGTGATCGTAGATTTAAAGGTGGAAGAGACTTTAGAAGGCATCAAATCCAGATCCTAATTTTATAAATGAAGAAACTAAGGTACAAAGAGATTAAGAGACTTGTCCAGGGTCACACAGAAAGGATCTGAAGTGAGATTTGAACCCAAGTATTCCAGACAGCTAGGTGGTACAGTGAATAGAGTGCATGGCCTGGACTCAGGAAGACTTGAGTTCAGATATGGCCTCTGCCCTGGACAAGTCACTTCTTCCTATTTGCCTCAGTTTCCTCATCTGTAAAATAAGCTAGAGTATCTCTGCCAAGAAAACCACAAACAGGGTCATAAAGAGTCAGACACAGCTGAAAAATGACTAAACAACAATTTTGGACTCTAAGAATCACACCCTAACCACTGAGTATACCATTCTGCTTTGATGTTAGAGGGACCAGCTAGTATAATTCTCCTGTTTTACAGAGATCCAGGAAGGGGTAGGTATTTAACCATGTTCACATTGAGTCAACAAGGCATAGCAGAAAGAGTGAAGTCAGCGGCCCTGGAGTCACGAGGATCTGTGTTCAAATCCGGCCTCAGACACTTAACACAAAAAAGCTAGCTGTGAGACCTTGGGCAAGTCACTTAACCCCAATTGCCCTCCATAAAGCAAAAATAAAAATAAAAAAAAGAAAGAGTGAAGTCAGGAAACCTGGGTTTAAATCCATGGAGAAACCTAGCACAGTGAGGAGAGCACTGTTTCTGGAGCCAGAAGCTTGGGGTTCAAATCCCACCTCTGGTGCTTGCCTTGATTCTGAGGTTCCTTCCAGCTCAAGGTTGGAGAATCAATCTGATTCTTGCCTGTAACATGGGGATAGCAAGAGTCCCATGACCTCCTTTGGGAGGCAGTTCTAGGACAAATGCTTTGCAATCCTTGAAATACTAGAGAAATTGCATTTATTATAAAAAAGCATTTATTAATCACTCATTATATGCTGGGAACTGCATTGAAGATTGGGTATACAAAGTGTCATCTTTATAAAGCTCTGGGAATGTCATTCTGACTCACATTTGCATTCAAGTCAAGTCTCTGAGAGCAAGGTGACATTTCCCTCTCGGGGCTCTAGGAGTACCCTTGAGGGGTCAGAGTGATTCTTCTCTAATGCTATTGGCTTTAGCCCCCATTCTAGTATGCTCCAATATGAATCACCAGTCTTTAGTGTCCTAGTATCATTTAACCAATGAAGAGTGATTAACTTTTACAAAGTGGTATCTAATGAAAAGATATATTGAGGACAGAAGTATAAACATTTTCCCATAACACATGGAGCCCACTCTTCCTTCTACCATTTCTGGGGACAGTGGGCTCAAACTTCATGCAGTTGCTGCAATGATTTGCCCCATCAAGTTCATCTCCAATGGAAAAGTTGCCATCACTCCCCCTGGGTTGCCTTTGATTCATTTCTGTGCTGGGTGGTCAAGCGAGTCCCTTAGTAGGAAGCATAAAATACCAGTGGTAAGATGCTGCCAGATGATGCTCGTCATCCCAGACTTGGTTGGTTGGTTGTTGTCCTTCATCCTCAAAGAGGACCAAAATGACATCACTATGCTAAAGTCGTTTCAATGTGCCCGACTCTGACTGATCAGACCAACTGAGCTCGGAATGCTCTACCACAGGTTGGGCACAAAGAGTCCATGTGAATATTTGGGGCAGATTCTCTAAATTTGTGCATCTTGTGTTTCCTTTGAGCTGTCTCAATTCTGCTTTGCTCATAGAGCACAGCATCTTCTCTGATGCTGAGCGGTCCTGTGCCAGTGCCTCCCATGTCACACAATCTATTCCAAAGCTCTTAAGAGAGACCTTGAGTGTGTCCTCGTATCACTTCTGCCCACCATGTGAAAGCCTGCCCTTTGTGAGTTCTCCATAAAGTAGTCTTTTTGGTAAGTATACATTTTGCATTCAAATAACATGGGCAGCCCTTTGGAGTTGTGCTCTCTGAAGCAGAGTCTGAATGCTTGAGTTTAGTTGGAATAAGGACCTCAGTGTCTGGTACCTTATCCTGCCAGGTGGTTTTCAGAATCTTCCTAAGACAATTCAAATGGAAGCAATCCCAGAGTATTGCAAGTGTGACCCGCTGCCCTATAAAGTGTTGTGGACACCTACATTTCTTATAAATGTACCTACCATGCATGTGTCCTGGCCATGCCTGCCCCCTATATATCTGCCTCCCTGTGTATGTTCCCTGCCATGTGCGATCCCCACATGTAACCCTTTACATGTATGCCATGGCCATGTGTGAGAAAGCAGGGTGGCACAGGGGACAGTACGCTAGACTTGGAATCAAGAAGATGAAGACTTGGAGTCAAATCTTGCCTCAGACACTTGCCAGATACATGGCCCTGGGCAAGTCAATTAATCAATAAGCATTTATTAAGCCTCTACTGTGTGCCAGATGCTGTATTAAGATCTGGGGGCACAAAAAGAAGGAAAAGACTGCCCCTGCCCTCAAGGAGCTCCCAATCTGACAGGTGAGATGCTGTACAAATAACTATGTACAAAGAGGCTATATACAGGACAAACCAGAAATGATCAGGAGAGGTAAGGCACTGGTATTGAGGGGTTGGGAAAGACTTCCCATGGAAGACAGGATTTTAGTTGGGACTTAAAGGAAGCCAGGGAAGTAGGTAGGTGGAGATGAGGAGAAGGAAGAGCATCCCAGAAATAGAGGGCAGCCAGAGAAAATGTCCAGAGCTGAGAGGTGGAGTATCTTGTATGAGGAACAGCTAGGAGGTTAGTGTCACTGGACTGAAGAGTGTGTGGTAGGGATTAAGGTGTAAGAAGTCTGAAAAGGTAGAAAGGTTATGAAGGGCTTTGGATGTCAAGCAGAGGATTTTGTATTTGTTCCTGGGGGCAACAGGGAGATACTAAAGTTTACTTAGTAGGGGCATGACATAAGTGGACTTTTGTGGATGAATGGAGGATGTACTGGAGTGGGGAAAGACTTGAGTCACCAGCAGGCTTTTGCCATAGTCCAGGTGTGAGGTGATGAGGGCTGCCCAGAGTGGGCGCAGTGTCAGGGGAGAAAAGGGGGTGCCTTTGAGAGATGTTACAAAGGTGAAATGACAGTCTTCGTCAACAGATTAGATTTGGGGGGTGAGAGACAAGGAAGAGTTGGGAATGACTCCTAGGTTTGGAGGATGAGAGAATGGGAGGATGGTGTTGCCTTTTACTGTAAAAGAGAAGGTAGGGGTGGATAGAGAGGGTTTAAAGAGAAATATAAGTCCCATTTTGGACATGTTGAGTTTAAGATGTCTACTGGATATACAATTCAAGATGTCTTAAAGGCAGTTGAAGATGTAAGATTGAAGGTCGGCAGAGAGATTGGGGCAGGATAGGTAGATTTGAGAATCATCAGCATAGAGATGGTAATTAAATCTAGGGGAGCTGATAAGACCCCCAAGTAAAATTAGTATAGTGGGAAAAGACAAGAAGGCCCAGAACAGAACTTTGTGGGATACTTACAACTAAAGGGTGTGATCTGGATGAGGACTCAGCATAGGAGACTGAACAGGTTGGAGGAGAACCAGGAGAGAGTGGGTCCTGAAAACGCAGAGAAAGAGAGTGTAAAAGAGTATAAAGATTGTGTGATGACCAACTTTACTAGACTTAGCTCTTCTCAGCAACACAATGATCTAAGACGATTCCGAAAGACTTCTAATGGAAAATGCTACACACATCCCAAGAAAGACGTATGGAGTCTGAATGCAGGTTGAAGCAGACTATTTTCAGGGTTTGGTTTGGTTTGGTTTTTTCTTTCTCATGGTTTTTCCCTTTTGTTCTGATTTTTCTTTCACAACATGACTAATGTGGAAATATGCTTAATATGATTGTACATGTATAGCCTATATCAGATTGCATGCTGCCTTGGGGAAGGAGGACGGGAGAAAGGGGGGGGGAGGATTTATAACTCAAACTCTTATAAAAGTGAATGTTGAAAACTAAAAATTAGTTAATTAAAAATTAAATTAAAAAAGACAGAGCATCAAGAAGGAGAAAGTGATCAGCAGTGTCAAAGGCTTCAGAGAGGTAAAGGAGAATGAGGATTGAGAAAAGGCCATTGGATTTAGCAACTAAGAGACCATTGATGATTATGAAAAGAATAGTTTCAGTGGAACGATAAGGTCAGAAGCCAGATTAGAAGAGGTTAAAAAAAGAGCTAGAAGGGGTGGTTAGGTGGCACAGTGAATGGAGCACCAACCCTGGACTCAGGAGGACCTGGGTTCAAATCCAGCCTCAGACACTTAACACTTACTAGTCATGAGACCTTGGGCAAGTCACTTAACCCCAATTGCCCTGCCTTTCCCCCTCAAAAAAAAAAAGGCAAAAAAAAAGACATCTAGAAGAGAAAAACTTGAGATGCCTATTGTAGATGGTCTTTTCCAAGAGTTTTGCCACAAAGGGCAGAAGAGATATTGGGTGATAGCAGGGATGGAAGGTCACTTAACTTCATCATGCCTCAGTTTCCTCATCTGGAAAATAGGGATGATTAATAAAAGTACCCAGCTCCCAGGGTTGTTATGAGGATAAAATAAGATAATACATAAATAATTTCCTAAAACTTAAACATCGTTACTAGTGAGCCTTTCATATGCATGACTTGACCACATGCATTCCTGGAGCATTTCTACTCTGGCTACTGATTGTGCATGTATATTTGTGCAAGAGTGTGCCCTCAGTTATCCCTTTTCTTATAGTGTTATATCATCAAATGCTTTGAACCCATTGTCTCCTGTGGCTCACTAGCAAAATTAGACATGTCATTGTAGCTTGTAAACTATGGTTTGGGAGTGACTGCAGCTACTCAGAGTGCCCTGAACTTGGAGTAGTCTTTTCTGGAGGACCCACATCCCAGAGGAGGTACCCCTAGGAGATACAGTATTGAAGTAACAAAGGATCACAGTAGGCTGACTTGGAACACCCAGATGTTTGCCTCAGTTTCTTACTTCCCTTTGCACATGGCAAGTTACTTCCACAGAGCTCAGAAGTTAGACTGCTTAGCATCTATGTGGGTGAACTCTTTGTGACAAGACCATCACCAGTAAGGAAACAAGATGAAGGTCATGAAAAAAGCCTTGGAAGAGTTGTATTATTTTTTGAATAATTTTAGAATAAAGAGTTATTGTTTTCACCACTGATACAATCTATTAGTGGTATAAGCTCAATTGCCAAAGTGATTTTCCTAGAGTGTGTCAGTCTGTCCATGTGAACACACTCATATTATTTTAGTTCTCCCTATCATCTCCAAGATAAAACATAATGTTTGTTTAGCATTTAAAACTCTTGCCTCCTCTAACCTTTCCAGTTTTCTTAATACCCTACAATTCTCCATCCCACCATATTGGCCCACTTGCTGTCTGTTTCACACAATACTCCATCTCCATCCTCCATGACTTTGTGGTTCCTGGGCCTGGAATGGAACTCTCCTAGTCTCTGACTCTTAGAATCCATGATTTACTTTAAAAATCAACTCAAAGGGGCGGCCAGGTGTCTCAGCGAGTAAGATCACCAGCCCCAGTGTTGGGATGACCTGGGGATCGAATCTGGGCTCAGATACTTAGCACCACACCCAGAATAACTGGCCATGTAACCTTGAGCAAGTTACTTAACCCCAATTGCTTAAAAAAAAATCAACTCAAGATCCACCTACTCCAGGACTCCTTCTTGATCTGCCCAGCTAAATGTAAACTCCAGAAGCAGGAGAACAATTTATACACTAACAATAATATCAAGACAAACAACTTTGAAAAACTTTGACACTCTGATCAGCAGAGTAACCAAGCACAATTCCAAGGGACTCAATGATGAAAGACTATACCCACCTCCAGATAGAGAAGTGACTGATGAACTCAGAGAGTGAAGATTGAGAAGTCTATTTGTTTTTTTGCTTTTTTGGAGGGCAATTGGGGTTAAGTGACTTGCCCAAGGTCACACAGCTAGTTTTTGTGCTAAGTGTCTGAGGTTGGATTTGAACTCAGGTCCTCTTGACTCCAGGGCCAGTGCTCTATTCACTGCACCACCTAGCAGCCCATTGTGTATTTTTTTACACATGACTAATGAGAGGATTTTTGCTTGACTATGTGTGTTTGTGATGGAAGTTTTGTGCCTCTTGGCTTCTTAATTGAGGTTGGGAAGGGAAAGGAGATCTGAAAAAAAAGTTAAACTTAGTTTTATAAAAAGGATGGAAGCTCCTTGAGATCAGGACCATGTTTAATTTTTATACTTAGCACAATGCCTGGCACATAATAAGCATTTAATAAATGGTTATCTATTGATTAATCAAACTAAATTGAAATCTGAATCAGATGCAAAGGTATCATCTATGCAGTTGGAGAATAAAATAGCCTTTGAAAAGATTTGAGTACTCTACAAAATGTAAGGTATTGTTAATATCACAATAGGGGAAAATACTTTGGAAGATTTAATGCTACTGAAAAATCAGGAGATTCCAAATGAGTTGGGCTACTGAACATCCTTGTTTGAGTCTGCCCTCTCCCATCCTGGTGCCTTTGTACAGACCTTAGGCTTCACACCCAGAACAGATTCCCTTCTCCTCTGCCCCGGTGGCTGGCTGTTGAATCTCTTCCTTCCTCCGAGACCCATTAAGGATCCTACACAAAGCCTTCCTTGAACTGCCCAGTTAAAGTGATCTTCCTTCAGATATCTCAAGAGTACTTTGCTTGGATCTCCCCCTCCTTTTGAGTCCTTTCTTTCATAGCTATTTGTATACTTACATTTCCCCTCTCCCATTAGAACGTGAGCCAACTGAGGGCAGGAACAAATCTTTTGCTTACCTTTGTATCCCTAACACTTAGCATAGTACCTGATACATAGTGAGTGCATAATAAATACTTCTTGAGGGTGAAATGGATAGAGTGCTGGAGTCAGGAAAGACCAATCTTCCTGATTTAAATCCAGCCTCAGACATTCACTAGCTGTGTGATCCTGGACAAGTCACTTAACCATGTTTGCCTCAGTTTCCTCATCTGTAAAATGAGCATGAGAAGGAAATGAGAAACCACTCCAGTATCTTTGCCAAGAAAACCCCAAATGGGGTCATGAGGAGTCTGCAAGACTAAAGCACGTTAATAACAACAGCAAAAACCACAAATACTTGACTGAGTAACTGCATTTGTTTGAAAGTTCTTTGAGGACAGGACTTTCGCATTGCATCTGACTCTAGCCAGATTACAGGCTTGCTGTCCTGGAGGGAGGCCAGTCACACCTCCTCCCTGCTCAGTCTTTCAGGGGTGTCTTTTTTAATATTTTTGACTTGAGTCCTTATTCAAATGTGTTTTCTCCAGTATCAATTACCAGTCAGTGTCCCAGTATCATTTAACCAATGAACATCAGCTTGTTTTTCACAAAAGGGGTATTTACTGAGAAGATATAGCCAGAAGAGAAGTCTAAATACTTCTCCCCAACGCAGGGGCACCATCTCAGGCCCTGGGGAGAACTGGTTCCAACTTAACGTAGCCTCTATAGAGTATTGGGGAACACCAAGTTTACTTGTGAATCTGGCAAGGGCAATGGATGAACCAATTTAGGTTTCTCTTGGCTGCCTTTGATCAGTGCCGGGTCATACAGGTCATTCAGGACCAAAGTCTCCACCTCTTAGCCGGTTACAAAATCTGCACAGACTCCAGCTCCTGGACCATTTGTGGCTCACCATTCCAACCTTTCAAAGCTCACGAGGGTCATAGTTGAAGTTACTTCTTCACCTGAAAGCAGGAAAGAATGGACCTCAAAAAGACAAAGAACAAAGGGGAGGCCCAAGGAAGGAAGGAAATAAACATTTATTAAGGACCTGTGTGTGCCAGACACTGTGCTAAGTGTTTTTAAACTATTATCTCATTTGGTCCTCATGACTTTGTTCAGTAGGTGCTATTATTATCCCCATTTTACAGATGAAACTGAGGCAGACAGAAGTTAAATGACTTGCCCAGGGTCACACAGCTGGTAACTGTCTGAAGCAAGATTTGAACTCAGGTCTTCCTTGATGTGTTCCAGAGCCAGCACTCTAACCCTTGCACCACCTGGCTGCCTAGGCCTCAGCCCCTCTAGAGGCTTATAGCATGTCTCACTAATAAGACCAATTGACCCCTCTGAGTTCCTTTTTCCTCCCTGCTTACCATTCTGAACACTCCAAAATGAAAAGCCAGGAGAGCAAGTGGAGGGAGGTTTGGGGATATAGTTGGAGGTAAATCATCCCATTTAGGAGCACAAATACCATTTTCCTTTCATTTTGGAGAAGTTAAATAAGCCATGTGGCTATTGTAGGTTGATTACCCATGTCTATGAATGAGGGAGTTTGTTCAGACTGAGCTCTCCTGTGGTGTAGGGGTAGAGCCATAGATTTTCCTATGTTTTTTTTTCTTTAAACAATTGTGAGCCTTATTTCATATTTTAACTCAAGTTCAGAATCCAGCCAGCACCTGGAGGTGGGAGAGGAGTCTGAGCATTTGTAGCTGACCACCCCTCTGGTGTCCTGTGAGGAAGTTGCTGCTTTTTAAGAAGGCAGCTCTGGGGAGACCAGTTAGCTTGTGGCTAGAATACCATGCCACATGGTGAACAACTCAGATCTTATACTCCTTCTTTGGATAATTAATATAGTGACACGCTGCCTTTCTACAGTCTTCTGGAAGGCAGCACAAGGCCCTACTACACAGAGCTATCTGTATGACTGCAGTCTCCTCAGCATCCCACATAGCCTACATCTGTGCCACCATAATAATTCCCATTTCTATTACAAAACAATGAAAATGATAATTAGGCTGTATGATAACCAGCAGTGCTCTTGCTACAGTACAATTGCATGCTGCTTCCTGCTGACAAGTCTGGGGTTATCCCAGATTTGGCTCATCCCTTTGCTTCTATTTATTTGCTTCCTTAAGTATCAAAGCTCAGCCCCGGCACCACCTTCTTCGTGAAGCATATCCTAGTTCCCACCCCTAGCTACCAGGGCCTTCCCTCTCCACCTTCCCCCCCAAATACATTGTAATTTTTTTTTACATATCTGGGGTATATTTATCTATGTTCATATTGTCTCTCCTTATAGTCTGTAAATAAAAGTAATTCGTTTCTCTATCTCCCCTGTGTGTGGCCCCTGCCTGGCACATAGGTACTTAATACATGCTTATGGATTGGCTAATAAATGCTAAGTCCCCTCATTCCCTTGGCAGCCCTGGGATGGCAGGCTCTGCTCATTGACATACCCTGTTCTACAACTGGAATTCAGGTCTCTATGCCTCTGGTTTTATCCGATTTAGAACTAAAAGGGCCTTTAGAGATCTCTTAATGGAAGCCCCTCATTTACAGAGGAGATTAATTATCTAGTTCTGCATTTAAAAAGTAAACAAAAACATGCCCCCGTTTGAAAGCCTTTCATAACCTCACTGGCTTTGCCTTCTCCTTCCATCATTCCTTCACCAGGTACTATGTGAACCAGTGGCACTGCCTTACTCATTGCTCCTCATACATAACACTCCATCTCCTGAGTCTGAGGATTTTCCCTTGTCTGGAACTCTCTTTTTCCCTCATTTCCACCTCCTGCCTTCCCCAGCTTCTTGTCTCAGCAAAAGTCCCACTTCCTTCTGAAAGAAGCCTTTCCCAGTCCCCCTTAATCTTGATGCCTTCCCTCTGAGACCACCCCCAATTTATCCTGTAAATATCCTGTTTGTACAAAGCTGTTTACATATTATCTCCCCCATTATACTATGAGCTTCTTCAAGGGCCTTTTGACTTTCTGTATATGCCCAGTGTTTCCACAGGGCCTGGCACATAGTAGGTGCTTAATAAAAGCTCATTGACTTGACACACTTTGACTCTAAATCGCAGGAAACCACATAGTCTGGGTCTGAGGAGTGATCACTACTTCCCTGAGCTGATGATCTATATATATTTTTTTAAATTAATTCTCAGGCATGTTCTTTAAATCCATCTTGAGGGACATTTCAATGTGTATTGTAATTAGCCAGAGAGAGCGTCTGCAAGGGGATGTTTTGTTGTCTGGAGCTTTCCACTTGTTTATATTTAATAGAACATAACAAGGTCGTGCGTGCCCTAGAAAACAGATGGAGGAGAACAGCGGACCAAGGGAGCTCGCTGATCGGGTAATTGCTCTATGGATGAGTTTGCGCATTGGGGAAAAGTAGGATGTCATCTGGAATAATCTTTTCTTCTCCCTTCCTTTCTATATTTTGCACACTAATCATTTCTTCTGGGCTGTGTTTTCCCTTTATTTTACAACCTTAATAATGCTCAGCATTTAGATGGAGACCCGAGATTCAACATGGCCACTCGAGCCCTAATTAATTGATTTCCGCCCTACTTGAGGCCTCTGCTCGCTCTGCTGATTCATGCTGGCAAGCCACAGACCCAGCGTGAGCGCTAGTACAGGCCTCCATGCCGAGGACAGCTTTTTGATGCTTAATGGAAAATATTTCTATAGGAAAGATAACACCTCATTTTTACTTAACACCTGTCTCGAAGTGCCGGGGTCAGACCTTCCCAGAATATAGACCAACACCCGGGAGGGAGGTAGGCACTTTGGCAAGCCGCATTGACTATCGGGTCACACAGGCATCTGTGGCGTGACCCTGACTGACTCGGCCGTCACATTTTTAAGAGTTGGGAAAACATGAGCCAGGCAGAGAAGTAAACTGAACCACAGAAAGGTAGAGTGGCTTCCCACAGCTAGTAAATGTCTGAGCTGGGATTTGGAAGGCTTCTTTCCACTCCATGTCAGAGCTGGAATGGAGCAGCTCGGTAGCACAGGCTCTGAGTCGGGAAGACCTGAGTTCAAATCCAGCCTCAGACACTTACCAGCTACATGACCTTGGGCAAATCATTTCCTTCAGTTTCTTCACCTGTACAATAGGGGTCATCGCAGCACCTTTCTGGCAAGGTTGAGGATCAAATGAAATAATATTCATAAAGCATTTAGCACAGTTCCTGGCACATAGTAATGCTTATTACCTTTCCCTTCTCTTGGAAGGGACCTTAAAACATAAAAATGTCAGACATGAAGACGTTAGAACAGAGAATGCCAGCACTAGGTGGAACTTTAGAACAAAGAGCAGCAGAGTTGGAGTCTTCGAGATCACTAGTCCAATTTACAGAGGAAGAAACTGAGGCTCACTCAGAGGAAAAAATGTTTTGCTCAAGAACAGTTAGGTATGGTTAGGGATGAATCAGCAGAAGAGAGGGATAGACCTGAGTCTAGAACCCAGGGATAGATGGAGAGATACACTATGGTATAGGAAAAATACTGAACTATGTGATTGGCCACTAGGTGGCGCCATAGTGCACAGAGCACAGGGCCTAGAATCAAAAAGACTCCTTCCTGACTCCAAATCTGGCCTCAGACACTTACTGGCTGTGTGACCCTGGGCAAGTCACTTCACCCTGTTTGCCTCAGTTTCCTCATCTGTAAAATATGCTGGAGAAGGAGATGGCAAACCACTCCAGTATGTTTACCAAGAAAACCCCAAACGTGGTCGTGAAGAATTAGATATGACTGAAAACAACTAAACAATAATAACAACAAAAAACTGTGATACAGGCTACCAAGGTTTTCAGTGTTCAGTCCACAAGTCCAAGGGCCTGGACCTAATAATGGACACAGCATACAATCTCTTTTAATGTTTCCTAATGACATTTGTCAGTTCAGTGATTGCCCATCTACATTTTGAAGCAAGGAATGAGCTCTCAGGACAGTAAGGTTCCAAACCAGCCAAAGGAGAGATCTGGGTTCTAGTCCAAGCTCTGCCATTGGCCACATGTAAGTGATTCCTCTCTGAGGGCCTCATTCCACACCCCCCAACCCCCATGTTAAATAATAGGGTTGGGGGGTGGCTAGGAGGCACAGTGAGTAGAGTACCAGCCCTGGAGTCAGGAGGACCTAGGTTAAGATTTGACCTCAGACACTTGACAAAAAAAAAAAACTAGCTGTGTGACCTTGGGCAAGTCACTTAACCCCAATTGCCCTAGCCTCCCCCCTCCAATAATAATAATAATAGGGTTGGGCTAGATGCTCTCCCTGGTCTCTCCTAGCTCTAATATCTTATGTTTCAACATTACCTCCAAGGGAGTCTTCGATGATTCCTCCTCACCCCCTGTTGTTCATGACCCTCCTTGTAGATCATGTGGCGCTCTGGACCTCTCACATAGCCTTGCCATATATTATCTTGTTCTACAGTTATCTATGTCCACGTTACACCAGCTACTACTAGGTAGCCCCTAGGCTCCATGAGGGCAGGAACTAAGCCATATCTAACTTAGCATCCCCTCCAGGGCCTAGCCCAGTGCTTTTCACATAGTAGGCGCCTAATGAATATTTTCCTTGCTGAATTCTCTTTTTCAATACTCCCAGTTCCCACCTTCCATGATTCTATGTTAAGGGTATCGTCCCCCCCGAAATGGTCATTCTTGTGAATTATGAAAAATTCCTTGCTAATTTCCTTTTAAAATCTATGTTCTGAGGGGTGAAAAATGTATTTCTGGATGTTCAAATTTGGGTAGAGGATTATATAAGACAAGGCTGAGTATAGCACTGCATCTATAATTAATTATTGTTCACACTTAATATAGTTAGATAATGTGGTCACATACTTTCCATTAATTTATGTGATGATTCCTGAATGCCACCTATTCATTTTCCCACAGGTAGAGTTAGATGGCTTCTCAAGTTATTAAAAATTTAAATTCATATTAGAGAGTTAAGTAGCCCAAAGCACAAGAACCTTTTAGATTTCAGCTCAAGTGGGCAGTTCCCAAGTCCAACTCCTGGCCATGGCCTGCTTAGAGATTATCGGTAAGATGAGGGCTTTGAGCCAGGCCGCCCTAAGGTCCCTTCTGGCTCTGGCTTCCTATGTTCTAAATTCCTTTCCAGTTCTGATGTTTGATGTTTAAGGCCCCTTCCAGCTCTAAAGTTCTTTTTTCAGAGGTCCCTTTTTGACTCTGATGGTCTCTATTCTAGAATGTCTCTGTTCTTAAAATGTCTTTGTTCTTGGGGCAGCTAGGTGGAACAGTGAGTAGCGTGCTGGCCCAGGACCTGAGTTCAAATTCGGACTCAGACACTTAACACACACAAGAAAACAAAAAAAAAAGAACCTAGCCGTGTAACCTTGGGCAAGTTACTTAAACTCAATTGCCCTCCAAAGAAAAAAAAAAAGCAAAAAAAAAAATGTCTTTGTTCTAACATTCTATGTTATTAGCTGGTCCCTAATGGTATTCTACCATTTTGTGTTCAAAGGACCTTTTCAGCTATACTATACAAGAATTCTGTGATCCTGGACCTGACTTATATTCATTGCTAGTATCCACCTGGGGTCAACTTCACGGTCAAATAGAGGGAGGAACTTGACTAGAACAAAAGGGAAGATGTATGTCAGTGAGTGGGTGGTGCTAAGTTTGGATAAATCTACCTGGGCTGGATTATAGAGGGCCTTGAATGCTAGGAGAAGGATGCGGGATTTAGAACATTTCCATAAATACTTGACAGGACAAATTGCATCAGTCAGCCAATAACCATTTAGAAAGAGCCTGTTATGTAAGCTCTGGGGATACAAATAAGAAAGACTGTCCCTGCCTTCGGGGAGCTTACAATCTAATAGAGGAAATCAATACTTCAAAGGAAGCTAAAAAGGGTAAGGGAGGCACCCGAGGGTGCCCAGCTGGAGGTATGAGGGTGATGAGGGGTGCTGAGGGTCCAAGGAGATTAGTCTCCACACGAATGAGATTTCAGTTATCCAAGCCTATCCAAGGGAGGCATAATGTTTCTGGGATCAAAACCAAGCAGAGTGACTGATGGAGAATTAAGTTAACTGGAAAGTTCTGAGCCCTCTAAAAGGAAGGATATTAAAGCCATTAAGATTATAGCAGTGAGAGACAGACTTACTCTGACCCTCAGTTTTTTCATTTGTCCAGTGGAGATAAAATATCTGCTCTATATCTTCCTCCTCTTCCTTCTCCTCCTCCTCATTCTCCTCTCCCTCCTTTTCCTCCTCATTCTCCTCTTCCTCCTTGTCTTCCTCCTCATTCTCCCCTTCCTCCGTTTCTTCCTCATTCTCCTCTTCCTCCCTTTCCTCCTCATTCTCCTCTTCCTCCTTTTCCTCCTCATTTTCCTCCTCCTCTTCATTCTTCTCTTCCTCCTTTTCTTCCTCCTCATTCTCCTCTTCCTCCTTTTCTTCCTCCTCATTCTCTTCTTCCTCCTTTTCTTCCTCCTCATTCTCCTCTTCCTCCTTTTCTTCCTCCTCCTTCTCCTCTTCCTCCCTTTCCTCCTCATTCTCCTCTTCCTCCTTTTCTTCCTCCTCATTCTCCTCTTCCTCCTTTTCTTCCTCCTCATTCTCCTCTTCCTCCTTTTCTTCCTCCTCATTCTCCTCTTCCTCCTCTTCTTCCTCCTCCTTCTCCTCTTCCTCCCTTTCCTCCTCATTCTCTTCTTCCCCCTTTTCTTCCTCCTCATTCTCTTCTTCCTCCTTTTCTTCCTCCTCATTCTCCTCTTC
>NW_027187265.1:159195-219066 GCF_028583685.1 Petaurus breviceps papuanus | reverse complement strand
TTCTCCTCTTCCTCCTTTTCTTCCTCCTCATTCTCCTCTTCCTCCTTTTCTTCCTCCTCATTCTCCTCTTCCTCCTTTTCTTCCTCCTCATTCTCTTCTTCCTCCTTTTCTTCCTCCTCATTCTCCTCTTCCTCCTTTTCTTCCTCCTCCTCCTCCTCCTCCCTGCCTCCTGGATACACCAGCTTCCTTCACATCCCAGCTAAAATCCTACCTACTACAGGAAGCCTTACCTGCTCTCCCTTATTTCTGCTGCCTTCCCTCTATTGATTGTTCCCAACTTGTGCTGTGTACAGGCTATTTACGCACAGTCGTTTTCATGTTTCCCCCATGTGATTGTAAGCTCCATGAGCACAAGAGCTGTCTTTTGCTTCTTTTTGTATCCCTAGCACTTGGCACAGTGCCTGGCACACAGTAGGTGTTTCATAAATGTTCATTGATTGACGACTGATCTATTATTTCTGTGGGACTAAAGCAGATCAATTAGAGATCACAGAATTATAGAGTTAGAAGGGGCCTTAGAGATTTTCTAGTCAAATCCCTTCATTTTAGGCCCCGAGTGGGGACATAGCTTAGCCTGAGGTCATTCAGTGAGTATAGGGAGGAGACCTGGGTTAGAACCCGGCCTCTCACTTGAGTCCATGTAGGTGAATGGAAATAGCACCAGCCATGAATGTGTCTCTGTTCTGAAGGTCTGCACTTGGCTCAAGGGCTGGACTTCCCTGGAGTTGGCAGCCAAGGGCCACCGAGAGCCACAGATCTCTGTTCAAATGGCCTTGTGCTTCTCACAATCCCACATCCTTATTTACTGTTTCGGATTTTAAACACCGTGGCCTTGGCATGAACTGCCTCAGGATGCAAGTGCAATTAAGGCAGCACTAATTAAAGCTACCAAACATATTAATTAAAGATATACCCAGCCACCAGAATAGCACAGAATGAGCATCAGTGTGGCCCAGAGAGAGCAAGCAGGGATTCCAGTCCTGCAGTCGGGTCAGTCATAGATGCCCAGAATGCCAGAGCAGGAAGACACTCAAAGGACAGACAGCATGGCCCAATCAAAAGACAACAGAGTGCCAGCTTTGGAGGCAGGGGCCCTGGCTTCAGGACCCAGCTCTTCTGTGACCTGGAGGAAGTTGCAATCTCTCTGGGACTCGGTTTCCTCACATGCAAAACAAAGCAGTTGAATTAAATGATCTCTGACATCCCATGCCAGTCAGTCAGCAAGCTTTTAGTAAGTGCCTACTATGATCCAGGCCCTGTGCCAAGTGCTGGGGATACAAAGAAAGGCGAAAGACAGGCCCTGCTCTCAAGGATCTCAAAGCCTAATGGGGGTGACCCCATTGTATGTAGGTGAAAGGAAGCACATGCAAGCATACAGACAAGACATACACACTGTCAACCGGAGTTAGTCTCGAAGGGAAAGCAGCAGAATTCCAAAGGATTGGGATAAGCTTCTTGCAGAAGGTGAGATTTGGGCTGAGATCTGAAGGAAGTAGAGATGAGGAGGGAGAGGGTTCCAGGCCCGGGGGACAATCAGCTCTAAAGGCATGCTTCTACAAATCTAAAGTGTCAGATTGAGAAGAGACCTTATGAAACAGACTGTGAGAATAAAAGAGGCCTTGGGATGGAGAACATCACATTGAAGTGACATCATAGACCTTAGAATAAAAGATGTCAGAGCCAAAAGGGATCTGAGACATAGAATGTTGGAGCTGGAAGGGCCTTAGAACATAGGATGTCAAAGCTAGAAGAGCTTGGAACATAGAAGACAGAATTTCAAAGCTGGAAATTTGAACAGAATGCTAGGGCTAAAAAGGCCCTTAAAACGTAGAATGTCAAAACTGCAAGAGATCTTAGAATGTAGCTGGAGGAGATCTTAGAACATAGAACACTAAAACTAGGAGGAACCTTTGAAATTATCTGGTCCAACCCTCTCATTTTTTTTTTAAGCAATCAGTGTTAAGTAACTTGCTCAAGGTTACACAGCCAGTTATTTCTGGGTGTGGTGCTGAGTATCTGAGCCCAGATTCGATCCCAGGTCATCCCGACACTGGAGCCGGTGCTCTTACTCGCTGAGCCACCTGGCCGCCCCTAAGCAATTGGGATTAAGTAACTTGCTCAAGGTTACATGGCCAGGTGTTTCTGAGTGGGTGCTAAGTGTCTGAGCCCGTATTTGATCCCAGGTCATCCTGACACTGGAGCCAGTGCTCTTACTCGCTGAGCCACCTGACTGCCCCTGGACCCTCTCATTTTTAAGACAACAGGAAGCAATGCTTAGAATTGCCAGATGACTTCTCAGCAAAGTCAAGGTTAAAATCGGGCCCCTAACCCTCAGACCAGTGTCCTTTCTCCTTTATCATTTACTCTTATACATCCAAAGCCCTTCTGCTTAGGGGCCCCCAGAGAAGCCCGGTAATGCCCTCTTCCCATAATCAAATTGGCACAATAACTAGGAATTCTAGCACCCAGGAAAAACTCAGCTAACATTGGAAGCATAGAGAGAAGAAGAGCTCCCTGGGATGTGGGATGGCCTTAGGATCCCACTCCAGCAAGAAGCCCCAATCACTGCAAATCTTGAGTGTCTCCCATGCAGGGGGGCCCATGGGTAGCAGGATGCAGCCCTGGTCAGGGTACATGAGACTAGGAGAGGGGCAACATGTCTGTTCTCCAGGGTGCATGGCCCACAACCCAGGCAACAATTCCCAATTCTCAGCATATAGACCCCAGGAGGAATTAGAGTGGGGGAGAATGATGAGAACAAGTTGAAACTGAGGGGAGGCTGAAAGGGGAATCTTGGGCCAGATGAGAAAGTAGGGACATTGTATGCACTCCATGTACTGCTTAGCAGGGGGCCAGCAGAAGTCTGGAAGCACAGAGACAGCAGGTTCCCTTGTTAACGTGTTAATGGCTGGTAATGGATTGATTTGTTTCTCCTTCCGGTGTTATTTGTGTGACCCTTGGCAAATCACTTAACTTCTCAGAAGCCCAGCTATTCTAAAACTATAATAAGCTACAGGGTTTATATAGTGGTAGAGGGATTTTTCTCACTAGAAATTATCTATACCAGTGAAATCACAGGTCTGGACTCTGTGTCTTAACCCAAAGAATGAATCTAATGTTGGAATTTTGGCAGGCCAAATGTGGATGGGGGGGGGGCTGGGACTGGGGTAGATTTGGGGAGAGAATAGGAGACGTTAGTCCCATGCTTAAGATTATTTGTCCCACTTTTCTTCTCTGGGAAATTAGTCCCATCCCAATAACTACTTTAGGAAAGACCATTCATGATGAGAGAATAAAAGGTACCACACAGTTTATAACATATTCAGGGACACTTGAAATTTGCATATTTTACATAAATTTGCATGCTGCATTTGCAAGTCCCTAACTCTAAATATGTAAAATAAAACTAATTAGAGAAACCTCTTGCCATGATATTTGTGAGGTGGGAAGGGAGAAAAGGAGACTGATTGGGATATTGGAAAGGACAAGCAAGGCAGGAAGCTTCAAATCTTTTTCTCTGAACCTCGGTTTCCCTGTGTGTAAAATGAGAAGTTGGGCTTTGTTATCCAAACTTTGTAGATCTCACAAGATTTGAGCAAAAGGGTGTGGAAACACACTTATGGAATGTTTATGTGATTGAATTGCCCATGGTACCTTGGCTGGGAGGGGATAGGATCTTCTCCAAAGAAGATGAGGAGGAAATTTAGGTACATGCTGTGGCATTTGGATTGCCAAATGGATGGCCATTACCATTTGCTCTCTTTGAATCATCACATTCACACTAAGCAGAGAGGAAAATACCAATAACTCAAAAGACAGGAGGGACAGGATGCGCAGGCTTCCAGGCTGAATCCTGTTTTAGCAAATACCCAGGACATTGAAAAGAAGACTCTACTCTGGGAGTTTTCTCATTAGGAGTTTCTATACCAATAAAATCACAGGTCCAATTCAATAAAAATAAAACCTCTTGGGGATCTCAGGCCTGAACCCAAAGAAGGAACCTGATGATGGAATTTCAATGAGCCAGTACAGAATTTTAGCAAATATTGAAAGACTTCCCATTCTCCACACTTCCTATTCCCTCCAAAAATCAAAGAACCCTAGAATATCACTCTCTAGAGAGCAGATTTAAAAAAGACCAATAAAACTAGAAGGGACTTGTTCTACAGTGAATAGCATGTTAGAACTGGAGTCAGAAAGACCTGAGTTCAAATTCCGATTCAGATGCTTCCTAGCTGTGTGACCCTAGGAAGTCACTTAACATATCTGGGTCTTATATAAAATGAGAAGGTTGAGCTCAGTGGCTTCTCTAAGAACTCTTCCAGCTTTAAATCTATGATTGCTTCTTCCTTCCTTCCTTCCTTCTTTTCTTTTTCTTCCTCCTTTTTTTCTCTCATTTTCTTTTTCCTTTCCTTCCTTCTTTCTTTCCTTCCTTCTTCCCTGCCTTCCTTCCTTCCTTTTCCTTCTTTTCTTTCTTTTTTCAATAGTGGAGGAAAACTAAGGTCCAGAGAGAGGGAAATGACAAAGTTAAAAATTAAAATCAAGTCCTCTCAGCTCCACAAGCCATTGATCTGGCCTTCAAAATCATCTGTTGTGCAGTTTTCTTTTGGTGACCCTCAAGAATTCCAGCCTGAATCAATGAATCCTTGAAAAGTTTTGTAAAAATCATTGCCTGTTTCTAATATTGTTTCCCTGCTGTATGTTCACGACATATTTTCACAAGTAATAATTAGTGACAGAAATACCTGACCTACTTACAACTCTGCAAATCCCACGCATTTGGCGGCTCCCGAATCGGCTCTGAGGCCGTCAGAGCAGCCCTGTTGGGGAATCACTTTTTTTTTAACCCAGTTAAATGATTCCACTTTGGAGAGCATGGGAAGTGTACCTCCGTGGCCCTTGGCAAAGCCCCAGCCCTTTTGCCCAGCCCATTCCTACTACCCTTGACTCTGGGGGTTCAAGCCCCAAAGCCTTCTGCTACCATTCCATCTGCTTCTACTTTCCCAGAGAAGTCGACTTTCTGTACTTGAAAGATGGATTATATATGCACAGAAGGTTTTTCAAAAGAATTTCCGGTTAATTATTTGAATTTTAAAAAGGAAGGGAAATGATAATAGTCTTGGAATCAGAACACCTGGATTCTACTCTCAGATTTGCCACTTAGTAGCTGGATGTCCATGGGTGAGTCACCTCTCTCTAATCCCCCGGTCCTTTATCTATAAAACGGGGATAATAATTGCTAGTTGCCCTTCCAGCTGTGATGAGTATTGGAACATTTCTCTAGGTTCCAGTCTCCTTATCTGTAAAATGATCAGAGTTGGAGCAGATGGCCTTATGATCTCTTCTAGCTCTAGACTGTGCTGTGTGCCACACAGTAGGGACCAGAATCTAGGCCTCCTGATGCCCAATCCACAACTCATACCACTACCCTACATTTGCCTCCTCTTCTGGTACTTTTGCTTTTTCCCCAAGGAAGCTGAGTCCCTTTCATTTATCTGTATATATTTTCTTTGGAATCTATAAAATGCTTTCAAATGGCAGCTAAGCTCATGGCCACAAATTCTACATTTTCTCTTGGGATGTGGGACCCTAATAAGGGTGGACTGGGCAAGGGAAAGAGACCCTATCACTGGGAGCCAGGGAGCTTTAGAATATTTTAGTCTAGCTACTCCTTGGGCCCAGTGAGATACCTGGACCCTTGTCCCTTCTCCCCTCTCTCCATGCTCCGTTCTAAAGGTGACCAGAGCTGTCCAGGCTGCCCTCTAGTGGAAAAAATCGAGCAGCACCGCTCAAAAATCTCCAGGCTTGAACTCAATGAGGGAATAGAGTGACAAGGATGATGGAGGGAACTCCTGATTTTTTAGACTGGTTCCTTCCATAGACATGGACATGCGCTGTGACCCTCGCTGGGAGACCCAATACAGGTCAAGAAGACCTGAATTAAAATATTACCTTGAACATTTACTAGCTGTATGGTTCTGGGACCTTAACCTCTCTCGGGATCAGTTTCTTCATCTGTGAAATGGGGATAATTGACTCTAATTCACAAAACTGTTGTGAGAAGCAAGTGAGATGATATGTATAAAACGTCTTGCAAACCTTAAAGGGCTTTATGTAAATAAATGAATAAATATATAGATGTAGATATAGATCTCACATTCTGGGTAACTCTTGTCCGTGTCTTTTCATAAAAAAATAACAACAATAATTATATAATAAAAATATTATTATTATATAATATTATTATCTATGACCCTGCCTTGGTAGAAGGTACCCAAAAGAGAAATATGAAGTTGTGGTTGTTGTTCAGTTGTGTCTGACTCTTTGTGACCCCATTTTGGGGTTTTCTTGGCAAAGATACTGGAGTGGTTTGCCATTTCCTTCTGCAGCTCATTTTACAGATGAAGAAACTGAGGCAAAAAGGGTAAAGTGACTTGCCCAGGGTCACACAAATAGTAAAGTGTCCAAGGCTAGATTTGAACTCAGGAAGACAACTCTTCTTGACTTCAGACCCTGAACTCTATCCACTGTACCACCTAGCAGTCCAATATAATAACAACTTGGGAGCAGGTGAGAATGCAGGCCTGTCAGGCAGCTAGGACTAGAAGCAGCTGGATGAAGGGCAGGAAGAGAAATCCCAGGAGGAGGAATAATTCACTCCCCCCAGTAACGTTGCTATCAGGGAGCACCTCCAGCTGCCTAGTGCTAGTTCTGGCTCTGATAATAATACTCCACATTTGTATGGAGGGTTATGCTAGAAAGAATGTTGTATTAGAAGTTGGGGATGTGTATTTTGATTGTATTTTTTTCCAATTACACATAAAGATAGTTTTCAACATTCATTTTTGTAAAATTTTGAGCTCCAAAGTTTTCTCCCTCCCTTCCCCCTCCATCCCTCCCCTGCCCCTCCCCAAGAGAGCAAACAATCTGATATAGGCTATAAATGTACAATCATGTTACACATTTTTCCATATTAGTCATGTTGTGAAAGAAGAATCAGAACAAAAGGGAAAAACATGAGAAAGAAAAAACAAGTGAAAATAATATGCTTTGCTCTGCATTCTTTCTTTGGATGTGGTTAGCATTTTCCATCATGAGCCTTTTGGAATTGTCTTAGGTCATAATCAATCATAGTTGATCATCGCACAATGTTGCTATTACTGTGTGCAATGTTATGGTTCAGATCACTTCTCTGAACATCAGTTCATATACATCTTTCCAGGTTTTTCTGAAATCTACCTGCTCATCATTTCTTATAGGACAATAGTATTCCATTACATCCAGCGTTGTGCAGTCATTCCCCAATTGATGGGCAGGAGATGTGGATTTTAGTCCTATTTCTATAGGTAATTTACTTTTCCCCCTGTGTACCTCTCAGGAACTCAGTTTCTACATCTGTAAAATGAAGGAACAGATTTATAATTCCTCTTCCACCTCAAATATTTCAAATCTAAAACCAAAACAAAACCAAAAAAACCCACCCCGAAGCAATTTTTTGTTTTTGCTAAAATCTATATTTCCTATTCTGGTAAATTGTGGTTACCTGTGCAATGTTATATTACTTACAGGGGAGAAAACGAATGAATCCAGTGAATTAAGTCAACCACAACGAAAAGATTTCGTGAACGAAGCACATTCTGATGACTTCTCCTGGTGACCCTGTGGGGACATCTGAAAACTACCCGCCTGTCCTGCGGGGGATGGTAATCTTTAATACCACAGAGTTCTAACTCCTCATTTGTAGATATGGTGACTGAAGCCTAGAAAAGAGACAAGTGTCTTGTCCAAAGTCTGACAATGGGATGGTGGCAGAGAAGGGCCAGATCCAATCACCATCTCTTGACTCACTTGTCCATTACAGTTGACCCTCTCCCATTTGATCTGAGCCTGTTTTCTCAACTACAAAAATGAATAACATAGCCTTGCCTACATAACAGGGATGGTGTGAGAATCGGATGAAATAATGAATGGAAAGGACTTTACAAACTTTAAATCCCTTTGTAAACGTCAACTTGGATAATGAACTATGCTTTCTACGACCAATGCCTCTGGAATTGGGCGCAGTACTTCATATGAACACAAGGTGGCAGCAGAGGATTTACTGACTGATCTCTCATTTCTGGCCAGAGAAATCTTTAGGATCTTACCCTTAGCGGGAAAGTCAGAATTTGAACGTGGGTCCTTAAATTCCTGATCCATCAGATTTTCCCTTACTACACACGTGCAGGTTGCAAGCCCAACGTGTCTTCATTTCCTGTGGCTCTTGTCCGTGTGTTTCAGTAAATCCTTCACGGTGACTGTGTTTAATTGCCCTGAACGGAGAATCCACCCAACTTACTGGAGGCCTTCCTTCTGTTTTCTTCACATCTTACAGACGATGGGCTGCCTATCTGTGATCCCTCATTCTTCCCCTATGACCATTCCATCCCCTTTTCCTGTCATACCTGAGTATGTGCCAAGGCCCTGACACTGGGGAGTCCCCAATCACCCTGCTACCTGTGGGCTACCTGGGGGCGCTGTTAGAGAAGAGCCCAGCCCTCTACAATTCTCAGACAGAGGATGACCGCCCATTTGGTCTTGCTGCTACTTGGGCATTCAGACTCACAGATCAGCACAGGTGTTCTCCACCTTTTTAGTATCTTAGAAATCTGGCCTCATACACTTACCATTAACCTCCATCTGCATCATCTATCAGGGTGGCCAGGTGGCACAGTGAGTAAGAGCGTGGCCCAGAGTCAGGAGATCCAGGATCCATTCGGCTTCAGATACTTAACATCCACACAAAATAACTGGCCGTGTAACCTTGAGCAAGTTACTTAACCCCAATTGCTTTTAAAAATAAATAAATAAATAATAGCATCTATCTCCAGGGTTGTTGTGAGGATCAAATGAGACAATAGTTGTGAATCTCTTTGCAAACCACAAAGCACTATCTAAATGCTAATTATCATTTTTATTAAGTCTATGGATGCCTTCTCAGAATAATGGCTTTAAATTCCTAAAATAAAATGCATGAAATTACAAAGGAAACCAATTCTGTTAAAATAGAGTTGTCAAAATATTTTTTAAAGCAAGTTCACAAACACCCAGGTTAAGAACTCCTCACTTATGGTATTACTGAAGAGTTAGGACAAACACAATAAAATCAGTTAAATTATAATAAAGGAAAATAAGAAAATTAAGTGCTAGAAGGGGACGTTTAGGTTGGGGAGCTGAGTGCCTGCCCAGCTCTGTCAGGAACTCTGTGTAATCTTGGGCATTGACTTGCCTCCTCTGACCTTCAGTTTCCTTCTCTGTAAAATGAGAAAGCTAGACTGTCTCTAATGCCCTCCTAGCTCTAGCATTCTGGGATTCCATCACTCTATAACTCAGACCTCTGGAGTTAAACAGACCAGTTTGGAGCTCAGTGGCTTCTCATACAATTTCTACCACTACCTAGGATTTCACCTAGGAACATTATAGTTTTAATTACATCTGGGTCACTACAGAAAAGGTAAAGGGCCTTCCACTCCCATGTACCTAGCAAAGAACTGAATATAACACAGGCTTTATTTAATTCAACAATAACAAAAGATGGTCAAGCCCACAAACAGGGAAGACACCTCCCTTCCCCTCTCAGATGCTCCTTTGCCTTCCCAGGGGTTCTCTATAAGCATTCAGACTCAGAGCCCCACCCTAGGGAGGAGACCTTCCCCCAAGAAGAAAGCACTTGAGGTTGCTGGACAATCAAGCAACCCCTTTCCTCTGATGAGGAGCCTTCACCAGGAACCAACAGTGTTCCCTGCTCTGATTGTCTCAATCTCCCCAGAACCTCCATTTTAAGGGAAGTGCCCAGGCCAGCCATGTCTTCCTTTCTCTCCACTCCAGACTCCTCAGACTTTCTTCATCAGCGCAGATGCCTTTCCCCATCACCTCCTCCCTTTTCAGTTTCGTATCATTTCAGTCTTCCACCATTACAATGTAAGCTCCTTGAGGCCAGGGGCTGTCTTTCTTCCTGCTTGTATTGTCTTCACCCTGTTTCTTTCCTTTCTTCCTAGCACTTAGCACAGTGCTTAAGCACTTAATAAATGCATGTTGACTTGATTTGTCTGGGCTCCTTGGCTCCCAATCCTTCTTGGCCCAGAAACAGCTTGGCTGGATCCAGGGGACTTAGTCCAATTATTCCTCTGCTTGGTTCAGGAACTTGGCATGGTCTGGGGGCTCCTCTGCTGGGTCCAGGAAGCTCATTCTAGGAATAACGCCATCAGTCTGCCCCTGCCACTCCTCTGATGCCAGCTTGTGTTCCTTCAGCCCAAGTCTGGAATAAGAGGTCCTGTATCCCCTGCCACTGCCTCTCTTCTGGGCCTTCTCTGGGGTCATGTGGTTGTCTGGAGGGACCTTGGACTTCCTCTCCAGGCAGCTAAGCTCAAGTCTCTGTTCATAGCCCCTCTCCCCTCTCCAACTCTGACCCTCTCTGCCTGTCTAACTCCTATAGTCACACATTCACAAGCTCAGAATTATCCTTGACTGTCCCTCTCCCTCACTTCCCATATCCAATTAACTTTCAAGTCCTGTCAATTCTACCTTAAAATCTCTCTCTCTCTTTCTGCCCAAATCTCCCCACTTACACAGCCAGTAGCTTAATTCAGGTTCTCATTACCTCTTGCCTTTACTATTGTTATAGCCTACTGATAAGTCTCCTTTCTTCTATTCTTTCCCCTCCCCAATCCATCCTCCACTGCCTAAATGACCTTTGTAAGACATAGATCTAACCATGTCACTCCCCTGCTCAAGAAATTTCAATGGTTCCCTAGTGTCTCTAGGACTCTTCATCCTGGTAAACATTTAACTCTTCAGAGTTATTTTCTATTATTCCTCCATGTTCTAGCCAAACTGTCACCCAGGGTTACCCTAATTTGACATCCCATCTTCTGTCACCACAACCCATGTGCTAGCTACTCCCTAGGCCTGCAAGACACTCTCTCCAACCTTGTACCTTTTAGAATCTCAGGATTTGCTCATGTGTCTTCTCCCATACAAAGCCTTTCCTATTTTTGTCCCTCCCTATCCAGAAATTAGTTCTTTTCTATTTATCTATGTACATACTGTATCCCCTTCCCCAAAAGAATGGAAGCTCCTTGAGGGCAGATAATTTTTTTGTTTTCTCTTCAAGCCCCCAGTGCCTAACACAACACCTAACACCAAGGAGATTAATAAAGTTCTTATTTAATTTAATTATATTGGATCCTGGAGAGACCCTGCTAGACACCTGCTAGATTGGACAATTTAGACTAGGGAAGATATAGAAGGTCTGAGGAAAGGGAGCTCAAACTAAGGGGGAGGTGGCTTGGGTTCAACTGATCCGGAAGAGGCAGAATTTTCAAGCTGGACCTTAAAGAAACCTGCAGTGAGGGGCCAGTGTATTCACATAATGGCCAGGAGATGGCAGGATACAGTCACTTCAGTGGGACTGACATTCACACATCCCCAAAGATCAGGGATGTATGTAAATTTAGACCTCCCTCTAGTCCAGAGGCTCTCTGTATTGTGTCATGGCTCACTTTGGCCGTCTGGGGAGGCCAGGTCCCTTCTCAGGGGACATATAAAATAAAATGAAATGCCCAGGATGACAAAGGAAGTCAATTCTATGGAAATAAAGATGTAACTTTTTTTCCTACAAGTTCCCAGCCCCCCTAAAATCCATCCATGGACCCCAGCTAAGAACTCCTGTTCTAATGCAATCTCTTTATTTCACAAATGGGAAACTTGAGTCAATCTTAGACAATGCAGTCTAAGACTAAGTTGCAGAGCAATTATTTGCTTTATAGAGAAGCAGAGAGCAGAGAAGCTTCTTGTCCAAGGTTGTACAATGAGGGAGAGGCAGCTAGTCAGTCAGTCAACAAGCACTTATTAAGAGAGTGTTCTGGACCAGGTATTGTGCTAAGCTAATATAAACACAAGCAAAATGAAGGGCAGTCTCTGCTCTCAAGGAGCTTGCATCCCAATGGGGGAAGACAACTCATGAAAGGAAGAGGAAAAGTGGTGGGATGGTGAAGAAAGAAGAGTGCAATGTGGTGAGAAATGAAGAAATGGTCACCCTGAGTGCTGGAGGTTCTGGGAAGAAGCAGCCAATCAGAGGAAAGGGCCCTGGGAACTGGGAAAGTACTTCCAAGATGTGAATTCCAGGGCTGACTGTGATCTTCCAGGGTGAAGAGGAGTCTGGTTTACAGGCTGGTGAGAAGTAAGGAGATGACTAGCCTGGGAGCTCTCCTTAAAAGGAGGCCCTAGGAGGAGCCATAGAGTGGATAGGGCTGGGAGTTAAGAAGGCCTGAGTTTTAAACCTGCCTCAAACATTTGCTAGCTGTGTGACCCTAGGAAAGTCACTTAACTTCTATAACATCTGTAAAATGAGATTAGGAATAGCATTTACCTTACAAGGTCTTTGTGAGGATCAAGTGAGACAGCATGGAAAATATTTTGGGAACATTACAAGTGTAGAAATAAACAAAGCCCATATGGAAGTGGAGCTCATGCGTGGTGAGGGCAGCTGTCCCTGAGTATAGCTCAAAGAGTGTAGAACAGGCATCTCTAGCTTCTTCTCTCCTCACCTTTCTCCAAGGGAGATTTTCATCCCTGCCAGAAGGGGAAGCAGGAGGTTGGCTGGAGAAACCACCACTCTCCTCTCCTTACAGAGGGGGACTCAGCTGGGCTAGAAGCATATCCATATGGTTCCTTACATGTTGTTCATCTCAGGGATATGACAGGGGTTCATCTAACTTTTGATTTTGTCATTTTGGGTAGGAGGTGGGGAGGTTGGACTCCAAGCTCTTCTATCTAAGGCTTGGCCCCATTCCCACCTAGTATGAATTCACAGTGGACACACATGGAGAATAGCAAAGCAGCCCATTTATCCAAATCATAGCAAAACAGAAATCAGAGAAGATATACGTAGAAGATTATGTGCCATACAACATAGAATGAAGGCGTTCTCTCATTGTGAGCTAGGTAACAGCTCAACCAAGACAAAGAGTCCTCGATCTCACCCAAGGGGAAACTCCCCCAAGTCTCTGGAGTAGCAAGCTGGCAATAGGGACATTGATGGAGACTACCTGCTCCACTGGTATCTTCAGCAACCTGAAGTGGGCTTGGCCTCTTGCATCTTCTCTCTTGATTCTGGAAGTCAACTCAACGCTCAAAGAAAACTTTTGCCCACAGGAGGGCTCCCATTTGAAAAGTCCTCAAAGAAAAGGACTGTTGAGACTAGAGCTCTCATCTCTCACCAACCCCGCCTCACTCGCCCCTCACAAAGGGCAGAGCCTTCACCTCTACCATTAAGGAGAGAGTCTCATACCAAATGGGCAGAGGTTTCATAAATGCTCTATAAATGTGAGCTATTGGTGTGACAGGGCCTCCAGACTCTCAGCCTGGTGCCCTTTCTTCTACATTGCCTTTCTGTCTAAAGGAACCCTATTTCCAACATTAGGCAGAGTAACAGGAGGGGGAGGAATTCTTCTGTGGCACATGAAGACTACTGAGCTGCCAGTTTCCCCCTTTGTACATAGCAAGTGATAAGAGATTTTCATTTTGATGCCAAGTTTTTGCACCAGTAACAGGTGTGCCACAAACTATATCCCAAGAAAGTGGCACAGAGGCTGGAGATCTCTGATGGCAATCAGGTGTGGGGAAACAGTTCCCTGCCCACATGGAGGAGATGGAGATCTGATGAACCTTGCAGAAGGGGAGCAGAGGGGAATGGGAAAGGGACCCACTCAAAATTATCACTGCCAACTGAGTGTTAAACTGTTGTTTCCACACAGAGAAAGGACTGCACGTGCTGCCAATGCCTTTTACCCTAAGCACTGGAGCAAAAGCCCAGTAGTCCCCCCCAGTTTGAACTCTATTAGCCCAAGCTATCCCTGTAGGATGGTTAAGGAAGCAGACAGGGTGCATATTTAGGGAAGGACAGTGTTGCCTACTCTCTGGGGGCGCTGCTTCTTGGCTCTTTCTTCAGGGCAACAGCTGAAGGCAGGCCACAATCCCTCCAGTCTCACAGTGGGTGGCTTGTATAAATTCCAGACTGAGGGCTTCTAAGGGACTTAGGACATATTACTCTGGGGGACTAGACAGGAAGTGCAGGGACGTAGCTCTTCTTGACCGAGGACCCAATTTTTATAATTATAATATAATTATATATTATTTATATTTTATATAATTTATATTATAATGATAGCAAATCTTGACCTGAGTCAGAGCAAAACTCCATGAAATTCTCAATTAAATGGAATTTAGTTTCTCCTTGCTCTCAATTTTAGGAGAAAAAGATATCTCACCACTGGACCCAGATGACTGGCGGAGAAAGTGAAGCCCCTGACTTTGCACAGCCCTCCCTCACTTCAGTCCAATTCACTTGCATATCATGGCATCACTGCCCTGATGTCATGGTCCTCTTTGAGAACAAAGGACGAACAAGGAGAAAGAGGCCATGCTGATCATCAAATAAGCAGACAGGCAGCATGTTTCAATGGATAGAGAACCAGACTCAGAGTCAGACAGGGTGCAAATCCTGCTTCTGACTATTCTTGGGCTTGTGATCCTGGACAAGTTACTTCTATATCTCAGTGCCCAAGGCATCTCTCTAAGACAGGAATGGGAAACCTGCTGCTTCAAGACCACATGTGGCCCTCTAGGTCCTCAAGTTTGGCCCTTGGACTGAATTCAAATGTTTCAAAGGGCTGAGCTTGAGGACCTAGAGAACCACATGTGGTCTCAAGGCCAAAGGTTCCCCAGCCTTGCAGTCTAAGCCTAAATTGCAGAACAGTTATTTGCTTTAGTAGAGGGGCATTTGCCACTGGAAGGTCTATGCAGAGCTTTATAAATCACAAAAGGTTTTACAGTTTACATATGTTATTTTATCCACAATTACAAAACTCCCGATGCTAAGAACTGGAATTATTAGACTAGCAGTGACTTGGTTAAATTCACACAGCTTGACGGGAACTAGTGGCTGGGTCTCTGAACCCCCATCCTGGTATATTTCCCCTCTCCACAGAGCTACATAAAGTGATGTGCAGATGTTGGAAAAGTGATGTGCAGATGTTGGAAAGGTGGGGGTCCCGCTGCTCTGGAACTCTCAAGGGTAAAGGATCCCTTTCCAACAGGGAGGTAGGAGGGAAATTATTTAAAGAATTGTTCCTTTCTCGAGGCTTTCCCTTTCCCTAGCTGGCAGGGGGCGTGTTTCCTACCATCAACATCCTTGGCAAACACAGGATGGGGGAAGGGGAGGAGGGCAGGAAGGGATTCTGGGGAGGAGCAGGGAGTGTTGGGTTAGCAGTGCTTAGACTTGTAACACAGTTAAGTATTTTCTTGTCAGCAGATGCCTCCATGTATCTTGTCAGGGGTGACTCAGCCGGGGATGTGTCCTGAAGGCAAAAGAAAACCAAACCTTGGCAGGCCCAGGACAAACATTCTGGCATCAGGGAAACTGAGCAAGGATAACTTTAGCTCTCTTAAATCTGGCCCATCCTGGAGCGAGTCAGAGTAACATTTTCTCAAATGCTGATCTGCTTCCAGATGCAAAAGCATTTCCATTAACTGAGTCCAGATGCTGCCTCCACACATCTGGTTAAGTACAGCTTTCTCCATCCTTTACTCCACGGAGTGTTGAGTAAACAGCCTAGTTTGTGCTCATCTGTGCCTGGGGAAATGGGCCAATTCGGAAAACATGTTCCCAATTAAGTGGAAAGACAAAAGCTTTTTATAGGGGACATGTTAACAAACTCGCTGCATTCTCTCTAGACAAACCGTTAAGAACAAGCGGGCCAGCCGCCTCCCAAGGAGTCCAAACAGCCTCATTCTCATGCAGGGCCTGCAAGGACCTGCTGCAGGCTTTCATACCAGCCCTCCTGGCCCCAGAAGGCTGAGAGCCCACAAGAGGGCAAAACCATTTGCAAGGAATAACATGTGAATAACAGCCAAATATGAATAACAATCAACGGTCCAGGTTCCCACACTTTGTCCCACCCCTCTAGGCTGTGACTCCGGAAGGCAGCTGGGAGTGGAGAATGAGTTAGCTGACCAAATTCGTGCAAAAAAACAATAATAATGGTAAAGCCAAGACTCAGAGATGTACAACTAGCTGACCGCTCTGAACACCTCAGCATACGGCTTAGGTGGCCCTCAACAAGTCATTTTGCCTTCTCTGGGACTCAGTTTCCTCATTTATAAAATTGAAGGGTTAGACAAAGTGACCTCTAAGGTCCAATATGACCCTGAATCTAATTGTCAAATCCTGTCATCAAATATTATTGTCCCTAAAAAATATCCCACTATTTCCAAGAAACTGGGGGAGTGAAAGGAACATCTGCTTTAGGGCGACTTGATAGCAAAATTTTTAATAAATATATGTTCCTGCCAATACACACACACACACACACACACACACACACACTTCAAGCTTGGGGGAAATATGGGGGGAGAGGTAGAATAACCAAACCATAACTATTTTGCATATTTTAGGAGTGCTTTTATAGGTATATATTGTCTACCCCGCCCCCTCCCCTTCCCCCCAGTCAAATAGAAGCTCCTTGAGGACAGGAAGTATTTCAAGGCTTTGGGCTAAGCCCGGCACATTAGGTACTTAACTTAGTAAGTATTTGTTGATTGAGAGATTGAACCAGCAGTTCTGGTAATAATGATGATAACAATAACAGTAATGATGGGGTGCTTGGGATCTCTATTTGTAAAGTCTATTTGTAAACTCAATTTGTAACATCAGTAATGATGGGGTGCTTGGGATCTCTATTTGTAACATCAGTCTGTAAAACTTTGTAACATCAGTTTGTAAAACCAGTCTGTAAAATCAACATTTCCCTTTCCCAGCCTCAAACTCTGCCCCTTCCCCCTATGTGCACTCTGCCTAAGCAACAACTTGTGACTCCTTTGTCCTTGCTTAATCTAGCCCTATTATATAATTATATTATATATATATATATATAGATTATATATTATATAATCTAGCCCTATATATAGTTGCCTCATGTCTCCTCCTGTCTGGCCCAAATCTCATCTCCAAGTTAAACTCCTCAAACTTTTGTCTATGCACTAAAGTCCCTTACATCCATCCAGTCAGCCCTGACAATGGCAGCCCTACCCTTTAAAAGTAAAAGCCTGTACCCCCTTTCACTTGCAGGTCCCCTAAGGATCCTTGCCTGCTGTAAATCGTATAATAAACTTTTTCAACTCTGACTCCAAGTAAGGCTGAGTTGAATTCTTTCCAGACTGAATCGCAGGTTCTGGTCTTAGATAAGATCAGAGTCCCTGCTGAACCTAATAGCCATCCCTCATGAGTAATAGTAACAATATAAATTGATAATCACAAAGTGATTTAGGTTTGCAAAGCACTTTATACACATTATCTTGTCTAATCCTCACCATAGTCCTATGAGGTTGGTACTACAGGCATTACCATCTTCATTTTATAAATGAAAACACTGAGGCTCACAGAGGTGACCTGACCATCCAGGGTCACAAAACTAGCAAGCATTCCAATCAAGATTCCAACCCAGGTTCTCTAAACTCCTCACTATGCCAGGCTACTTCTAATCAAAACCTGGGAATCCTCTCCTTTTTTAAAAAAGCTCATTTCAAAAGGGTAGAAAGAAGTCTTAGACCATAGAATACAGGATCCCATGGTTGGGAGAGACTCCAAGGCAAGAAGACTGGGTTGCCAAGACTTGGCCTGACTACAGTTGAGGAAGTCACTCGTGGGAAAGGAAGCAGGGTAGGATGGGCCCAGAAAGATCTCACCTACAGTATAGGTGAAAGGTATTTGTAACAGTTAACTACCTTGCCCCCACTGCCTGAAGGTAGGTATGTCACATTTTACATCTCCCCTGGGTTCTAGAGTGCCCTCAAAAGGCTTCGGGATATCTAGTCTATTGGTTCAAACTCATGCCAATTGTGTTCCCTCAACTTTTTAGAATGCCAATTCCATTTAATCATGCAATAGATTAGCTTTTACAAAGGAATATTTACTTTAATATACTTTAAATTTAATATACTTTTAAAGTATAATGAAAACAAACATACAATCATTACCTCCTACCCCCAAAGTGGGGAAATGATGTGGCAGGCATAGTCCTACCCCTCCCTGATGGGGTTATGGTGATGGAATTATGGGATTCATGCTGGAGCCCTAAAAGGAAGAAACTATGTCTTTGGGACCTGGACCCCTGAAAGTCCCTGAATTTCCCCATACATTTCAGCAGCCCAGATCCCTGGCTTTTTCCTGAGGCATCAGGTCCATCCCAGTATAATTCTTTCAACTGTCCTTTCACTGTGGCCCTCAGATTTGGATTCAGTTCAGTCTTTCATTCTCTGTTCCCTCCAGACCATCTCAGGCTCCCTGTCACTACTTAATCCCATCAAGATCTTTTCACTGACCCTTTTTCCCTTTTTCTGCATAAAAATATCATTTTCACCCCCATTAAGCACGGATTCTTAGAGTCTAGCCAGAGCAACAGGTGTTATAATGAAACCTCACTACTCTGACTGAAAGGCTTTAGTGGTCAAGTTCTTTCGAGGCAGACCCACCCTGTACCCTTGCATTTCAGGGTTTCTAACATTCCCAAGTCCCACACCCTTACACCACCTCAGTTTCTGTAGTCAGAAGGGTATTTAGGTTCACAGCTTAACTTGGTTCCTATATAGCTTCAAGAACACCAAGTTCAAAGTCCAGTGCCCCTGCATTCGCATCCCAGGAACCCTGATTTCCAAGAGCTTTCCTAATGGGCAGGTAGCAGCATCAGGACTGGAATGCTGCCTCCAAACTTGCCATGGTCTGAGCTTCCAGGTCTGCAGAATCCCTTACCTGTGTCTAGAACTGAAAAGGACAGATGAAACAGACCAAAACCCTGAGCTTGCTTCTTATGGGCCACAGAGTCTAAAGGGAGAAGGGAAGATAACCCTTCACTGCCTACCCCTTTATACCCATGCTTTGGGTGAACAAGACCTTTACTGCATGGGTACTTTTAGAAAAAGAGAGTGACACTGAGTAAGAGAAGCATGAGAAGGTAAACAGGGAAAAGAAATCATAAGGAATTTATCAAAGTTGAACTATTTACATTCCTGCATGGAAAAACAATAATTGTAACTTATGAAACTTTTCTCAGTATGAGTATAGTTGAAGGGAATATAAATGTGTGTATATATATATAATGTATATATATATATATATATACACATCTATATGTCTATATAAGAGGGTATATGTGATGGGGGACGGGATCCCAATAGGTTCAGCAGGAATTCTGATCTTATCTAAGACCAGAAAATCTGCAATATCGTCTGGAAAGAATTCAAGGTCTCAGGCTTAATTGGAGTGAGAGTTGTAGAAGTTTATTGTTCTGCTTCCAAGAGAAGTGGGCAAGAGTCTTTTAGGGGACCTGCAAGTGAGAGGGGTACATGCTTTTACCTTTAAAGGGTAGAGCTGCCATTGTCAGGGCTGACCAGAGGGGAGGGGCCTCAATGTATAGACAAAGGTCAGAGCTGACCAAGAGGGGCATGTGAATAGATGGTTTAGATAAGATTTGGGCCAGGCAGAAGGAGACAAAAGGCAAGTATAAAGGAGGGTGTGGGCCAGGCCTGAGAAGAAATGAAGAGATTAAGTAAGAACAAAGGGGTCACAAGGTGTTGCCTAGGTGGAGTGTGGGATAGGGAGAAGGGGCAGAGCTCAAGGGTGGGAAAGGACAAATTGCATTACAACTTCACAGACTGGTTTTACAAGTTGGTTTGACCTAGACCCCAGGTACCCCATCATATGGGTGTATGAATACAAATGTGAGTGTTTGTATAGATATATGTACAGGTATACATAGAGGACACAGGATCAATTGAATAGGAAGGGACAAAACTTAAAAGGTGAAATTGAGAGGTGAGAGGGGAACATAATGAGAGGAGATGGGGAGAGACAGAATAGGTAAATTATCCCATATAGAAGAGGTAAGGGAAAATGGAGGGGAAGAACAGGAAGTCAAAAGGGAAATACTCTCATTTAATTTGGCTTAGGGAGGGAATGACATACACACTAAATAGGGTATCTCACCCTACAGTAGAGTAGCAGAGAAGGGGATGAGAGGAGGGATGATGGAAGTGAGGGCAGGTTGTGGGAGAGGGAAGTTGGAAGCACACACTTTTGAAAAGGGACAGGGTCAAAGTAGAGAATAGAACAAGTGGGGGTCAGGATAGGAGGGAGGGAAATATAATCAGTCTTTTATAATATATCCACTATGGAAATGTTTTACATAGCTACACGTGTACAACTTATATTGAATTGCCTATCTTCCCAGTAAGGGTGGGTGACGATGGAGGAAGGGAAAGAATCTGGAATTCAAAGTTTTAAAATCAAATGTTTAAAAATATATATTTACATGCAACTGGGAAATTAAGATATACAGGCACTGGGGCATAGAGATCCATCTTGCCCTACTGGAAAGTTGGAGGGGGAATGGGGGAGGACTTAGGAGAGAGAAGATTGGGGGAGTGGGTACATAGTGGGATCATTGTTTTGGGGTGGTGGGTAGGGGAAAGACAGGGAGAAAATTTGCAACTCAAAATCTTGTGGAAATGAATGATGTAAACTAAAAATAAACATAACATTGAATTAAAAAAAAATAAAGTCCACTCCATTCTACAGAGGAAAAAAAGAGAGAGTGACACCGTCCCAGTCTGCAATCTATTCCAGTTATGAGGCCAATGGAAAAAGGAACCTCATGTCCACAGGGAAGGGATGCCTTCTTCCAACAATGCTATTGTCTCCCACGTGGTTGCTTCCATCTTAGGTGACCTGGGCATACCCAAAGCCAGTTACTTAAGTTCCATTATTTCTAGCTTCTAAAGAAGCATAAGTGAAAGGGGTACTCTTGTGCTCTGGGACAAAATCCCAGTTACTTCACCCTAGTTACAATTTTTCAAAATCATCACTAATAGAAGCCATATGGTATTCCTGAAAAAAAAAAAAGAAAACCAGACTTTAGTCCTAGCTCTAATGTGTGGATTAGGCAATGGACTCTTTAGGCCTCATTTGCACAATGAGGAGATCAGACTAGAAGGTCAGATCCTTAACTTAGCCACAGACAAGCCACAGGACTTCAGTTGGGCCTCACTTTTCTTCTCAGGAAGGCAGATAGACTGGATTCAGTGATCTCCAAGCCCTTCCTCAGCTCTGACACCCTCTTCTTCCCACAGTATACTGAGCTCCACCACAACAGCCATTTTTAATTGGCTCAAGCCCAAGGGAGTATTTTTGTTCATTTTAAGAGCAAAGAGGGACTGAGGAGCAGCTCTTCAGGGGCCCAGCTTGAAATGCTCTTGCACTAACAATAGTCCCAGGAGCCATGTTTGTTTTTGCCTTTTCTTAGACCCTTGGCTCCAAAAAGGAACAGAAGGAAGCACTGTTGGAGTATAACATGTGTATGTTTGTTGGTCAAGGAGGAGGGGTGGAGGAGAGGGGAAAGCTGATCCCTGTAGATTCAGATCAACCCAGATACTCCAAATCTAACAGCAGCTTCACTTTGCTGGCTCGGAGCAAGGAACTCATTATTTTCCAGCCAGACAGTCTCTTAAAGGCCTCTCCTGAAAGGCAAGCCAGGTCTCCCCTCCCCAGGCTGCTAAGTCCTTTAGTGAACAGGCCCTTCCTTTTGCTTCCCTTCTGCTCCCTTGGCAGGCAGCTTCAAGGGGCACGAGATGGGGGAAAGGGGTGGAGGGATGGAAGAATGGAATTTCCAGCTATTTTTTTTTCTAGGGTAACTGGAAATTATAAAGGTTACCTTCTCGATGGTAGTGCAGTGGTTATAGCTCTGGGCCTGGAGTCAGGAAGACTCATCATCCTGAGTTCAAATCTGGCCTCAGACACTTACTAGCTGTGTGACTCTTAGCCAAGTTATTTAACCCTGTTTGCTTCAATTTCCTCATATGAAAAAATGAGTTGTAAAAGGAAATGGCAAACTACTCCAGCATCTTTGCCAAGAAAACCCCAAATGGGGTCACAAAGAGTTGGACGGGACTGAACAACAACAATCTTCCAGAGAGGCCTCATTTTACAATGACTAGTCTTGAGTCTAAGTGGTTAGTGCAGCCATCAAAGTCTACCGTCAGAAAACAGTGGGGTCCAACAGTGGGGTACCTCCAAGCTCAATTAAAGGCCAATCAGGGATCATCATCATCCTTTGCATTAGTATAAACCATTATCTTTTGGTATTCATTATCTCATTCATTTCATAGGCTCATGGGTTCTAGGGCAAGAAGGGTCTTCAGAGAATACATGCATGGGTCACACCCTCTGAATTGGCAGGGCAGTTTAGTGGAAGGCACTCTTTATTTGAGGTGAAGGGATATAGTTAGAGATTGGTTCTCCCACCGACTAGGCAAATTATGACCTCTCTATGTTCTAGTTTCTTCCTTTGTAGAATGAGGGAATTGAATGAAGGGATCCCTAAGGTTCCACCTGGCTTGAACATCCATATCCTATAACCCCAAATCCAGTGTTTGATTTCCACTATCATGCTGAAGTAACCCTTTGTGGTAAACAGGAAACGGGTCATCATCTCTCATTTATGGATGAGGAAATTTTGGTCCTGAAAGGTTTGGTGACATCTCAGGTCACACAACTAGAGAGGAGAGGGAGATAACCTTTTCCCCTGACAGAAAATTGTTAGCAGAATTGTTAATAGAATAAGAGAAATTGTTAATAACAGATGTAATAGGGACTGCCACTCCCTTAAATGATCCTTGTAATGTCAGAATGTCAGTAATGTCCCTACATTCCTACTCTTAAGATACTTACTCTTGATTAGGTTGAGGTGAAACACACTGTAGGTCTCACCACGCAGGGATTTTGCCTTGGGGGGGAGCCCAGCTCAAGCTGTATCTCAGCTTCTAATGTCCTTGCCACATCTGTTGGGATTCGTGGCATGAAGGGCAAAACAGCCAGAAGGAAGTGGCCAGTGGGATCTCATGACCAGGCCTTCCTATTCCTTCTCTCCTACTAAAGGTATAAGAAGCTTTACAAGAGTCTTGGAGTCACTGGGCCTCCCCCAGGGTGGCAGGTTTGCTACTCTGTTATCCCAGTTAAAGACACTTTATTCCTCAACTCATGGCTTTGATTTATGTCAGGACTTGGCATCCCATGCCCAGAAGGTTCAAGATTAGAAAGCCCTAGAATCTAGGAGGAAGAAAATATAGATGTGTTCATTTAAAATTTCATCTTTAAAAAAGAAGAAAAGCTAAAGTGCAGAATGCAGTTTTCACAAAGAGATTTAGCCTCGGGTTTCCAACAAGTTGGTTACCCAAACAGGAGCTGGAGGGCCCAGCTCCCATATGTTTACTCCAGCAAACAAACCCCTTAAGGTTGCACCAGACCAAATAATGCTCAAGAAATCAAATAAGGAGATACAACAAGTGACTTCTGCCATCCCAGAATAGCACCAGAGGTGAGACAGAAGCCCAAGGACAATAGGACACCCCCCCCCCCCCCCCCTAGCCCTACTGCTTAAGGTGCCCTTCCACAGCAACAGAGGACTGCCAGGAGCATGTGTAGTCTGCAAGACTCTGTGTTCAGAGGCAAGGAGAGTGGAGGACTTCCCGGAGAAATCCCTGGGGTGGTCTGAAAGCCCCAAGATGGGAACCTGGAAAGTGCCAAGGAGTAGAATTGGGCCATAGAAGCAAACCCAGCTCACATTCCAGGAGAAGTGAGACCAGGATATCCCTGACTCAGGGGTTCTGAAGTCTCTAGCACTCTGAAATGCCAGAGAAGATCCTACAGAGCCAACCTGTGAACCTCAAAGATCCAGGAAGTGCCTAACTTCCAAAGGTCTATATAGGTCAGACAAGAACCCAGGGGCCCCAGGGCAAGACCAAGCAAGGCCAACCACATCTCCAGCCCAAAGCCCTAGTTCAGGAACTAAAGATGGAAATATGTGTAAATCAAAGAAAATAGTTGACTGGCATCAAAAATCATTGCAAATTTAAAGATCCCCAAAAGAAGGAGAAATTGACTACATAATAAGTGCAAATGGAGACTCAAAGGAATATATATATACACATATATATAATATGTGTATATACATATATGTGTGTGTATATGTATACATATAATTTTATATTTATAAACATATAATTGTATGTTTGTATGTATGTATGTATTTTTTCCACCAATACATAAAAGAAATAAAGCAAGAGATTTTTTTAATGAAATAAAAATTCTGAAGGAAAGAATTGCAAGGAGAGTAAATAGAAGAGAAAGTAAAAATCTTGCCCAAGAAATGGACTTCCTGAAAACTAGGATTAACCAACAGAAATCCATGACTCTATGAGACAAGAAGAAATACTAGAACAAAATCAAAGGATTGAAGAACTAGAAGAAAATATAAAATATCTGATATCACAAACAATTGACCTGGTAAATTAGCCAAGAGATAATTCAAGAGAAAGTCTAAATACTCAGGCTGTATTTCTTTTTTCTTTCTTTTCATTCTTTCTTTTTTAAAAGTTCCTAACAACATTTTATTTTTTCCAATCATGTGTAAACACAATTTTTAACATTCACTTTTTTTTTAGAGAAATTTCTTATTTATTTATTTATTGCTTTTTGGAGGGGGGAGGGGAGGGCAATTGGGGTTAAGTGACTTGCCCAAGGTCACACTGCTAGTTTTTTGTGTGTATGTTTCAAGTGTCTGAGGCCAGATCTGAACCCAAGTCCTCCTGACTCCAGGGCTGGTACTCTACTCACTGTGCCACCTAGCCACCCCAAACATTCACTTTTTAATAAAACTTTGAGTACCATATTTTCTCCCTCCATCTTTCCCTCCCCCCTCCCTAAGATAATAAGCATTTTGATATAGGTTATATATGTGCAATCACGTAAAACCTACATTAGTCATGATGAAGAAACAGTTTGCAAAAAAAAAAAAATTTTGCAGTTTGCAAAAAGGAAAAAAATCATGAAAAAAATAAAGAAAAAAAATAAAAAATAGTCTGCTTCAATCTGCATTCAGACTGCATCAGTTCTTTCTCTGAGTCTTTTGAAATTCTCTTGGATCACCGTATTGCTGAGAAAAGCTAAGTCTCAATGTTGCTGTTACTATGTACAATGTTCTCTTGGTTCTGCTCATTTCACTTAGCATCAGTTCATATAAGTCTTTCCAGGTTTTTCTGAAATCTATCAGATTATATTTAGATGGAAATTGCCTATATCTATTAGAACCAGAGTGTAAAGTCAGCACAGAAAGAATCCACTAATCACCTCCTGCAAGAATGCCATTAACCTAAATCCAGAGATAACACATCAAAAGAAAAATACTGTAAGCATACAGAAAGAAGCAATTCAAAAGAAAAGGAAAGGATTTCAATCAAGATCACACAATATTCAACAACTTCTATTAATATTGGAATACAATATTCCAAAAGGCAAAAAATATAGGCTTGCAACCAAGAATAACTTAGCCTGCAAAGTTGAGTATAATCTAGTTGGGAGAGTGGTAGGGATAGATTTTTACAGGAAGAAAGGACTTTTCAAGCATTTCTAATGAAAAGACCCAGGAACTTTGAGATACTTGGCAAGAGTCAAGAGAAACCTAGAAAGAGCCTAGGAAGCAACAAAAGATTCATGAGCAAGAAAAGGACACAGAGAAAGCTGTGCTTTGGAAGAGTGAGCATCATTCCTTTCCCTTTCTGAGGAATGTCCTGAGCACAAAACTTCTTTCACCTCTTGAGAGGAAAAAAAAAGTTGTGAACTTCTAGGTTCAGGAGGGTTAGCTACCTGGCCCCAGCAATACAAGATGCCAAATATTGCCTTTCCATCCCAGTCAATCAGCCAGTCAGTTAATAAGCATTTATTAAATGCCGACTATGTACCAGGTACTGCACTAAACATTGGGCGTGTGAAGAAATGCAAAAGACAGTACCTGATCCCAAGGAAATCATACAGTACAATGAAGTAGAAAACTATGTACAAACAATCTATACGCAAGATAAATTGCTGATGACCAACAGAGGGAAGGCACTAGCATTAAGACAGATCAGGAACATGTAGAACATGACCTTTTACCTGGGACTTGAAGGGAGCCATGGAAGCTAGGAGGTGGAGACAAGAATGGAAAAAACGCCAGGCATGGGGACAGCCAGTGAAAAAGCCCAGGGTCAGGAGATGTCAGGAGATGAAGTGTCTTGTGCAAGAAGTAACATCTCCTTTATATGGCCCCTTGTCTCCACCTGCCCAACTACCACCTTAGGTCAGCCCCTTATCACTTCCAGCCTAGTATGTAACAATAGGCTCCCAGTCTTGTCTATCTCCACTCTAGCCCATCACACATGCTACCACCAATGCAGTTTTCTGTAAACTCATATCTGACCATGTGATTCCTTTATTCAACCAACTGTAGTCGTTCCCTGTCACCTTCAGGATTAAATGGAAACTCCTCTGTTTAGCTCTTAAAACCACCCCCTCCCACTCTGGCCCCAGCCCACCTTTCTCCTCCCTCGCTCTGCCATCCCCCCAGACTGGCCTCCTCTCTCTTCCTCACACACAGTACTCCATCTCCCACCTCTGTCCCTTTCCACTGGCCATCCCCCATGCCTGAAATGCACTTCCTTCTTCTCTCCACTAACAGAGTGGAAACTCTCTCTTCCTTTAAGCTCAGGCACCATCTTCTTTCCTGATATCCCTGACTGGCACTACCTCCCAAACTACCTTACTTTGTATATCTTTATATTTAATGACTGCATATTTCTGCTATGTGTATTCTTCTATGTCATTGTTGTCTCTCCCATATGAATATAAGCTCATCCAAAGCAGAAATTGTTTCTTTCTTTTTACTTGTATCCCCAGTGTTAGCATAATGACTGATACATAGTGTTATGTTCACTTATATCCAAATCTTCATGGCCCCATTTGGGGTTTTCTTGGCAAAGATACGGGAGTGGTTTGACATTTCCTTCTCCAGCTCATTTTACAAATGAGGAAACTGAGGCAAACTGGGTTAAGTGACTTGTCCAGGGTCACACCACTAATGTCTGAGGCTGGATTTGAAGACTCAGGTCTTCCTGATTCCAGGCCTAGCACTCTATCCATTGTACCACCTAGCTGCCCAGAATATCTGGCTTCAAATTCCACTTTAGATCCAGCCTGCATCTTCAGATTTAGTCTACCATAAAGGCTGAGATGTTTGCTCTGAAACTGTCATAGTCTCATGACATCTAATGGAAGATATTTTTATCTCTTATCAGGTAAAATCTCTGCCTGCTAGAAGGCCAGAAGTAGAAACCAGAGCCATGCAACATAGTCTCATTCTGTCTCAGTGACTACAAATTCCCCACCAACATCCTGCCTGCTCCTATCACTGTCAGACCCCAGTGGCTTTAGGGACTAGAGTGACTTCTGCTGAATCTGTCCTCTGTTTTATAGAAAAATATTCCACCAGGAGAAGCCCCACACTTCTCAAATATTTTCCAGATCTATGCCCTGCAAAAAGACTTGGAAATGAAATATCCTTCTCAGAACTGACATTCTTAGAGATTCTTAGAGAATCCAGAAACGACATGTATAATGGGGAGGGAGGCCTTGCCCCAACTGGATGGGCCCAGGCCCAGGAGACCTCAGGGATAAAGTGACTACAGCTGTATGATGAATCAAAACAAAGATTTTTTTCCCTTGTTGGACAGTCTTTTATTACCCAGGTATTGAAGGACAGGAAGAACGGTTCTCAGAGGGATCACCCCATGTCCCAGGCCTTGTGAGAGAGAAGAGGGATGGAAAAGTCATACTTCAAGCTCTGCATAGTTACTGGGGGAGGGGGGGTGTTGCTTCTGATAAAGAGGAGGAGCTTCCGGTTGCTTCTGATAAAGAGGAGGAGCTTCCGTAATCTAGGACAAAAGACGCTTGGAGGCTGCTGGACACCAGCCTCACCCCCAGCTTCACCAGCACGGCAGGTCTCTGAGCACCACCCCTGCTCCCGTCCTTAGGATGCCCTTTCCCTCTTCAAGGCTGCCCTTGCTGTTCATTCTCACCTGAAGAAAAGTGAACTGGGAGTGAGTAGGTGGCCTTGAATAAGTCACTTCCCCCTGTGGCTCAGTTTTATTATTTATGAAATAAGATTGGGCTAGGTAATCTCTAAGAGCCTTTCCAGCTCTGATGTTCTGTGATTGTTCTGTGATGTTCTTCCAGCTCTGACATTCTTTTTCCTGGGGTCCTTTCCTATCTCTGACATTCTATGTTCCAATGGCCCTTTAAGGCGTGACATACTGTCTTATGGGCACCCAGATACCTTTCAGTTCTGGTATTATATATTTTAACATTATATTACTCCTCCCAGGAAACTAGGGGAATAAAAGCAAGGTTTATCACTTTCTCTTCTATTTATTCTCCTTCCAGTTCTTTCCCCCATAATTTTTGTTTCATTAAAAAAAATCTCTTGTTTTATTTCTTTTAGGTATTCATTTAGTCCTTGTGGGAAAATATACATACATGCATACATATAATTATATATGTATGTATGTGTATATTATACATATAAATACACACACATATATATACATATATATATTTACACATCATATATATTCCTTTGAGTCTCCACTTATACTCGTTGTGGAGTCAATTTCTCCTTCTTTGGGGGAATCTTTAAATTTGCAATAATTTTTTTATGTCAGTCAGCTATTTTCTCTGATTTACACATCTTTCCAGCTTTAGCTCCTGAACTGGGGCTTTGGGTTGGGGAGGCGGTTGGCTTTGCTTGGTCTTGCCCTGGGGCCCCTGGGTTCCTATTTTAAACAGCTTATAAATTCCAAAGAGTGATGGCCCAGGAAATCAGAGTATATTTTTTTAACCCACAGTTTATATTCACTCATCTGGAGAATAACCCATGGCTAGGTATTTTTAAGTGAAAGGGAGAGTACATATTTTGACCCCAAAGTCAAAGGAACCTCTGTCTCACTCCAGTCCCAAAAGTTCATCCAAACCACCTGTGAAAAAAAGATAATCATAGTAATAGCTCCTATTTCTATAACTGCTTTAATGTTTGCAAATATTTTGCATTTGATCCACAGAAAAGGCCTATGAGAAAAATGATATTACCTCCACTTTATGGATGAAGAAACCAACTCAGGATGTTTAAGTGACTTGCCCAAGGTCACACAGCTAGAGTTGGTATCTAAAACTAGATTTGAATCCAGGCCTCCTTCCTGCCTCCAGATCCCTGACCGTAGACTGCCTTTCTAACTGAAGTCTTTTTCAGACCAGCTTGTTAAACTCTTTCCTGAGAAACAAGGCCCTGGCACACATTATGTAAACTAGCCACTTAGAAACAGAACTCAAACTGCCAGGGACTACATTGCTGAGTCTAATATCCCATAATTTTCTGGATCTGTTTTCCAGCTACATACAGAAATGGTCCCTGGGAAGTAGGGAACCTGAGGGAAGAGAATACAGAATTTGATCTTCTCTGGGTCCTACACCCACCTGACAATGACATACCCACCTTTGATGGTGTCATATCTGGCATTTGCCATAAGCAGTTATATTTGGGGGCAGTTAGGGGACACAGTGCATGGAGTGCCAGATCTGGAGTCAGGAAGACTCATCTTCCTGAGTTCAAACCCAGACTCAGACACTTACTAGCTGTGTGACCCTGGGCAAGTCACTTAACCCTGTCTCAGTTTCCTCATTTGTAAAATGAGCTGGAGAAGGAAATGGCAAACCATTCCAATATCTCTGCCAAGAAGAGCCCAGGTGGGGTCACAAAAAGTCAGAAACTACTGAACAATGACGATATACTTTGGGAAATGGGAAAAAGCCCATGGCAGATCTGCAAGTTAGCTGTTTTTATCCATTCATAAGTTGCTGTAGCCAAAAAATCATTACCTAGTGCCCCACCCCTACACCCACACCCCCACACCCCCCCCACACCCCCACACCCACACACCCCTTCTGTTAGGGAGCTTCCCTACATTATTCAGCTGGGCTGGGCTGGTGCCTGGACAAGTCACACAGCCCACTGCCAGATCTGTATTAACAGTTAACATTCATATGATGCCTTAGGGTTTACAAAGTGTTTTCCTCTCAACAAACTGCTGAAGCAGGCAGGGCAGATTATTGTTATTCCCCTTTTACAGACTAGGAAACTGAGGCCCTAGAAGGTAAGTGACTTGCCCCAGGTCACACAGCTAGTAAGTGTCAGAGCCAGAAGCTGAAGCCAGGACACCCACCCACAAAGGTCCGGTACTTGTTCCATTACATCATGCCGCTTACCAGTCTGGGAGAACCAATGAGAGCTTGTGTTCCACTGGTGCAGCTTTGGAGAACCCAGGATTGCCTCTGCACCGCAACGAGTCACCATAGTAGGATGTGAATCCTTGTAATAGCATGTTGCAGCCTAAGAGTTTGAGTTTTATATATATAGATACACATGCATATATATATATATATATATGTATACACACACCCATATTCCTATACTCATACCCAGAGTCCCTGTAATTTGTTTCAAGTGCTGACCCTTTGTTCGCTCTCTCTCTTTGGCCCAGAGCCCATGTGAGTCAGGCCTGCCCTGTCATCTCTCCCAGAAGGCTCTATGTAGTGGGTTGTGTTGACAAGGCGTCCCGCATGCCAGACAACAGGGTAATTATCCTCCCTGCTTGGCATAGCCAGGCCTGGGCAACGTGGGAAAGGAGAAATTTACCTCCAGCATCCTCTGCTCTGCCATCTTGTAGTGTCCTGTCCTGACCCTCACAGTGCTCAGAGTTCTTAAGCTGCTTCTTGACCACATAAGGAAAGTTAGGAAAGAAAGTTTTCAACAGTCCAAATTTAGCAGTCATACAATGTACAGTGATTTCATACGTCATCTTGTTCTGATCTTCATAAGGGTCCTGAGGAGGCAGCAGGGGGATTCTCATATTCATTTCATAAAAAAGGAAGAGAGGGGCAGCTAGGTGGTGCAGTGAATAGAGCACTGACCCTGGAGCCAGCAGGACCTGAGTTCAAATGCAGCCTCAGATACATAACACAAAAACTAGCTGGGTGACCTTGGGCAAGTCACTTAACCCCAATTGCCCTGCCTTCCCCCCTCCAAAAAGAAAAAAAAAAGGGAAGAGTAAGTTGTGGAGAGAGAGGCAGATTTCAAGTCAGAGAACCCAGATTCATATCCAGTCTCCATCATTTACTATTTGTGTGACCCTGAAGAAGTCACTTGTCTATGAGCCTCAGTTTCCTCATTTGTAAAATGAAGGGAGTAGACTAAATGACTTAGTCCTTTCTAGTTCTAAACCCTATCATTCGATGACTCATCCAAGGTCACACAGCTAGTATATATTAGAAAACTAACCCACCATTTTTTCTAGCATACCACCCTACCTATTAATTATAATAATTCATATAATATAGTGCTTTAAGGTTTACAAAGCACTTTCTTCTCAACAACACTATAAAGCAGGTAATAAAGTATTATTATTATTATTACTACTACTACTATTATTATATTCATTGGCCTAGGAAACTTTCTGGCAAAGAAACTCTATTAATGCCTATTGGCATTGATAGGATCTGCCTGGGCTAGTAGCTGAGTAAGTGATTTGCCCCGGGGCACACAGTTGGTGTGTCAAGGGTAGAATTTGAACACAGGTCTTCCTAACTGAAAGTAGCTCTCTATCCACCATACCACAGCTGTCTCCTATACGCATCACTCACTCCAAAATGAGAAAATTGGAAGAGATCAGTGGTCCTCAAAGGGCATGCCCTCTCTAGGTGTACCTGGAAATTAAAGGGAACTTGTGATTGGGAATCGTGTGTGTATGTGTGTGTGTGTGTGTGTGTGTGTGTGTGTGTGTGTGTGAGCTCTCCATGGTTTTATGCCATGATTCCTCACAACCAAAAAATAATCCTGTCCACAGCATTAGAAAGAAAAACAAGTTTGAAAGACTTCAGAGCTCTGATTGATGTGATGTGGCAAATCAGGATTCCAGAGGACAGGGGCTGAAGCTTTCTCTGACCTCTGAGCAGAGCTTATGGCTCCAAGTGTACAACGAGATACATGGCTTTGGACATGGCCAAGGTGGGGATTTGCTGCTCTGGACTCAGCAGATTTGTTATAATGGTTTTGTTTTTCTTTGTTGCTATTGTTCAATGGGGGAGGAAAAAGGGGAAGAAGAAGTGGGAAGGAGAGAAAATAAACACCTCTAGTGGAAAAAATATTAAAATTAAATATTAAAAAATAATTAGAAGCAAATAGCCCTGTGAGCAAAAGAAAAAAAAAGTTTGAAAACTACTGGACTAGATTATCTCTAAAGTCTATGAGCCCCATTTTAAAGATAGGGAAATGGAAATTCAGAGAGTTCAATGATTTATTTGTCCATGGTCATGTAGCTAGGGAGCATGAGAGCTGGGATTTGAACTCAGGTCATAATAACAGTTAGCATTTACATAGAACTTTACCTTTTGCAAAACACCTTACAAACACTATCTAGTTTTAGCCTCACAACAATCCTGAGAGGCAGATGCTATTATTATGCCCATTATACAAATGAGCAAACCAAGACATAGAGAAGTTTAAGTGATTTGCCCAGGGTCATATATCTAATAACTATCTGAGGCTGAATTTAAACTCGGGACTTCCTTTATTCCCATTCCAAGACTCTATCCAATGAGCTCTGGCTACCTCTGAGTCTAGTACCTATTTTATGTTGCATCACATATGCAGGTTCTGAATAACTACAAAAGGTGGGCCTAGTTTCCACAAATCACCGAAAAGAATTCATCTTTTTACCTCACAGTCACACGTGGACATGTATACATCAGGCTAGATTGCAGCTAAGCAGTGTCTGGCCCATAGTAATGCATGTCAGTTGACCTCTCAGCTCCCTGCCAACTTGAATATTCTAGGATTCTGTATAGAATGAACCTTTGGCACTCCAAGAGGAGAAAATGAGGCTGCTGAAAACAGAATAACAACAGAATCTTCCAACTGTAAGATTTCATTGTGTACTGATAATGTCGCATTATCTTTCTGACCAGGAACAAGTAATTCCAGGGCTAGAGTCACAGTGCACCAGAGCCTAGTATCAGGACACATAATTAGTAAAACTCAAGCCTTGGCTCTTGGGGGCATCTAGCAATAGCAACATGATTTAACTGGAACCCAAATAGAGAGCTATTTTAAGGCTATCAGATGGTCCTAGTGTCCTTAGCCTTCTGCAAGCAATTAGAAACATACTATTCAAACTGATAAAAGGAAAATGTTGTAAATGAAATTCTCCCCTTCTAGCTTCTCTCTGTACTCTAGGATCTGAAGGGCCCCATACTGGATCCCAGCCATAGCACTGCCAAAAATAATGAGGGAAGGAGTTCCTGCCTCCTCCAGCCTCGTGTGAATTCCTTAGTAGATGCTGCCTGATCTTTGCTCCATGACTGACTCCTGTCTACTCCTGTGTCTCCCTAGTGGGAACCAATCCTGGGTCCAGACCAATTCTAAAAAGACAGGAAAACAAGATTGTGAGAGGTTTGAGTGGAACCCGATGAAGCCCACCTTCCCATTTGTTTTCCCAGGGGTTCCTTGGAAAAGATCCCTCTGGCCTTTCCCCCAGCTCCCACAGTGTGAATGATGGAGGCTGGTGGTCTAGAGGCCCTAAGATTTAGGAGCCTCTCAGATGGTGGGGAGCACAGGAATTGTTATACAGTGAATCAGAGTGAGCAGTGGGGAGTGATGGAAGTGGCTTGATCAGTGAGGACAAAAAAAATAAATATTGGACTGACATATAACATCAACTGGTTCATGATGAACCACCTAAACCCTCCACTACCACCCCCAACTACCACCATCACCAAGACAATAGGAGCAAGTGAAGGCTGGCTTCTGTTGACAACACCACCTGTCCCCTTCCATCCACACCCCTTAAGGCACATTCAATTCAACAATTATTGATGTTCACATGTGTGACACCATGTGTTAGGCACAGGAGGGGGATTCAACGATGAAAAGGGAGGCAGCACGAGGCAGTGGAGAGGGTTTTAGATTTGTAGTGAAAGGGCCTGGGCTCACATCTTGCTTCTGTCAGTACCCGTGTGATTTGGAGCAAATCATTTCATCTCTGAGACCTGGTTGCCTAATATGTAAAGGAGGCCTAGATGACCTCGAAGTTCCCCCCCAGCTCTGAATTCATGTTTATTTGATCCTACAAGAAAGACCTGAATGCTGTTCGTCCCTAAGGAATTCAGAGTAGAGGACAAGAGATAGGCCACGTACCCAAATAACTACAACATAAAGAAAAATGCAGTAAGTGCACAAGAAAGAATGCAGTCAGAATAAGGAGGAGAGAGGCATTCTCTTGCCTCCCCCCCCCACCTCACCCCCTTGTTTGTCAGGTCAGGGTGAACTCAGCAAGACATCACTCATTCTTGTTTCTTCTCCTTCCAGGGGAAAAAGTCTCCTGGGGCCATGAGTCAAGCTCACTCAGAAGACTGAAATGGGGGTGGGTAATAGCATGGAAATATGGGAGGCTCCTTCTTCTCCCAGGATCCCGAGCATTCTCTGAATGAAACTCATTGAGCACCAAGACCATCATGGCAAGAAGAATAAATCTGAGATGATTTTGTCCACCAAAGAGTTCCTTTTCCACCCCATTCATACCAGCCCTTGGAGAAGAGGGGCATTGACTGAGGGCTCAGGCTCCAAGGAGGATAGAATAGCAGCCCCATGTCAGCCAGGTTGAGGGCAAGACAACTGATTCCTTCCATATAGCCACTGAGCATAGTTTCCTATCTCTAGGAATCATCAGTGATATCACTGTCAGCCCCCTCCTCAGTGCCTAGAGGAGAAATTCCAACTCCTTAGCCTGGCATTCAAGTTCCTGCACGATTGTGGCATCAGAGTGAGCTGGCCCTATCCCACTTTTCCAGACTGATCTCCTACTAGTCTGGTACAAGAATCCTTTATTATAGCCAAGATGGTCCACTCACATCTCCATAGCCATACCATACCCTCTTATTCTTAAAGATAAATATGGCACAGACATGGTATTCTCCTAGCTTGTGAACACAGCAAGATATGGTGGGAAGAACAATGAGTCAAAAGACGCAGTTTAGAGCAAAATCATCGCTCTCCTCTTTCCTTACCTTGAGCTAGTAATTTAATCTCTCTTGGACTCATTATCATCAACTATAAAATGAGTTGTTTGAATCAGATGATCTCAAAGATTCCTTCCAATGTCAGATTCAGTAAAGGATGTGCACTTAGCTGTTCTAGGTACTGGGGATACGCAAATGGAAAATGGCAGCTGAATCCGTCCTGAAAGAGAATCGTTCTGGGGTGGAAGAGAAGGGACAGATAGGGTAGGTTGTACAAATAAGCAGAATGGAAAGAGATCAAAAGAGATCCAAAGGGCTCTAGGGAAGTTTGAAGGAGAAGAGATCACTTTCAGATGGCTACAGGAAGGAGGTGGAATCTCAGCAGGATCTTGAAGGAAAGGCTTTCTCAGTAGGTGGAGATGAGGAAAGAGTATATTGAGACAATGATCTACAAGATGCACAAAGGTGAGAGGCAGCAGCATGAGATTACCAGACTGCTAGTAGTTAAATGTGGCTGAACGAATGCATAAAGGAGAATAATGTGGAAAAAAAAGTGCATTAGAGACAGATTGCAGAGGGTTTTAAACATCAGACTAAGAAGTTTATATTTTATCCTATAGTACATAGAGAATCACTAGCAGTTTTAAGCAGCAGAGTTGCATAGTCACACACATGCAATGGGAAGATAAATTTTTGGCAGTTGTGTGAATAGACATTTTTCATCCACCTGGTCTTTCCTATGTGGATGGTCAGGCAAAACTCTTTTGAATGGCTATGGATTCTTCCAGGAGGCTCCAAAATGTTTTAGGGCTTGATGCCACCACCATGATGTCATCCACAAACTGGAGATCTATAAGACCTCACAGGGAATCCTTCTTCAACTTGTATTTTGCCTTTGATCTCTTGCATAAGAGTGGCAGATACATCTGGCAAGCATGTGTGTCTACTTACTTTATCTCTCCCCTGATGTTTAGGATCAGAGGGTCACTGAATAAAATTATTTCTATCATTATATTTTTGAGGAATCTTGAATGTTTTCATATACAGACGGGAGATGTCATGTCAGAAAAATGAGTCTTTAAAATATACTTTGCTCTATGGAAACGAATGTTTTTTTCATAGTGAATCAACTCTAAGTACATCCTTTAGTCAATTGCCATGTGGTGTGCTCTAGACCATCACTTGAGGAAAGCTGCCTGAGCCCCACTACTATTCTCAGCATGAATAGGAACAGATGGCAGAAGATCGTCAATAAGAAATTTCAAAGATGAGCAAGAGTAAAAGTCATCACCAAGAAAAAGTATGATAGGAAAATTCCTTCCCCATTCCTTTAAATAGCTTCTTGTGCCTTGATCTACTCAGTTCTCATGACTTACTCCTCCAATTCATCTCAGTCACACATAAACATACCCTTAACCTTGTCATTATACACTAATGTTCTACTTCCATGTTCATTATAGGAAGAGGGAGAGGAGGAAGCATTTTTATAGTGCCTACATGCCAGGCACTGTGCTAAGTGCATTTTACAACCATTATTTCATTTGATCCTCAAAACCGACACTGCGATATAATTGTTATTATCATCCCCATTTTACAGGTGAGGAAATTGAGGAATGCAGAGGTTAAGTGACTTGCCCAGGGTCATATAGCTAGTAAGTATCTGAGGCTAGATTTGAACTTAGGCCTTCCCTGACACCAAGCCCACAGTTCTATCCACTGTGCCATCAGCTGCCCCCATCCCTGAAATTCCTTTATCTGATTATAATTTTTTAATCATTCCATTTTCCCCTATACTTTATGATTCCTCACCCCATTCTTTGTACTCCCCATGGCCTCTAATCTCTCCATCCTTTGGTTCTGTTCTAGCCTATCACTTTACCCTATCTACACTCTCCTCCTCTTTGTGAATCAACCTAACTCTATGCTGTCTCTTACATATGAATTCTTGCCCCCATCCTACTACTGATCACTCTTTGCTGAACCCCAGCTCTAGATTTCTCCCATCATTCATCCCTCTCCTTCACTCTGAGTCACACACTGCTGAATGGCATTGGAGGAAATCATAAAATTGATGATTTAGTCAACTATAAATTTATATTATCTAGGTCCTCACCATGGCACAGCTTCTCCTCCCTAATTAAGTCACTGTTACACTTTCCAAACTTTTTTGTCTCTCTGCAGACCTCCCGTCACTCTCTTGCCTCACACTTCACTGAAAAATTTGAGACTCTTTGCTGGGAGCTGCCTCTTCTCCCCTCCTCTTTATCTGATACCACTCTAACATCTTCTCCAGCTGCCTCGCCCTTCACCCCACTCCCAGCCATACTCTCTCATCTTCAACCCTCCCTACTGCCTATAAACACACTCCTATCTCTCCACCCTTAAAACCCCTTCCCCTGGTCCTACTGTGACCGCTGGGTACTGTCCTATATCTCTTCTCCCCTTCTCAGCTGAACTCCTTGAGAAAACCATTCCCACTGGCACTTTTGCTATCTCTCTCTTCTCTTGATTCGATTCTGCAATTTGGTTTCAGATCTCATCATTAAATTGAAACTTCTCTCTCCAAAGTTAACACTGAACCCTTAATGTCAAAACTGATAAACCGTTTTTTCCTTAATTCTCATCCTTGTTGATTACTCTGCAGCCTTTGACACTGTTGATGATAATAGTAATATTTATATAGTACTTACTATCTGCCAAGCACTGTGCTAAGTGCTTTACAATTATCATCTTATTTAATACTCACAATAACCCTTGAAGGCAGGTGCTGTTATTGCCCTCATTTTACTGATAAGGAAACTGAGGTGAACAGTAGTTAAGTGACTTGCCCAGGGTCACAGCATGAGGAGGTATCTTAGGCCACATTTGAACTCAGGTTTTCCTGACTCCAGGCCCAGGGTTCAATCCACGGAGCCACCTTGCTTTTCCTCCTTTAGATTTTCATTACACTTCTCTCCCACCTGGTTCTCCTCTTTATCTGACTGCTCCTTCTCAGTCTGCTTTGCTGGGTTTTTGTCTCTGCAGTGCCCATGACTGATATGTGTCCCCCAAAGCTCTGCCTTGGGCTCTTTTCTCTCTCCTCTCTACTCGGTGATGCCTTCAGCTTCCCCACATTCCATTCTCATCTCTGTGTAGAAGATTCTCCTATATCTATATCTCCTGATATCCCACATCATCAGCTTCCCTTTTGGCTTTCTCAAATTCAATGTCCTGGAGGCATCTCGAATTTTACCAAGTCCAAAGCAGAACACACCGTCTTCTTCTCCCAACCTTTCTCCTTCCTAACTTCCTTATTACTGTCATTATTTGGGTCCAGATAGGCTCAGAGTGAAAGAAAATAGCAATTATTTCTGTTTTGGCCAGAAATCCTGGGGTCTTCTCCCCACCCAAGGTTGCTTTTTTTTTCCTTTTGACTAGATGAAAGAGGTCATTCTCTGCCTCATTTCTTTGTCTAACCTCATTGATTGGGCGCTGCCTCAGTGGAACTGAGACCTGGGAAAGACCTTAGTTTGAAAGAACCAAGGTCCCCCACTGTATCCTGGGCCATCTCCAATCATCCTGATCTATATCTCACCACTGGACCCACATGGCTAAGGAGGAGAAAGTGAGGCTGGTAACTTTGCACAGCCCTGTCTCACTTAAATCCAATTCACTTGTAAGCCATGGCATCACCTTTCTGGTGTCATGGTCCTCTTTAAGAAGGCAGGAACAACAATTCCGTCAAGGACCCCATCATCCTCTCAGTCATCCGGGCTCACAACCTGCTTCATCCTCAGCTCTTTACTCTCACCCCATACATTTAGTCTGCTGCCAGATCCTATCATTTCTATCCCCATAATATCTCTCATTTTCTCTACACTCACACAACTACCATCCTGTTTCAGACCCTCATCTCCTCTGAAAGGGATGAATAACCTCCTAATTGATTTTCCTGCCTCTAATCTCTTCCAACCTTCACTCATTTGCTAAAATCCCTCCCCCAACTCACTAGACCCCAGTGGTTCCTGACTTCTTGTAGGATCAAATATAAACCCCCAGTTTTCTATTAAAAGCCCTTCACAGTGTGCCCCTAGAGAATTAACAGGGCTTGGCATTGGTTTGAGCAAGAGGGTAAAAGGGAATACTGGTTCTGATGTTTCAGATGTAAGCAACTAGGGTGATAGTGGTATCATCGACAAAAATAGGAAAATTAAGAGGCCAAACAGATTTCAAGGAGACAATTCGTTCAGTTTTGTACAAGTTGAATTTGAGGGCTGCTGACAGATGCAGGTGGAGATATGGGACTAGAATTCAGGAAAAAGCTTGGAGACTGGATACGTGGACCTGGCGGTCACCTATGTAAAGATACTAATGTATCTTAAAGTGTAGAGGTCCTAGGATGGAGGTTTGAGGGACAGGCACAATTAGGGAGCAGGAGAAGGAAGATGAACCAGTGATAGAGACTAAGGAGATGTTAGACAGGCAGGAGAACCAGGAGAAAGCAGCTGACACACTAGTTCACTGGTGATCTGGGAGAGAGGGATTTCAGTGATACCATGGGGTCAAATTACAAGAGACTGGGCAAGTGGGTGAATAAAAGAATAAATTAATGTATGAATAAATGAATTAATGGATGTTTAGATAAATGAATGACTGAATAAATAAAAAAGCATTTATTAAAGGCTATGTGCCAAGAACTCTGATAAATTCTGAGGATACAAGCAGAAGTGAGGTCATCTCTGCTTTCAAGGAGTTCACATTCTAATAGAGGGAAACAACACATAGCGGAGGGTTCAGCGACAGGGCAGAAGGCAAGTCCCAGAGGTCCTTAGGGTACAGCAGGGCTGTTAGGAGTGACAACAATGAATGAGACTACTCTCTATGGGCTGTACAGTCTGATGCAGAGAATGATAATTTATGGCCAGGGGAACTGGGAAGAGCTAAATGGAGGAAATGACATGTAACCTAGGTCTTGAAATATGAGGAAAAATTGAACAAGAGTGGAGGAAGGCATTCCAGGAGAAGGAAATAGCATTAGCAAATGTGTAAGGTGTGTTTGCAAGACTGTGAATAGCCCTAACTGGATTGAAGCAAGTGGAATAATTAAAGGTAAGATGGGGAGTTCTGGGACTCTCAAACTAGACCAGGAAGCCTCAGTTTGCAGGAAGAAGCACCTAAGCATGTTCAGACATTTTGAGCTGAGCACTCTGCCTCACAAGGAGAAAAGTGGCTGTCAACCACAAGCAGAAAAGTACCTGATGGCTCTTTATGTAGAAGATGTGCTTAGAGAACGGAGTTCCATGTGGGATGCTCACCTCCACAGCACTGAAACTCTATGAGTAGCTTCCATAGGAAGGAGCAAGGAATGAGATCCCTGGGGCAGGGGCATGCAAAATCCTTAGTCATAGAAGCTCATAGGAGGTTAGAACTGGAAAGCACTTAGAATTTAGAATGTAAAAGCTGGAAGGCATCTTAAAACGTAGACTAAATTGGAAAAGACCCTAAAACATACCACATTAGAGCTAGAGAGGGCCTTAGAGCATCGAATGTTAACACTAAGAAGACTTTAGGACATGGGATGTTGGAGGCAGTGTGGTTCAGTGGTATACTAAATTTGGAGTCAAAGGACCTGGTTTCAAATCCCACTTAAAATCCTACACAACCTTGGCCAAATCACTGAATTTCTCTAGGCCTCATTTTCCTCATCTGTAAGATAAGGGTGTAGCCTAGACAGCTTCTAAACTCACTCCTGAGCAGCTAAGTGGTGCAGTAGATGGAGTGCATGGCCTGGAGTCAGGATGATTCATCTTCCCGAGTTCAAATACAACCTCAGACACTAGCTGTATGACCCTGGGCAAGTCACTTACCCCTGCTTACCTGTTTTTTCATCTGTAAAAGTGAGCCAGAGAAAGAAATGGCAAACCACTCCAGTATCTTTGCCAAGAGAACCCCAAAAGGGCGACCAAAACAACTGAACAACAACAAAAATGACTGCTGAAAGCCCTTTAAGCTTATGGCCCTGTGGAGCCTAGAACATAGAATGTCACAGCTGCATCCCTAGAGCTTAACACAGTGCCTGGCATACTTGGAAAGTGTTTATTGACTAACTGGCTGGCAGATCATATAGCTTGTAGGAAGCCGGCCTAGAGAGGGAAGGCAGAGCCAGGACAATAACCCTGGTGTTCTTTCTCATCCGGCCCACTGTCTCCTTAGGATTCTGCCACAAGGCCTGGGAAGCAGTTCCTTGCTGAATAGGAGAGCTGGCCATCCCAATTAGCCATGCTGTGCCAATGGCAGCACAGTGCACTACAGAAAGCTAAATGCCATTCCTTTCAGATGAGTGCCTATAAAACCCAGAGCCGCAGGAAACAGTGAGATGCAGCCACTATAAATAGCAACCAGATGCCTGTTGGCCTCCCTGATTAATCTGGGGCCAGCCCCCACCTTGGCAATGGTAGCTCTCCCCAGGCTGAAAGAGAACACAAGCAGTTGTTACTCTGGAAGCAAAGCTTATACAAGGTGGGAGGAGAGTCCTTGCAAAGCCTCTGCCTTGCTGCTTTATCAGAGAGAGGGCAGGTTGATGGCATCAGTACCCAAGAGGCTCTGGGCACATGCTGGAGCTCACTTGATAGACAAACCACCAGACTCCAGGTGATTTCATCCAGAACGTCTGCAACTATTTTCAACCATGGACAACAAGAGAGAGCAGAGCCCTTTCATGTGCCCTGCCCCTCCTTTGATGACAAATCTTTGGTGGGTCTCCCTTACCTCTCTCTACCCTAATGTCCCACCCCTCTAGCCTGAATCTGATCTCCAGACTCCCCAAGCCCTACCCATTGCTATGATCAGGTCAGATGAAGATTCCCAACTCATGTTGGGGCTGGCGGAAATGAGAGGCAAATGGCATTGGACAATCAGGAAGACAAAGAGGACACTGGCTTCCACAAGATTGCATCTCTGAAACCTCTGAGCTTCACCATCCTTACGGAAACCCTTCCCACCAAGCACAGCAAGTGAACACCCCAGAGGCTGAGGGAGGCAAGTGGGACTAGGCTGGTTACCGTGCAACCAGCAGTGATTCATTCCCTCCCTCTCAATCCGTAATGCAGCAGAGGGTGGATAATTTCCACCCTCAACAGGGAGACCCATTAGGGAGGCTCTAATTAAGCCTGGCACATTAGCAGGTTTGCCAACAAATGTGACGCACATCAAGGACCCCCACATCACTCAGTCTCTTCCTGGCTTTTAAAGAATGTGTTTGCAAGGTGGGGGATTAATGCTTCGGGGAGAAAGGGCAGCAAGCCTATGGATTAGACCAGTTGGACTGGTTTTAAATTGACCTAGATTCTCTTCCAAGCTGCTCTTAATAGCTTCCAGTAAAACTGGGTAGTGATACATTTAACGTCCCTCTGCCCAGTCTAGTGGCACATGGAATCAAGGAATATCTGAACTGGAAGGTTCCTTGGAAAGATCCTTAGACCATGGAATGTTGGAGCTCAAAGGGACCCTACTTAGACAGACCCCCAGCACTGGAGGACACCACAGAACATATGACAAAGAAGAGACCCCAGCATGGCAATGTTGAGGCCTTTACAACAGTGAATGTCAGAGGTGGAAGATCCCGTAAAAAGCCCTAGAGCTAGAAGGAAGCTGGAAACGGACTATACAGAAGCCAGGGGGACCCTAACGGCCATCCAGCACAATCTGCAGGAATCTCTGCACAAGCATCACTGACAAGTGGCCATTCAGTCTCTCCTCCACCCCTTCTAACCTCTTATGGCTGGCCAGGCCTGGTTGTTTGAAGGGTTTTATTTGTATTGAGGGAGAGTTTAGCCTCCCTGTAACTTTCTTCTATCGGTCCTGGTCTTATCCCGTGAAGCCCCATAGAATAAATCACCTCTCTCATCTGCCAGGGTGGGGCAGCCCATCCCATTCTTGGTCAGGTGTCCAGGAGAGGAAGCAGATCTGGACCACAAGCTGCCCAGCCCAATCCCAGGCGCCACCCCAGAGGGGTGTCAGAGCATCACAAGATTTCTAGCTAGAAGGGTTCTTGTGGTCATTCATCCCACACCCCTCATTTTACAGAGTGCCAGATGGGGCCACAAGATCGTAATCATAAATCAAAAGCCAGAAGGGACCTAGGAGGTCATCTAATCCTCATTTTACAGAGGAGAAAAAAACCAAAAACCATGAGGCCCAGAAAAGTTAAGCAACTTGCCCCAAACCTCACAGCAGATACAGATAGAGTCAGGATTCAAACTCAGGACCTCCAGCTCCAAACTCAATACTCTTTCCAAACCCTGTGCTACCTTCTGCTCAAGGTCACAAATAAATAGGTTGTGGAGCTGGCATTAAAACCCGGCCCTGCCCCTCTCCTACAGAACCAAGGCTGCCTGATGCTGAGTCTGCAGGTCCCACCCTGAATCATCCACTGCCCCAAAGCACTCCCCAGGGCAGGAAGCAGCTGGCCCCAAGAGCTCTTTATTCCAAGCTCAGATTCCCATTTCTCACCCTCGACAGACCCAAAACTGGGAGGAAGAGGGCTGAGTGAATGTGGTCACTGTTCTCCGGCCAGCGCTGCCCTAATAAACAAACCTCTCAGCCCTAATCTCTTGACACCTGGAGATGGCATCTGTGATGGGTATCATTATATACTTAGTGAAGGCTTTGCTTACATGTGCCCCATTTTATGACATTTACAAAATCTTGCCCATTTTCCAATTACTTTCCAATGCAACAACAATCACATATCTATCTAGTCATCTACCACCCACTGGATCTCTCCAGCTCAGCTTTCTCAGAATCCCCATAGAATGGGTGTTAAAAGGGAACAAAACCTACGGCTCCCCATTCTTACTCAGTCGGCCCTATCTCCTAAAAGCTGACTTTGGGTTCATTAATTGACTCAGTTTCCTCATCTAAAAATGGGTATGACTATACTTGCACAATCTACTCCATGAGAGATCACGAAGACCAAATCAGATGGGTGCAAAGTGCTTTGTGTAATTGTTTTTGATGATGATGATGATGATGATGCCTTCCTCATGAGTTGCATGTGATTGATAAATAAAAAGTCAAACCAAAGTCCCAGTTCACTCATTCCTCTGCTCAAAAGCCTTTAAATAGATCCCTACTTTCTATCTCATCAAATCTACATTTCTCTGCCTGGCCTTCAAACCCCTCAGTACTTAGAGCCATGCTACAAGGGCTGAAAGGTATCTTAGAAATAACTTTGTTTAACCTCTTCATTTTATTTTATTTTAAGTTTTAAATTGGTATTGATGCCTCTTGCTGTCAAATAGCTTTCATATTCCAAATATATCCATCCTCCCTTCTCTACTCTGGAAGCTATCCCTTATAACAAAGTGGGTGAGGGAGGGGAGGGTGGGAGGAAGAGAAGGGAGGAGAGACAGAGACAGAGGCAGAGACAGAGACAAAGAGAAAGAAATTCAAATATACGATACCATATGCAGTGTTCCATACCTGGAGGCACCCCCCCCTCCCATTCTGCAAAGAAGGAAGGGGATTTGTTGTTCTTTTATTGACATGGTTTTAATTCCTTCGTTTTAAAAATAAGAAAACTAGACCCCATAGAAGTGAAGTTGACTCACCCTTGTTAATACAGATTAATGGCAGACCTAACATTTCTACATCTAAGCCTCACTCAAGGGGTGGATATGGGTAGAAGACACAAGTTTTCCTCCACTAATACTAATGAACTGCTCGAGAGGTGAGGCCTGTGAGAGTCCATCTCTTTGTTGACAGGCAGCAAAAGGGGATGTCTCTATTTCCTCTACTCCCCCATAACATGCCTGCTTGGTGGTCCTGAGGCCTGCTTGGGCATCGTTCCACCCATTCCATCTTTACTACTAATCATCCCATCATTTGCTTAGCTTTATGTCACATTACTTTACTTCTTTACCAGTAAATTCAAGTGTTCTGGAAGAGGAAATTTCATCTAGGACTCCTGGGAGAGAAATAGCAGATGCTTTCTGGACCCTGACCTTGCCAGCTGTCACTAGGGGCCTTCCCAAGGCCAGTCCCAGCCCCAGCCCCCAGCCCTGGGCCTGAATATCTCTAGTCTGGATATTTTAGGCCAGCACTATTCTAAGCCAAAGCCCCCATCCTACCCCCACCCTCTTCCTCAACTATTTTTAGAAGGGAGGCCAAGTAGGAAGTTAGTGTAAACTGTCCCAGAAGAAGGAAAACAAGGTCAGCCTCTGGGGCACCCCACCCCATTGGCTCGGGGCACTCTAGTCTGAGTGGGCCTCCTACCCCTAGAAACAAGAAAAAGAACAGATCAGCAAAATTAACCAAAGTATCACCCAAGTCTGACAGTATATATAGTGTTTCACAGCCATAGTGCCCCACCTCTGAAAAGAATGGGGGTGGAAGAGATTAGTGTTTTTTTCTCTTCTCCAGGGTCAAGCTTTGTCGTTTTAATTATAGTGTTTGGTTTCTTGGGTTGTTGTTACCATTTATGTAGTTTCTATTACATTGTTGGAATTACATTGTTAATTCCTTCTTTTTAAAGCTAAGATAACTGAGGCCCATATAGGAAAAATGACCCACTCAAGGTCATGCAGGTCATTTCTGGCAGAGCCAATATCTCAAATCTTTGAACATCTGCTGTCTTTACTCTCCACCTATGTGCTTTGATATAGGCAGAAGCCCCCAGCTTTCTGTCACCATCACTGTTAAACTGTTGGAAAGGTAAGGCCTCTAACTGGATTCTATCCCTTTGCTGGCAGAGGATAGAAAAATTCCTCTCCATCACCCCAGCTTTTCCGCATCACCCTGACAGCTAGGTGACATAGTAGATAAAGGGCCAAACTTTAGAGTCAAGAAGACCTAAGTTTGAAACCTACTTCAGACACTTACTAATAAATGGGTGACCCTGGGCAAGTCACAACCTCTCTCAATCTCAGTTTTCTCATCTGTAAAATGGACATGATAATAGCACCAATCTCAGAGTTGTTATTAAGTAATATAGTGCCTACTATGTGCCATGCAACTAGGTGGTACAGTAGAGCTGTTCATCTATAACCTGGAGTAACCTCACTCAGGGCTACTCTGTCACTATTCAGTCATTCAGCCATGTCCAATTCTTCATTCCTTCTTCAGTGATTTAAGACAAAGGTTAAGTGACTGGTCCAGGGTCACACAGCTAGAGAATATCTATGGCCACATTTGAACTCAGGGTTGTTCTTGACTGCAGGGTCAGTTAAGTGGTTCAGGGAATAGAGCTCTGGATCTGGAGATGGTTTGGCAGGCTGAGTTCAAATCCTGCCTCAGACCCTCAGCAAGTCATTTAACCCTGTTTGCCTCAGTTTCTTCATCTGTAAAATGAGCTAGAGAAAGAAATGGCAAATGACTATAGTGTCTTCTCTAAGAAAACTCCACATGGGGTCATGAAGAATCAGACATGACTGAACAACAGTTTCCTGACTCCATGCCCAGCACTGTATCCACTGAGCCACCTAAATACATCAAAAAAAAGAGGGGGGAACTTTATGGGTTATCTAATAATTCAACCTGTTTCTGGGAAGGAATCATTTTTTTTTAAGCAGTCGGGGTTAAGTAACTTGTCCAAGGTTAAATGGCCAGTTATTTTGTGTGGGTGTTAAGTATTTGAGGCTGGAATCCATCCCGGATCCTCCCGACTCCGGGCCAGCGCTGCTCTTACTCACTGCGCTGCCTAGCTGCCCCCAGGAATCACTTCTACTACATTTTTGGCAAGTGGGAGAGGGGAGGGAGTAAGCATTTATGTAGTACCTATTATGTGTCAGGCACTTTAAAAAAAATGATCTCATTCAGTCTGCAAAGCAACGCTGGGAAGTAGGTGCTATTATTATCCCCATTTTACAGATAAGGAAACTGAGATAGACAGAGGTTAAGTGATTTATCCAGGTCACATAACTAGTAAGTATCTGAGGTCACATTTGAATTCAGATCTTCCTAACTCCAGGCCCAGTGCTCTGTCCTCTGAACCACCAGCTTCTTAGTCATCCAACCTCTTGAAGGAACTTGCCTTACCAATTCTATCTTTAGTCACCTTTAATTGTTAGGAAATTTTTCCTTACTTTGAACTAAAAGCCTCCTTTCTCCAATTTCTACTTATTATGCCTAGTTCTACCCTCTGGTACCAAGAAGGAAGGAAGGAAGGAAGGAAGGAAGGAAGGAAGGAAGGAAGGAAGGGAGGGAGGGAGGGAGGGAGGAAGGAAGAAAAGAGGGAAGGAGGGAGGGAGGGAAGAAGGGAAGAAGAGAGGAAAGAAGGATGGATTTATTAAGTGCTTACTATGTACAAAGCATGGTGCTAAGTTCTAGGGGTATAAACAGAAAAGCAATCAATCCCTACTCTCAAGGAGCTGATGTTCTAGTGGGCGAGCCCACAAAAATGAAAAGTTTAAGCAAGTTAGATGGAAAGATCCCGTGGTCCTTAGGGTACAGCAGCAAAGTGGATAGTAATGGTTATTCTTTAACGTCATTGCTATTAATAAACTCATATTTTCTGATATGTGTTTATGAGTCATTTAGCAGAGCCAAGGACTTTGGTGGCAAAAATTTTCTTTTCTGGGCCTTCAGCAGGAGCAGGTGCCAGGCTGTGTCTACACAGGGATTGCTTCCTGGAAAGATGCCCAACTGGATCTTAGGCTAATAACACTGCTGCAAATAATCTAAGCCTTTATTCAAATCATTAATTAAAATGTTGAACCACAGAAGGTCACAGGCAGAGTTTCCTGGGGTACTCTACCAGAGACCTCTCTCCAAGTTGACATCCGTCTGTTAGTGACTCTGGGTCACTTTCAGTCACAACCATTTTTGAAGCCATTTTAGTTCACATTTCTCCATCTTGGTTACAAGTGTAGCATGAAAGGCTATGACTATGTCATTTCCAGTTTAAAGTCATCTGGAGCAAACTCACAAGACGCCAGCTGGCATTCGTTATATACTCTAACCCTGACTAGCGGCCCATCATTCTGACATTTTAAGCCATGGTTAAGAAATTCAAATCTATTTTTCAGCTCTTCACACCTCAGTTCTGTTTTATTCCTCTGAGCCCATACCTTTAAGCAGAAGCAGAGATGAAAACAGTACCTCTACCACTAAGGTCTTTGCTTTCTTGCCCAGGACTTCACAATCCCTAACAATACTTACTCAAGGTTCCTTCTGGCAGTTTAATTTGCCTCCCTGTGAATCCCTAGGGATGTGTAGTATTTGTTGAATTTCACACATCTTCAGAGGCATTCTGCCAAGTACTAGGTATGTCTCAGGAAAAGAAGAGACCTCTCTACTATTTGTGTCAAGTCAACATATAACTGCATTGTTACCCATCAGAGGGGAGCTACCAACTACTTCTACCATCTCTTTTTCCTTTGATCATTACTATTAGTGTTTATAGATTCAGGTCATCATTCCTTGAAGCACAAGTTGCTGCTTCAGTTCCACTAACTATGCCTCTGTGCCCTCTAACACATGGTATGGGAATCTGTGGGAGGTGCATCACTGTGTGCAGAGGAGCAAGGATTCCCTTCGTTACTTATCTTGCTACCATGTTTATTTAAATGTCTTTTGCTTTGAACAAATGTATCATTTAGCTGGTCTAGTAAAAGAGAAACATTGGTGGGGGCTCAAAAGTAAAGGCTGACCTGACCCATGGTATACCTTTGTTGTTGCTGTTGTTCAGTCACATCTGACTCTTTGTGACCCCATTTGAGGTTTTCTCAGCAAAGATACTAGAGTGGTTTGCCATTTCCCTCTCCAGATCATTTTACAGATGAGGAACTGAGGCAAGCAGGATTAAGTAACATGCCTAGGGTCACAATGGTAGTGAGTGTCTGAAGCCCAATTTGAACTCAGGAAGATGAGTTTTCCTGACTCCAGGCCTGGTACTCCATCCACTGCACCATCTAGCTGCCCAAGTATGCCTTTAACATGTATTAACTTGGGGCGGCCAGGTGGCTCAGCGAGTAAGAGCACTGGCTCCAGTGTCAGGATGACCTGGGGATCAGATCTGTGCTCAGATACTCAGCACCACACCCAGAAATAACTGGCTGTGTAACCTTGAGCAAGTTACTTAACCCCGATTGCTTATAAAATATATATATATATATATGTATGTATGTATTAACTTCCAGGGGGCCCATGTGTGAGGCAGAGCCCATAATATACCAGCACATAGTTTCAAGAATTCAGTGGTAGGTTTTTGCCCCCTTCCCTTACTTCTCCTTGCTATATTCTTCCACTTTCCAACCTTCTGATTCAGCTTAGGACCTCTTCAGATTCTTTTCCTTTTTTCTTTTATTTCCTAGGGAAGGATGAGGAAATCAGGAAGAAAGAAAAGAAACTGCTTTGAGGACTAGTCCAAGTGGTTCAGGTTGAACACTATAAAAGCCAAGAGATCAAAGAGAGGATTTGGGGTAGAGGCCAATAGGTAGATTCCTCTGTTCTTGAAAATAATGTACCTATAAGTGACATGGAGGAGCCACTGGGTAGAGGGAGGGCTTTCACAGGGAGGGTATGAAGGGGTCTGGATAATCAGTAAATGAGAACTTTGACCACCAAATAATTGAAAGCGGCCCTTGGCTCCCCTTATTTTTCTATGTAGCCCACACTTTTTAAGTGCTTCTTCTCTGAAACCCAGGATGGTTTGGCCATAGTTTTTGGTGAACAAAAGGGGAGCTAGCACACTGAGCCCCGAGAGCTGGCTTCCTGACATCGCCCCCACTCCTCCTGCTCCTCCCTCCATAGTCCCTAGGGTCCCAGGAGAGACGATGGAAGGCTCTCTGTGGTGGAGCTGGAGACAGATTAGATTAGAGAATGAAGCAGGGTAACTATGGTTGAAGAATCTTATAATTTGTGGGAGAGAAAGAGAGACGTGGTTTCTTCCCTGTGTTTATGTTGCTCCCAGCCCGGGAAGAGAAATCTGATCCCAGTGTGTCTGGTGCCAGACCCTGGTTTGATGCCTGGCTCTGCTTCTGAGTTGGAGATGGTTTCACAGAAAGCTGAATTGTTAAGAGCTTGAAGGGTCACGAGATCTTCCTGCTCATTCTACAGATGGTAAAACCGAGTCCCAGAGAAGTGAGGTGACATGGGCCCCTTCCCATTTTAGATTTCACGTTGCCTTTCCTGCTCAGAACAGACTGCTTTGGGGAGCAAAGCTTTCCACACAATTCACGGTCTGGCTTTAAGAGAATAGTAGCCAAGGGGCAGATAGGTGGTGAAGTGAATAAAGCACTGGCCCTGGAGTCAGGAGGACCTCAGTTCAAATCTGGCCTCAGAAATGGAACACTTACTAGCCATGTGACCTTGGGCAAGTCACTTAACCCCAATTGCCCTGCCTTCCCCCCACCAAAAAGCAAAAAAAATAAAATAAAATAATAGTAGCCAAGAGTTCTGGTTGGTGAGAATGGGTCTCCAGCACCACAGGAAGTTGAACTATCAGCCTCACTCCCTAGTGCCCTGGACAGCATATACTGTTTCCCACACATTGGCCTCCAAACCAGTTCCGTAGAGTTCCGCTCAAAACTCATTAATTAAGTGTCTAATATGCTTCAAGTACTCTGCTTCACACTAGGCATACAAATATAATCATAAGACAGTCCCTGCCCTCAAGGAACTTACATTCTATTGCTGCATCATAGTAAATAGTATGCAAGATTTGGAGTCAGTAAGTCATTGTTCAGCTGTTTGTCATGTCTGACTCTTCATGACCCCATTTGGGGATCTCTTGGCAGAGATACTGGAGTGGTTTGCCATTTCTTTCTCTAGTCTTTCCAGGCCTCAGACCCTCACTAGCTGTGTGACCCTGGGCAAGTCACTTACCCCTGTTGTCATCTGTAAAATGGGAATAATAATAGCACCTTCCTCAGAAGATTGTTCATAATACATGAAAAACACTTTTCTAGCTTTAAAGTACCATATACAACAGCTGCTGCTGTTGCTGCTGCTACTGATGCTGCTGTTATTATAGCTGTAACACCCCTACCCCCATCTCACATACTCAGGAAGCTTGTCATAGCTTCAGCATGGCCTCCCAGCGTCACCATATTTTCTCTATCCATCTGGGTCTATCCCTGCCTACAGCACCCAAGTTCATGGTTTGGAACTACCTCCTATGGCAAGCATCTAAAAAAGTTAGGGATGTCCATGTTTGTCAAATTGTCCCTATCCTTCAAGGTCCAAACTCAAGCCAAGTCTTTTCCAGGAAGCCTTTGCTGACTATGCTAGATCATACTGGTTTCTCCTTTCTCAAGATTCTATAGTATTTACCATCTGAACCAGCCTTATGGCCCCTAATGCAGATTGGCCTGTCCTGTTCTCTAATTCAAGTGAGTGTCTTGTCTCCTCAGTAAAACAATGTTGTATGAAAGCAGGGATTCCACATACTCCATAGCACACAACACTGTTCTAAGCACATAGTTAGTACTCAATGAACAGCACCTTAACTCCCTTTAATACCTTTCAGTTCATAATCCCCCAAATTAAGCAGCTCAGGGAACACTTTCCGACTTTAAATATATCATGAGACTTCAAATACTGTCCCAAGCAGTGGGGGGATGAAGTCAGCATTGGGTGGTAGAAAGAAGGCTGGGTCTCACATTGGAAGGCAGAGGTTTAAAATTAGGGCTCTACTGCTTGCTAACTGTGTGATCTTGGGTAAGTCACTCAATCTCTCTAAGACTTTTAGTTCCTTAATATCTAATATGAGAGTATGGATCTGTCTTATCTCTAAATCCTATTCCTATTTGAAATCCTAAATCTCATCTACCTCTAAATCCTATTTATATCCCCATGATTAAGGAGAAGGGGGAGTTACAGAAATTTTAAAGAGAAATAGAAGAAATTGAGTCTTTTCATACCAAAAAGATCACTACACATAATAAGTACTTTGAGTACATACATAATTTCATATTTCATATTTGACAGGGGAAAATATTGCAATCATAGGAATGTTCTTACACAGCCCCTCTGCACACCAGGGAGGAAGCCAATGTTCCACAGAGCAGAATCTCAGAAATCCAGAAAGAAGGGGGATTACATATTTCCAGCCCCTAGGTCACCTCCTGTGGAACCCCACCAGCCCTTCACATTGTCTACACAGTCCAATGCCTGTTACTCAGTGTTTGTGGAGGGCACAGTGGAAAACAGCTGCTCTCTGGCCTCTGTGAACTCATGCTTCCCAGACTAGAGGAAAAGCACTGGGGGGGAGGGCGGAGAGAGAGCCCCTGTTGGCTAATCATTGCCTGAAATTGTTTTATTTCAGCTAGTGCTTGTTGTGTGGCCATTTAGGGACATGGTCTCACAGTCCCAGCCAGCCTGGAGAATTTCCAGGACCTGGAGTGGGATCCACCTCTGGACCCCTCCACCCTCTGCAAACCACCATCACCTTGGCCACTGTTAAACTGAGATCTAGAGGCATACTAAGTGTCTAGAATCAGAACATCCTAGAATGAAAGAACTAGAAAGACCCAAAGTTGTAGGTTTTTGGTTTTAGACAAGGAAACCAGGGCCCAGAGACTAGAAATTACTTAGGACCATAGTTTTAGCTTAGAGGTCTGACTCCTAGCTCAACTTCCTCATTTTACAGATGAGAAAACTGGGGCCCACAGCGGTACAATGAATGACTCATGCTCATAGACAGAGTTAGAAGGAACCTTAGAGGTCATGTAGTCCAACTCCTTCAAATAACAAGCATTAAAGTACCTACTACTTGCCAAGGACTGTGCTGGGTACTAAAGATACAAAGACAGTCCCTAACCTCAAGGGTGTTACATTTATTTGGGTAGTCAACACACACACAAACACAAGTAGAAACTAAATAAATACAAAGTTACTATAGGTGGGTGGATGGGGGGGGGGAGTTTCTGGTGGCTAGAGATGAGGCTGGAGGGGAGGGAGCAAGCCAAAGGGGCAAAAGGGAGAAAGTAGGGGGCATCCTGGGCATGGGTGACAGCCAGTGAGAAAGTAGGGGGCAAAAAAAAAACACAAAGAAAGTAGGGGGCATCCCAGGCATGGGTGACAGCCAGTGAAAAGGTAGGGGGCATCCTGGGCATGGGGGACAGCCAGTGAAAAGGTAGGGGGCATCCTGGGCATGGGGAACAGCCAGTGAGTGCCAAGTCAGTGAGATAGCAAGTGGAATGTTATAGAGGCCTGTTTGGTGGGAACATAGGCTCTGTGAAGGGGAGGAATGTATCAAAAGCCTAGAAGGGGAGGTTGGGGTCAAGTTATAAAGAGCTTTAAATGCCAAGAAGGAGTTTGTGTTTGATCTTGGAAACAAGAGTTTATTAAGGGGGAGGGGAGAGAGAACCAGGCCCAGATTGGGGTTCCACAGGAGGGAAAGGGTGACTTGGCCAGACCAGCTAATTAGGAAATCACTTTGGCAGCTGTGTGGAGGATGGATTGGATTGGAGAAAGACTTGATTTGGGAATCCAATCCAGAGGTTATCAGAAGAGTCTATAGAAGTAATGAGGGTCTGAACTAGGAGACAAGGGTATGGCAGCATGAGGTGCTGTGGAGACGGAAAGGACAAGATCTGGAAAATATTGGGAAATAGGGAGTGACTGAGAGTGAAGAACTGAGGACACACGACACAGGTGTTGCAAATGTGGGTGAATAGAGAATTGATGAAAGTTTGAACATTTTCTAGATAAAGATACTGGATCCCACCATGTGAGATGCCCCAAAGAGGGGATCTGACTTGCCTATGGTAATCCAGCTTGCAAATGGCAACATAAGAAAGGCCAGGTCTCCCGCGTTCCCATCTAGTGCACTAAGGGCCTTACAAAACCCTTTGAGACACTCAGGCTAGAAAGTATGACCAGAGATAAGAAAAGGGCTGAGAGTCTCCCCTCTTTCTTGAGGAAGGTGACTCCCGGGAGACTGATCAGCCAGAAAAATCCCCTGTAAACCAAACCAGGTTCCTGGACAGATTTTCCAGAGGCTCTGACGCTACTGCTCCCCGCATCTCCCTCAGCGCCTAACACAATGCCCACACTCTTCCTCACTCCCCTTTACCTCCCTCCTCCCCCACATCCTGGGCCACATGCTCTGTTATTCTTTGGGGAAATGAAACATTAGTACTAGGCCCTGAGGGAGGATTGGTTTAACCTTTTGAATAGCCTGGGAACTCCCTTTTCCAATGTTTCTAGACTTTCCTTGCTAGCAGCCCCCAATTGTTTCCTTTCATGGGAGCCTGCAAATTGTTCCTTTGTCCTGAACGACATGAGCTCAGTTCCTGAGAGTCCTGTGTGGTGGTGATGTCACCAGCTTCTGGGCAGGGGTGAGGGTGGGAAGAGAGACCCAGCAGAGACATTTTAGAAGGGCAAAAGGTACAAGTTTCCTTAAGGGCCTGAGAGGAAGGGTCCAATTGATGGAGAGAGAGGTGCCAAAAATGAGGAAGGGAGGCAATCCTTGGCAATGACTCTCCCCACTTGGTTTGCCTAAGTGCTCCAAGAAAAGACCCGACTCTCACACCCGAGTCTCCATGGAATTTGGTTCTAGATAGCTGTGAAAACCACTAGCTTTCTGAGGGGAAATTTCAGCCAAACATCATTGATCCATTCCAGTAATGAGGGTACCCCTTTGTGAAGACTGTGTCATAGACCAAGAGACTGCCAGAGATACACTGGCAGTCTAAGGAAAAGATAGCACTGTCCCATCAACAGCAAACCAGACTCAGCAATCCACCCCCACATCCCATCTTTGGGATTTTTCTGATTCTTTTCCAGATGTTATCCCAGTTACCCATGGTCCAACCTCCTTACTCCCAGGAGAGCTCAAGCACTACTTGAACTTGAAGTGGGGGGAGGGAGGGAGGATAGAATGGGCCAGGACAGCTAATAAGTGACCTTCAGAAGGAAACACCGAGTAATGACGCAGGGCATGAAGCCAGAAGATAAAGACTAAGGATATTTATGTCAATCTAAGGAGAACTCAGCTGCTGGAGTGAGGTCAGGAGTACCCATTAGTGGGTCACATCAGTAAAATTGTTCTTCTTGTCTTAACGACCCACTTCCAAACCATCAGATCAGTCCAGTTCAGGCACATAAATCCTCTGCTTTGAGCCCTAGTTTTCTTCATCATAAAGATCCAGCTAGGTTCAGCATGGGGCACCAGCCCTAGCCAAATGAAAGACCCAGAAGATGCTTGGCTTGAGAAAGCCACCTAACTCCTCTGGGTATCAGTGTGCCCCTCTGTAAAATGAAGGGTTTGAGAGGGCTTGCTGAGTTTTGAGGTCCCTTCTTGTTCCAACAGTTCATGCCTAGGGCCTCAAACCTGGGTAACCCAGGTTTGAACATTTCCTATGAGACTAGATCACCTGTTAGAGAGTGGTGGGGGGAAGGGATAGGACTTTGCTGGCTCAGCAGCTCAGTCTTTGCTGCCTAGTTGGTTGAGGAGTGGGAGAAAGTAATAGGATAGTGGGAGGACTGTGTTGAAGAAAACAGCAGCCATTTCTGTCCTGTGTCTTGGAGGCTCAGGATCCCAGAATCACAATGCTCAAATGAGCCTCTGGGGCAGTCTAGTTCTGCTTCTGGAACAGACAGCTGGAAGGGACATCTAACCCCCTCACTTTCATACACGAAAAAGCTGAGGCCCAGGGGGAGTCACACAGGCTGTCAATGCCATAGGCGGAATTTGAACCTAGGTTACTTTTCCTACAGAACTATTAGACCGAATCACTTTTTTTCCCCCAGACTGTATAAGATCACAGAGGTTGGGATCAATGGGACCAGGACATGGTATCAGTGTTTTGGTTCACACTCATTGAGTCCTGGCCTAGTCTCAAGGCCTCTCTGCAGCCCAAAGAAGCCTGATCCCATCAGTCACAGTATACACTAAAACACCAATTGGAAGAAGTCAACCCTCTTCCCCCCAACCAGGACAAGAGAATCCGTTTTGGTGGACTACATTCTCAACATATAAGCCAACAGTGCGATACGACAGCCAAAAATTAAGCTGTGTGAAGACACAGGATCCAAATGAGGGTGCCCCCCCCACCTCCCTAAGCAGGCTGTACTAAGGAGTACTGTATACTTAGACACATTGAAGATAGAACATAGGTGCTGGAGAGCATAGAGAGGAGAGCAACTAAGCTGGTGAAGGGCTTCTGATTCATGCCAGATGAGATTCATTTGAGGGAAGTAGGGACATTTGGCCCTGAGGAAGAGAAGATTCAGGGAAGATAATAATAGCTGTTTTCAACAGAAGGCATATAATAGCCATCTTCAAGTATTTGAAAGTCTGTCCTATAGAAGAGGCCTTAGATTTATTCTGCTCACCCCCAAAGAGCAGAACCAGGAGCATCGAGGCAAAGTTGCAAAGAGCCAGGTTTAAATTTGTAAGGGAAAATATCCTGATGATTATAACTGTCCAAAAGGAAAATGGATTCCACTGTGGATTTCCGCTCTAGAAGCCTTCAAGAAAAGGCTGGGTGGTAGCTTGTCAAGAGTAGTGGAGAAGGGGGCAGCTAGGTGGTGCAGTGAATAGAGCACTGGCCCTGGATTCAGGAGGACCTGAGTTCAAATCCGGCCTCAAACACTTAACACAAAAACTAGCCGTGGGACCTTGGGCAAATTGATTAACCCCAACTGCCCTCCAAAAAGCAAAAAAAGAGTAGTGGAGAGGGATTCAGAGTCTCCAAGACACAGGACAGAAATGGCTGCTGGTTGTTGTTGCTGGGTTTGGTTTGTTTTTTTTTCTCAGCATTGTGGTACTCCCACTATCCCCACCACCTCCCATCCTTCCCTAGCCAAGCAGGCAGCAAAGACTCAGCTGCTGAGCCAGCAGTCTTATCCCCTGTAGTGAAAAAAAAAAGCCAAGCCTCCTTTGGTTCTCATTCCCAAGTTCCCAGAATAATAAATCACATTTCTCTAGGGCTTTATGTTTACCAAGCATTTTTCTCACAACAGTCCTGCTATCAGGATTATTTATGCACATTTTGCTATCCAAGAGGTAAAAAGGGTCTTTCTCTCTTGCCATCTCCATGCCTCACCTATCTGCTCCAGACTCCACTGACTCCCATCCTGAGGTGAAGGCTGGTGAGAATTCTCCATGTCTAACCCGATCCAAACCCAGCACTCTGTCCTCAGACCATCTTCATACTTAACTACCACAAGCTATCCTCTCCACCTCCCCACCCCTTTTCTACCCCTAGCTCTGGAAATAGTAATCAAACCAGTATTACCGTTCCCAGAAAGGATGTGTTAACCAATTACCCAATGGCTCTACTCACATTCCTAAGTCTTCCCAGACCAAAACATCCTTCCTTGGCCACTCCTTCCCAACATCTCTGTTATCTTCCTTGTACTGTAAGCTCCTTGAGGGTAGGGACTGTTTGGATTTTATATCCTCTTCCCCCACATAAGTACTTAATAAATGCTTGTCACTTGTTCTTCATCTTATTGGTTTTTCTTCTATAGATTTCAGCTCAATATAAGGCAAAACTTGCAAACATGTAGAGCTGCTTAATTAAAACTGGAATGGATCACTTGGGAGATAGTGAGTTCTTCATCACCTGGGAAGGGGAGGTGTCTGAGCAGAGGCTCCGTGCTGACTTGTTGGGGATGTGGTAGAGGAGATTCCTGAGCACACATGGATTGGACAAATTGGCCTCTACGGTGACACATCCAGCTCTGAGATTCTGTGTTTTTGTTTTGTTTTGTTTGTTGTTTGTCCTTCCTTTTTGAAGAAGACAAATGACATCAGGAGGGTGATATCTTGACTTGCCAGTAAGTTGGATTTAAGTGAGGCAGGGCCGTGCAAAGTTACCAGTTGCACTGTCTCCTCCAGAGCCATTGAAGTCCGGTGGCAGAACAGAGGTCAAAACAACTGGTGATAGCCTGGGATGAGATTCTGTGATTCTGGTTTTGTTTATGGGGAGATCTGTTCCTTGAGGGTAGGGGCTGTCTTTTGTCTCCTTTTGATTCCCAAGAACTTAGCACAGTGCCTGGCTTATTGGAGACACTTAAAAAATTAAAATTCTTTAATCAAATTGATTGATTATTTTGGTGACACAGATAATAAATGGCTAAGCCAGGTCTGAAGCCCTGATCTCCATCCTCCAAGTACAATGCCCTGCCCACTTTACCACAACCAACAGAGCCAACTGGAACATCACTTATTCTAGCACAGATTCATGCCATGGACCATATCATGTGGACCACAGAAGCAGAACAGCTTAGTTTTGGGAAAGTCATTGAGAACTGAAGCTGCCTCTAGGGACAGTTATAGTGAGACCTTTTCTGGGATATTAGCATAAGCATAGAAGGTCAGAGATTGAAAGGAACTTAGCTACTATCTAGGCTCACCTTCTCCATGAACAGATGGGTAATGCAAGGCCTGGGGAGGGTATGTGCCCAAGGTCACAATAAATTTAGTTCCAAAGCCAGGCCATGAACCTCACTCTTAGATCTGTCCTCTTTCCCTTGGCCTCTGTTCTTGGCAACAGCAGATGTTGGATGTGGGGTGGGTGGCAGAGGGTTTTGTCGGATAGGGTCCTTCTAACAAGAACAAACAATGAAGTACTAAGAAAGCAAAGAGAAGAGCTGAAAAAAGCATAGCCAACTCTGGTGACCTTGAAAAACCAAGCCCTGATCTAGAGACCTTTCCATCATCCTGTCACAGTCTCTAAACTTTCTGGTTCCTGTTGAGGGCCCCACCATCCTTCCAGTCAACCAGGGGCACAACCTCAGAGTCATCCTCCACTCTACCAGGAGTGATCATCCCCTCCACCCATGTCTGATCAGCTGACAGGTCTTGCTGATTTTACTTCCACAGTATCTCTCATACCTTCCCCCTTCTCTCTATCCCTATGGCTACCATCCTACTTCAGGCCTTACCACCTCTCACTGCAATAACTTCCTAATTAATCTCCCTGCCTCAAATCTCTCTGCTCACCTATTCTTCACATAGCTGCCAGTTATATTCTTAAGGCTATGTCACTTCTCTCTCTACTCAGTAAACCCCAATGGCTCCTCATCACCTCTAGGATCAAATACAAACTACTCTGTGTGTCATATAGACCCCTCCACCCCCTGGGTCCAATCTACTTTTCCAGCCTCATTACCCATTACTCGCCTTCACATGTACCCAGCCAAACTGGCTTTCTTGCTGTCTTCCACATGACTCTCTGTCTCCCATCTCTGTCTTTGCACTGGCTCTCTCCCAGGAGGACATCCCCACCCTCACCTTTGCAAATTAGAGCCCATAGTTTCCTTTAAAATTCATCTTAAACACCACCTTCCACATGTGGCCCCTTTTTAGTCCCCCAAACAACCACCTCCTTCCAAATTTTACCTTGTATTTATTTAGTATATACTCATATGTGCATGGGTTATTTCCTCAATAAAATGTAGGCTCCTTTGTTCAACAGGTCAGCAAACATTTATGAAGCACTTACTACTACGTGCCCAGTACTGTGCAAGGCACTGGGGAGACAGAGAAAGGTAAAAAGCAGCCAGTCCCAGCTTTCCTGGAGCTAATCTAAAGGGGTAGCCAACGTGGGAACAACGAAGTGCAAACAAGCTACAGACAGGATAAATTAGCAATAATCAACAGAGGAAGGCGCAAGGGTTAGGAGGGATGAGAAAAGCAGGGACTGTTTCACTACTGAGTCTGTGTTCCCAATGCCTAGCATTGTGCCTGGCAAATAGTGGGTGCTTAATAAATGCTTGTCAGTTGTGGTTTGGCCTATTTGCTATTTTTCCCCCTGCATCTCTTTCCCTTTTAGCCCCCCGTGGGCTGTGTGTTTACTCACAAGCGGGGGGGGGGGGGGGGAGCGGGGAGGGGGAAGGGGGGGAAGCTGTGG
>NW_027187265.1:152424-159185 GCF_028583685.1 Petaurus breviceps papuanus | reverse complement strand
CCCAGAGCAGACAGACGGTCCCTTGAGGCCCCAGGAGAAGAAGCGGGTGACAAGGAGCTGGCCAGGATTAAGACATGTCTGGGGGGATTTGCACCATCTCCGTACCTAGACAGGCTCACATAACAGGCTGGGTGGTCCTGAACCCAGCCTCCTTTTCTATAAATAGCCTTCCTCCCTCCAGGGGGGATTGTAATCTGAGGTCACCAGCTGGAGGAGCTCCACCCCCTCGCAGCTGTTCAGCCTTCATTCATTTCCCCTTGGACTTGACATGTCCAGCCTCTTCTGATTGCTCCAGCCCTTGGAGTTTGCCCATGAATTAGCTGCAGGAATGTTGCAGACCCATCCAAGCAAAATCCACCTCCACCCCCTTTAGCAGATGGCTTACATTATCAAAATGGTCCGATTTCCACATTCTCTACAATCAGGGCCTTTGGGAAGAATGGAAAGGGTAGGTGGCCTTCCTTCCTTTGTCTGCCTCCCTTCCCCCCTGTGTATTTATACAGGTGGCTGTGGCTATCAAGGACAGAAACGGAGTGAGAAGGCCCGTGGAGAGAAAGAGTACCAAGCCAGGAGATCTGGGTTCCAGTCCCAACTCTACCACCACCTGGCTTTGGGACCTTGGAGAAGTCACTTCCCCTCTCTTGGCCTCAGTTTCCCAATATATAATTATGAAGTTAGATGAGGTTCCCTCTAAGCAGAGATGTTGTGGGGTTCAAAATGAGATAATGGATATAAAGCATTTTGCAAACCTTAACGTGTTATATAAATTCCAGTTATTGTTATCATCATCATCATCATCATCATCAACTTCCTATAGTGACCAGGACTCCAGTCTGGTGAAGATTTCATTCCCTGAGCCTTCTACTGCACTCCTGCTGAGCTCAAGCAATATTTATAAAGTAATGCAGGGGTGTACTGGTAAATGTTTAACAACCAAGTTTTAGGAGGAAGGGTGGAAAGTATTCCCATGCACATTTAAGTTTAATCTGCATTATTAACACTTTCTTCAGTTTAGACAATCAAGAAAGCAATAAATCTAATCAGAATTTGTAGTAATTGCAGATTTCTGAGGTATAATGCTTAGCCTAAAAATTGAACAATTCCTCTCCAGAGCCTGCCAGAGCTGATACACTCTTATCTCTAAGAAGATTTTCAGTTCTAACTTTCTTTGGCTCCATAGTTCTAAGTAGATATTAAATAGATCCAGGAGAAGACAAAGCATTGAGGGCCCAGAGATGGAGAGGCTTGATAAGTGACCTAGTCTACCAGGGGAGCCTTGGTAGTGCTGGGAGATTTCAAGGCAGACTTGAACTGGAGGTAAATAGCTTGAAGCAAGTTTAATGAAGGGCTTTAAACACCAAACAGAGGAGTTTGGCATTTGATCCTAAAAGCAATATAGGGAGCCATGGGTGCTTCTTGTCTATCCCTAAAGTAAAGAAAGCAGAAACAGATATAGAACACAACAAGGGAGTGACCCCCATGAAGTAATAAAAAGTGTGTAGCTAAATTATGATAGACAAGCAAGATCTCAAAGAACATGAGATCACACCTTCATCTGCTCCTTTGCAAAGTGGGGACGTTGCATGGGATGTCAGCTTTTCCATGTTTTGCTGGGGGGAGGGCATGTGTCCTCTTTTTCTCCTTAATTCTTTGTCATAAGGAATTACTCTCTGGGAAGGGAAAGGATATAAGGAAAAACTAAATAAGGCAAAAATGAAAAATTTCAATAAAAATCTGTTTTTTAAGATACTACTGCTCAAAGATACTACTGGGGTGGCTTATCTGTCACAACCACATACCCCCATAGCCAATCAGGGCTAAGTCTTGTCAGTTCCAGCCCCCACCAACCACATGGTCCTCACCCTAGCTTCAGAGCCCATCACCTCTCATCTACGAAGTGGCAATGGCTTCCTAATTACATGGAGTCTCCAGTTTCTTCCCTGTCTCATCCATCCTCCACAGAGCTACCAAAAGAATTTTCCTGAAGAATAGGTCTGACTGCCTTTCTCCCTACTCATTAAACTTCAGCTCCCTGTTAGCTGTAGGATAAACTATAAACACCTCTGTTTTGTATTTTAAGCTCTTAATAATCTTGGTCCAGCTTGCCTTTCCAGCCTTAGTGTTCCTACTTCCCCTGATCAGCATTCCAGCCATACTGACCAAGCTGCCTGTAGTTGTACTTCCTTCCTTTTCACAGACCCAAGGGGCCTGGAATGCATTCTCTCCTTACCTCTGCCTCCCAGGCTCCCTCACATCCTAGAAGGCGCAGCTCCTATGTCCTCTCCCAAAGGAAGCCTTTCCTGACCCCCTTAGCTCAATCCTTCCTTCTCAAATTATCATGTTTGCATGTTATAACCCCCAGGAAAATCACAGATTTGGGCTATGGCTGAATAAATTGTGGTATATGAATGCCATAGAATATATTATTATACTGTAAGAGGTAAGGAAATAGATGATTTCCAAGACATGTGGAAGAATTTATGTGAACTGATGCAGAGTGAAGTAAACAAAACCAGAACAATTTATACTGTATCATTAATATTATAAAAATGAACATTTTTTTAAATGAACAGTTTTTAAGACTTTTATAAGCTAGGGAAGACTGAAATGAGCAAAACCAAGATAACAGTTTAGACCATAATAGTAAGGCTTTGAAAAAACAAACGACTTTGAAAGGTCTAAGAACTATGATCAATACAGTGACCATTCATGATTTCAAATGACCAGTGATGAAACACATCCAATCCCAACAGAGAAGAAATATATTTAAGGTGAAGAATCATATACATATGCATATATATATATATGTGTGTGTGTGTGTGTGTACACACATATATATGCCAATGATGGAGTTTGCTTTGCTTGACTATTATAAGGAATTTGTGTTTCTTTTCTCCTTCCCCCCACAATGGGATAGGAGTAAAAGTAGAAGGGAAAGAAAAGAAATTTCTGTTAATAATTTTTTTTTTAAGTAGAGGGGCAGTTAGGTGGTGCAGTGAATAGAGCACTAACCTTGGAGTCAGGAGGACCTGAGTTCAAATTCTACCTCAGACACTGACACACTTACTAGCTGTGTGACCTTGGGCAAGTCACTTAACCCCAATTGCCTTGCCTTCCCCCTTCAAAAAAAAAGTAAAGAAGTTGGGCTGTTAACAGATGTAGTATGTCACATACTTTCAGATGAGGTCACTTTATTGTTATTTTGGCTTAACTGTTTTATTTTGTCACAAAAGACCTTTCTCTGCGGGAGTAATCTGTAAATGTTTGCAATATTAAAAACAAAACACGTCAATAGAAAAAAAACTTTTCTAAAGAATAGCACAAATTTAGAACTGGAAGGGACCTTAAAGGTCATCTAGTCTAACTCCCTCACTTTATAGATGAGGAAAGTGGAAACCAGAAGGGGGAAGTGATTTGCCCAGAATCATATAAGTAATCGATGACAATATAGGGATTTGGGCATAAACCCTCTGATTTCCAGCTCTAGTGTGTTTCCTTCTGTATTTTTCATTTTGTCTTTGAACTCCCAGTACCTAGCACGGTGCCTTGCCCATAATAAGTGCTTAATAAATATTAAATGGATTGGATTAGATTAATGGCTGAGGGTTGGGAGGGGGAAGGTGGAAGGAAAGCAGGTTGTGGGGATCTGCCACCTACTGCAGAAAATAACACTTGGATAGTTTACTTTGGAATGGTTAAGTATTTGGACAATTGTTTTTCCCAGCATCAATCATTTAAAAATAGCAACAGAGAGATGGTAGACATGGAATGCCCCTGATGATTTGCTCCCAGTTCCACTGCTGCTGGAAGAACTATAAGCCAGAGACCTAAGAGAAGGAAGGTAATAACAAGGGAAATAGAAATTCAGTCTGGTCCAGTATATCCCCAAATTTAGAACATAAAGGGCCTTGTAGACCATCTCACTCAGCCCTTTTAATTCACAGAAGGGGAAACTAAGAAGCACAGAAGGGAAGCACCTTGCCAGAAGTCATACACCCAGACCCTCAACTTCTAACTCAGTGAGGATCACCAAAAATAGACAAAATCATGGCAGATAAACCTGGTGCATAGGTGCATGCCCAAAAAGGGGTGGGGGTGGGGATTTTTGCATGATGGAAGGTAAGGTTTCTAAAATAGAAAATCAGCAGATTGGGGGGAATCTTTGTGGTAAATATGACTGTTTTAAATATGAAATCCAGAACCCATAAAGACCTAAACTAAATCTGTAAAAGCAATACCCATTCCCCAATGGAGAATGAATACACACACACACACACACACACATCCAAGGAATGTAAACAGACCATGTTTGAAGGAGGAAATACAAATTCATAATAGCTACTTGAAAATTACACATATTTTTTAAATTGTATATGTTTTCTAGTAATCATAGAAATACAAATTAAAACAATTTCACATTACACCTTCCCATCCTTTAAACCATTTTAATTGGCAAAAAAACAAAAATCATTAAAAGTGATTCTATTCAATGTTGCCAGGATTGTGTGGAAGCAGGCTCTCAGTTACATTATTGACAGGATTGTAGATTGACATAAACAGATGTCAGTATATAGTAAGAGCTACAAAACTGATCCAACCTTTTGCCTTCTACTAGGGCTATACCCTAAGTATGTCATTAAAAGAAAGGACATAGCTGCATAAAAATTTTCAGAGTTCTTTTATCTATCATTTAAAAAAAAAACCCAACAACCTATAATATTCAGCAACGGGGGAATAGCTGAATAATAATAATAGCTATAATTTTACACACACACACACACACACACACACTCTTTTAAGCCTCACAACAGCCAGCAAAAGAAGTACTATTACTATGCCTGTTTTACAGATGAGGAGACTAAGACCAACAAAAGTTAAATTACTTACCCAAGGTCACACAGATAATTACAGATGTAAGATTTTAATACAAGTATTCTTGACTCCAAGTCTCTTGCTTAATACACTACAAATACAATGTTTCTAAGAATGAATGAATTATGTGGTATCACCAATACAATGGCATTCTAGAAAGTACTTCATGGAAGAAGTCGATAGTGACAAAATGTTAGAAATGGAGCCAGGAACACCTGGATTCCCGGATTTCCACCTCGAACATTGTACGACCACAGATAGGTCACTTAAACCTTTCTGATCTTCAGTTCCTCCTCTGTGAAATGGGGATATTAGTATTTACAGTATTATATAAATTTTCATTTCTATCATTATGCTATTTAGAACAATAAATGTGAATGAGACAGCAAGTTCTTTTTCCACAGACCAGAATACAGCACCAGAGCTACAGCCTTTTTTTCTACTAAAAGATATAGATAATAAGAATGAGAATTCAGCCTAGGTAAGCAGAGAGTCATGACCTCTTGTTTTTCACTTGCCTTTAATTTTGGGTCAAAATTATCTATATATCAAGCCAGAGAAAATATTGGAGATTCCTAACCCTAAGTCAAATAGTTGTCTGTAAAAAGGAAAGTCTTCATTTTAGCCTAGGGGTGTTCTCCTTAGCTTTTGCCAGCTGGATATAGTGGCTCCTTGACTTTGACTATGATTACAGAGTAATTAGGCTGCCTTTACCAGGAAGATGCTTTCTAGGTATCATAGTGGTCAGTACAAATGAGATGAAAATCAACATTGCTCAGGAAAGGAAGAAGGGAATACAAGATCCCATGAGACTTGTCCAGCAGAGAAAACCAGGAAAAAGAATGGGAAGGAAAAGAGGAATGATGTAATGCCTAGGTGCAAGCTTAATGGTGACAGCTGGCAGAAAAAGAGATCTGATCCAAGGAGAGCAGATTGATGGCATTGCCAGAAGACATCAGTGGGCCTGCAGCATCCAAGGCATGAGCTGACCTTTGCATGTACTGTGGACATGTTTCCTAGGCGTGCAGCCCATTAAATGATCCCTTTGCATATCCAGTCTTCTCACTGATGAAATATGTATTTGTGGCAGTGTACCCCAGGTTTGTGGTATGAGCATTTCATTATTATGAGGCAGAACTGTGTCAAGTCCTTTGCCTCACTCTCTCCTCTAGAGTCATCAGTCCAGTGGCAAGAGAAAAGTCAAGATTGCTGACCATGGCCCAGGATGCAGTGGGTGACTAAGGTATTTCCCAGGTGTCAGTGTAAGGCAATGCCCATTCAATGATTAAAAGCTAGGTAAGAACTGAAACAAAAATGGCCTAGTTTGCCATCACAAAAGAATTGATCTGAGAACGGAAGATCCTCAGAGTTTCTGGCCAGAAAAAAAAAAAAACATTATTATTTATACTGACTATGACCCATCAAAACCCAAACAATGATCCCAAAGGGGATTGGACTAGCACCTATTATTGACCATTCAATGAAAGCCAGAGTGATTGGGGTTTAAAGATTAGTCAAGTCCCTTCATTTGATCACAGTGGGCTTTGTCAAAGTCTGTTTTTCCATAGCTATATTTCAAGAAATCATAAATGAAAACTGCACAGGACAAAAGAGTTAATTGTCCAGGCTTTTGAAAAAAAAATAATGCTAAATAAATAGGAATTTTTTTTTTAATTCTAACCCCCAAACTCCTAGATGTCTTACAAAATATAAGCAACCAAAAATTCGATTCTTTTGCATATAGCACCTTTGCATATAGGAACAACACATGATGGAGGAAGGAGAAGGACAAGGAGGGGGAGCAGAAGGAGGAGGAGGAGGAGGAGGAGGAGGAGGAGGAGGAGAAGAAGAAGAAGAAGAAGAAGAAGAAGAAGAAGAAGAAGAAGAAG
>NW_027187265.1:68555-152414 GCF_028583685.1 Petaurus breviceps papuanus | reverse complement strand
AGAAGAAGAAGAAGAAGAAGAAGAAGAAGAAGAAGAAGAAGAAGAAGAAGAAGAAGAAGAAGAAGAAGAAGAAGAAATAACATTATTGCCCAACTGAAACTGGTAGGGTGGGTCCCCAGAGGGTAACTACTACTACCCACAGACTGTTTTTCATCCTTCATTCTCAAAGAGGACCAGTGACATAGTGAGGCACGTGAATTGGATTTAAGTGGGGAAAGCTGCACAAAATCATCCACCTCACTTTCTCATCTAGAGTCATCAGAGTCTAGCAGCAAGACAAAAGTCAAGATGACTGGCAATGCTACCTCCCCCCAACTCCTAACCTCATAGAGGGTACCTCAAAATATAGTAATATTTATTAAGATTATGAGGGGGAGGGGAAGAGAGGCACCACAAGGAAGGAGAAGGGTAAATGTCACAATTTTCAAAAAAGAGAAGAGTCTTCAAAATATAGACTAGTGAGTTTGACTTAAATTACTAGCAAAATTCTAGAACAGATTATTAAAGAGATGGGTGGTAGCTGGAAAAGGAAGCTGTGATTACAAAGGGCTAGCACGACTTCATGAAGAATAAGTCATACTAGACTAACATTATTTTCTTTTTATAATGGACTTACTAAACTAGTAGAAGAGGGGAAATGCAGTCGATATAGTTTATCATTATTTTAGATATCTCATACTATTTTTGTGGGGAAGATGGAGCGGTAGGGATTAGATGATAATATGATCAGATAAATTCAGAGTTGGTCAAATGACTGGACCAATAGCTTTGAATGGCTCGATGTCAACATGGCAGGGGGTCTCCAATGGAGTATTCCAGGGATCTGTGCTTGGCCGTGTGCTGTTTGATATTTTTATCACCGACTTGGATAAAACATGGATCATATGCTCCTCATATTTGCAAATGACACAAAACTAAGAGATGACATCAAAGTAGATAAAAGAGTTAGGATCCAAATGGATTTTAGCATGTGAGAGCGTCGGGATGAATGTCATAAGGTGAAACTTAGTGGGGATAAATGTAGAGTCTTTCTCTTTAGCACAAAAAAATCAACTTCACAAGCACAGGATAAGGGAAGTATGGGCAAATGGCTATTGTTCTGAAAAGGATCTGGGGGTCTTAATGGACTGATGGGTCATCACAATGATGTGGCAACCAAAAAAAATTGTTGTAATCTTGGGATGAATTGAGAGGCATGGCTTCCAAGAATAGGGAAATATCCTTCTAAATGAAGGGCAGCTGCAACCACAAGCTGCATTTGAACCCAGATCCAGTCCTAGATGACAATAGAATCTCTGTTTACTGCTCACTGCCCCACCTCCTCACCTTGCCATTCAGGAAGAGAAGCAAGAACAACCGAGGCTTGGACAAATCAAAGGAGAAGACAGGACACCACCTACCATCCTTCCACGAGCCTTAGCCTCTCCCCCAGCACCCTGAGAAGGAGCAGGAACATCTGCATCCACAGAGCAGGCCACATCCAGACTCAGGCCCAACCTAGTGTGCTTTGTAGCAATGCTTGGAGAACATTAATCTACCAACTACTACCTGTCCTGTGACTCCTTTTTCTTCCCATATCCCCTTATAAATCAATTGCTAGCCATGAAGGAGTAAACCGAGCACATCAGAGGCAGTTAGGTGGCTCAGTGGATAGAGTGCTGGGCCTGGGCTCAGGAAGACCTGAGTACAAGTCTCAGACACTCACTAGCTGTGTGACCCTGGACAAGTCACTTAAACTCTGTTTGCCTTAATCTACTAGATAAGAAAATGGCAAACCACTCCAGTGTCTACCAAGAAAACCCCATATGGGGTCAGAACGACTGAACAACTAAAGGATCAAATTTTGCTTAATTGCAACTCTCAATCTCTCATCCTTAATCTTACTCTAAGGGCGGCTAGGTAGCACAGTGAATAGAGCACCGGCCCTGGAGTCAGGAGGACCTGAGTTCAAATCTGGCCTCAGACACTTAACACTTACTAGCTGTGTGACCTTGGTTAAGTCACTTAACCCCAATTGCCCCTCCAAAAAAAAGCAAATAAACATCTTTCTAAAAAAAAATTTTACTCTACCCATAACCAACTGCAACCCTGTCCACCCCTATCACTGTGCTCTCTGGAATTCCTGTTCCATGATAAAAAAAAAAAAAACTCCCCTTTGTCTTGAACTTCTTTCTCTCACACACTTTCCATCTATTAGCTCTCACTGAGCCCTGAGTCTGCCTGACAGCACCACATACCCCACCATCCCATCTAGCATTTGTTGTACCTTCTCTCACACCCTGGAAACTAGTGCTAGTGTGTTGAAATACTTCAAAATTTTCAGTCCAATTCAAACCCCAGGGCATTCTTCTTCCTTTTTCAGGGAGTTCAGAGCTTGGCTCACCAGCTACTGCCCTTACACAAGGGAACTTTAACATCCACACACATGCTGTCTCAAGCTGCTTCATCTCCCAATCCTCAGCTTTCTTAAATCTCTTTCTACCACAGTCACATATATGGATGGTCACACACTAGACCTCACCATTACCTACAAATGTTCTAATTTCCCTAATTATAAACTCACCATTACCTCCAGCTCAAACCGTCTTGCCAATCACTAAATTTTCAGTGTGGACATTTACACTTTGAACAAATGCTACAGGTTAGGGCTCGATTTATTGTTTTGTTGATTGTCTAGAACTTTTTAAATGATGAAGAATATGTTAATAATACATATTAAACTTAAAAGTCTGTTTCGGGTACTTTTCCTACCAGAGAGCTGGCTGTTAAAGATTTACCAGCACACCCCTGCATTTCCTTATCTGACCACAATACCTGCCTATCATTTCATATTTCCCTATACCTCACATCTCATAAATCTATTCTTTGCCCTCATTGAGATCCACCACTCCTACCTATCACACCAACATCACTAGTCTGACTTCATCTTCCTCCCTTTCCAATCTCATCCCAATAATTAGCCATTTCAACTCTATACTGTCTTCTTATCTTAAGTGCTTTGCCCCCTTGTTCTGTTACCCACTCAGTTTCTCCCATCATCTGCCTCTGGCACTTATACTCATGAACCATTCAACATAGCAGAAGGTGAAATCTCACAATTATACTTAACTGGGTATATTATAGATTCATTCTATTCAACTTCAACTGGATCATTAAGGCAAAAAGATAGTCCTTTTATTCCTCCCTAATTGATTTCCTGATTTGCTTTCCACAAAAGCTAATACAAAACCAAACCTTCCCTTCTCTCCCTCAAGCTTTCTACACTTTCCCCTCTTCCCACTCAACTGAGCACCAAGCATTGTGCCTTACTAAGAAAATTGAGATTTAAGATGAGCTCCTTCCTTACCCTTTCCTTTCATCTTAAAACCCATTGACATCACCTCCCCTCCTCATTACCCCCATTCTCTGACAAAGAACTGACTATTCTCTTGCTAAGGCCATTTTCTCTAGGTGTGCCCTTGATCCCAACCCTTCTCATCTTCTTCAGCCAATTACAAACTCAATTACCTCCTCCTTATATTTCTTATTCAATCTTACTCTAATACTGGTTTTTTCCCTACTGCTTTCAAACATTCCCAAAACTCTTCCATCTTAAAAAAAACCTTCACTAGCCCCTAGCATCCCTTCCAGCTACCATACTTGATCTCACCTCCCTTTCCCCACCAAGTTTTCACTCGCTATCTCCACTTCCTCTCCTCTCACTTACTCCTCAGCCCTTTACAATATGGCTTCCAAAGTCATCATTCAAGTGAAACAGCCCCTCCAGTGTTTCCAGTGATCTCTAATCACCCAATCTTTCCCCAGTTCTCATGCTTCTTCACCGACCTGTTGCATCCAACAGAGCTGATTACGTACTGGATATTCTCTTCTCTCTGGGATTTTGTTGCTCTCCTCCTACCCACCTGACCTTTCCTTCTCAGTCTCCTTTGCTGGTTCATGATCCGTATCACGCTCCCTAACTGAATATTCCCCAAGGTTCCCTCCTAGGCCCTCTTCTCTTCTTGCTCTACACACTCTCAGTTAGTAACTTCATCAACTTCTCTTTATCCATAACTTCCATAACTATCATCTCTATGCAGATGACTGTCACACAGACACAGGCACACACAGACATGTACACACACACACACACACACACACACAGAGTACTCTGGCCTCACTGTATCAGAGAGAAACTGCCTACACCACCTTCGGGATTCTGGGGGTATCTCTGAGGGATTAAAGGTATCTTTCTCTACTGCTCTCAGCTCAAGCTTCCATTCTGGCTGTGTTCCCTCTACTGTTAGCCACCAGCGAGTAGTACTCCAATTCCATCATTTAACCAACTGACATCAATTAAAAGTTTAAAAGGGATAATTACTTTGAAGATATAGCAGGAACAGAAGTACATCTCTCCCCCATCCCCAACACCTTAGAGATCCACTCTCCATATACCACCTCAATTTCTGGGAAGAATAGACTCAGATAATGCAGTTTCTACTTAGTATTGGCCTTAGATGCTTATATTCAAATGTAACATCAACACTGGATGAGTCTTCATTTCAGCTACTGCCAGGCTGGGTGGGACTTCAAAGGTCACTCCTCACTCCTCTGGTATCAGTGCTACCCTTCTCCGAGCTGACATCTGAACTCCCAGAATCCTGGATCTCAGGTCATCCTCTTGACCTTTCAAAATTCACAAGGTCACAGTATTTGATCCCTTTTCTCTAAAACAAAAGAATGTACAACAAGGCGAAGAACAAAGACCTACATTCACAGGCCACATGTCAACCTGCAATGAGGAAGCATTGTCTCTTACCAGATGTCATCAGCCACAAGGAAGTCACACGGAGGACAAGGTCCTGGTCACCTAGTACCTTTTGAATGTACCCCCAGCTCCATCTCAGCAGCTAATTCTTCCCTATGTGACAGATTGAAACTAGCTACAGAACATCTGTGCATGTTACTCCCATTTCCCATTATATGGCATCATGAATCTCCTGGGAAGTATACATACACACACAGATGTGTATGTATTATATATCTATTTATGTGTCTAATATGTATCAATGTATATATGTGTGTATCTAAGCTATACACTTATTTTTGGATAAAATACATTTTTATTTATGTATATAAACACACAGACAATTCTCGTTTATATTATATATATGTGTATGTATACACACACACACGTATAGCTCAATATACACACACACAACCCCATGTTCCCCATTAGCTTTAATCCTACATCACCCATTACCTATTAGAAATTATAAACTGTGTGTCTCAGAGACATCTCAAATTCAACATGTCCAAAACCAAACTCATCATCTTTGCTTCCAGATGTCTCTACTCCTTAAGGCACTACCTTTCCTCCAGTTTCATGACTTCAGCATCATCCTCACTCATCCAACATCATCCTTCACTCTCTCAACTCTCATAATCATCAGTTACCAAATTTTGCTATTTCTACTTCCACGATATTAATTCCATTGTTCCCCTTCTTTCCACTCACTCAGCTACTACCTTAGTTCAGATCCTCTTCAGCCTTCACCCAGATTACTGCAACATCCTTCCAACTGACCTCCCTGCCTCGGCTCCCTTATGACTGCCCAGTATCCCACATAAGGCCACCAAAGGGATTTTCCTTAAGAGCAGAATTGACCATGTGAATCCTCTACTCAACCAATCCCAGTGTTTTTCTTATTGCCTCTAGTATAAAATATAAACTCCTCTGTTTAGCTTCTAAAACACTTCACAACCCAGTCCCAACCTACCTTTCCAGGGTCATTGGATATTACATTCCTCTCCCTCACTCTGCCCCCAGTCAAACCAGACTTCTCTTTGTTCCTCACAGACAATATTCCATCTTCCACCGGTGGGCCATGGCAGTGGCCATTCACCATTACCGGAGTGTGGTCTTCTCTTACCTTTATAGCATAGAGACTCTCATTCCTTAGGATATGTGGCCATCTACATGTGGCCTTGCCTGATCCCCCAGCCCTTAGTGTCTTCTCTCCTAGAATACTCTATCACTTTGCATTTATTTGCATTTCTATACCTTATATTTATGCTATATATAATATGTAACTGTTGTTTTACCCATTAGAATGGAAGGTCTTTGGAAATATAAATTTTTTGATTCTTTGTGTTTATATCCTGTGCCTAGTACAGCAGAGGTTTTAATAAATGTTTGTTGATTGATTGATTGATACCTGTCCCCTGCCTTCATCAGACCTCATCTGGAGTACATTATTCACTTATGGATAGATACCATAGTTTAAGGACATTGAAGCTGGAGAATGTCTAAAGAAGGGTGATCACAACGGTGAAAAGCTTTGAATCCATAACATGTGAGGCTTGGTTGAAGGAACTGGGGAAGCATAGTCTGGAGAAGATTATGGGGGCACATCATAAGTATCTTCTAGCATTTTAAGGGCTACCATGTGAGGAAAAAGGAGAGGATCTGTTTTGTTTTTAACTCCAAAGAGCAGAACCAGGAGCATTGGGTCTATGTTATAAAGAGGTGAATTTCAAGCTTGGTGTCAGCAAAATGTTGTTAACAATTAGAGCTATCCAAAAGTGAATGGGCTGCCCACATAAGTGGTGGATTTTCCCTCTTTGGAGATCTTATTAAGCAGAGGTTAGTTAACTATTTGTTGAGTATGTTGTAATGGGGATTGTTGGTGTAAGCATTGGATACTGAGGTCCTTTCTAACTCCTAAGTTCTTTTTTACAAAGTTTCATTTTTTAAATTAACAGAAATCTACTTTCTTTCCCTCCCCCTACCCTATCCCATTGGGGAAAAAAGAGAAAAGCAAATTCCTTGTAACAAATATGAATAATCAAACAAATTAATTTCCCTCGTTGGCCGTGTTTTTTTTTTTAATGCTTCATTCTTCAACCTGAATCCATCAACTCTGTACCAGGAGGTGGAAAGCTTGCTTCATCATTGGTTCTTGGAAATCATGGATAGTTAGAGTTTTTAGAACTTTCAAAATTGTCTTCATAATGTTATTGTATCAGTTGTCCTCCTGGTTCTGCTCATTTCATTCTGAATCAGTTTATAAAAGTCTTCAAAATTGTTCATTTTTATAATATATATTGCTTTTCTCATTCTACTTCTGCATGAGTTCATAAAAGTCTTTCCATGTCTCTTTGAAATCATTTATTTTCTCATTTCTTATAGCACTACAGTATTCCATTACTTTGTCGTTGGCTTGCCATCTTCAGGCACGTCTGACTCTTCCTGACCCCTTTGGGGGTTTTCTTGGCAAAGATTCTGAGTGGTGTGCTATTTCCTTCTCCAGTTCATTTTACAGATGAGGAAACTGAGGCAAACAGGGTGAAGTGACTTGTCCAGGGTCACACAGCTAATACATATTTGAGGCCAAATTTTAACTCAGGTCTTTGTGATTCCAGGTCTACTACTCTAACCACTGTGGCACCTAAATGCCACATTTTTTGTGTGATCTTGTGTTCTATGAAGGAAATATTGATGTGTAGAAAGGAAAAACACTGGCCTAGAAATCAATAGACTTAGACACTGTATGACTTTTAGGAAGTGTATTTCCAGACTTTCCATCTCTAGACTTCAGTATTCCTGTCTGCAAAGTAATGGTTATGACCAGGCCTCTGTCAAACCACTGATGGAAGCCATTGTGTGGCATTAATGATATCTTCCAAATAAGGTCTGGAATTCCCCTTTAACTCTTTTTTAGATTGTGAGTTCTGGGGTTCTGGGTTGACTTGCTGATACCACATGAAGGATAATTGATTGATTCATACACCAGGGCTATATCCTTAGATGTGCCCTTTAAAGGAGAGGATGGAGATCTGTGGAAACACAAAGACAAGAATGGGGAGGTGAGATGACATACAGAATTTGGTTAGATACTTTCTTCTCTGTTCCCTAGAGAGAAGCCTGTGCATTCACATGGTCTCTCCAGGGAACCATGTACCCCGTGGAATCAGTGCGTATTGAAGAGGACCAGAGGGGTTCCTGGTCAGAGCATGGACAGTTACAAATTGGAGAAGTGCACTTGAACATCTGTCTTTCACTAGTATTGTGAGTTATGTGGACTGTGCTGGTTCAGGAAAGGGGGCCAGTTCTTTAACAAGACTGAATGCTTTCCCTTTGAGGAATGAAGGAATAGTTAAACCTCAGGGTAGTGCTATATGTCTGGAGAACTCTGTAGGTCCCTGGGGAAGGTGGGACTTACTAAAAAGGGAAGAAGAACTGTATTTACTGTTTATGGGCTAGGGTGCAAGTCCCTTGGATTTTCTTAGGTTAAATATAGTCTGTCGTGTAGCCAATGTTTTATGAGGCTGGGCTTACATGGGAACAGAAGGCCCTTTTCTTTTTTGTTGTAGAAACATAGGGATAAGGCAAATTCTAATGTTCCCAGGGGAAACCCTGGGTGGCAGCACAGGCCAAAGAGTGTGATTCTGAAAGAAACAACCAAGACTGAACCCAGAACCTGTAGATCTGGGTCACAAGTTACATTTGTGGGGCTTCAGGGGTGTTTATATTATTTTTGTTGTTGGGGGTGGGGGAGAGAAGGTCAGCCTTTCTAAATTAGTAGTCTTGAAATACCAAGACAGGTGTGAAACTAGAGGAGTCTTGTATTGTTGTGTGGTCAGAGGCAAGTAGTTTTCCAGCTGTGGGAGGGCTGGACCCTTACAAAGGACTATTGATTTGAGGAGTATGCCATGATAAGGACTCCACTGGAAAGACTTCACACACTGCTGTGCATTTGGGAGGGATGAGAGCTAGCTATCCTACCTGGAGAAGGGATTCTGGAAGGCCAATGTAACTGCTGCACGGAACAAGCTGCCTTCTGCTGTGACTCCTTCCAGAGTCTCAGGGATAGACCCAGAATCCCAGCTGCAGCCTCGTGTGTGCTGGGAGTAACTGTAGTGTAACGTGCATGGACAGCACCTTTTAAAACTAGACTGAGGCTAGGGACCATGGGCTTTTTAAAATGTTTGATAATTATATTGAAATATAATTAGTTTCTTTTGTATTCTTATGCATCTTATTATTTACTATATATTTATTATAATTATTCATTGTTATTTTTTATTTTATTTGTCTTAAGTATTCGAAAACATTCTGAGAAGAGATCCTTAAGTTTCACCCAACTGCCTAAGGGAGTCACACACACACTCACATACACTCACACACACACTCACATTCACACACACAGACACACTCATACACAGACACACACTCACATTCACACACACACACACACACACACACACACAAAGGAGCCCTGATCTAGAGGGAGAATGCTACTGCCTGTCTGACATTAAAAAGGTCCCATTCCTTTTTTGTGTCTGTTTCCTCAACTATAAAATAAGTAATTATGAGATATATTTTATAACATTTTTTATTAAAGATGTAGGGAAAGTCCACTTTTAGATGCCAATTTATGGCTGCTAGGACTTCACTCTTAGTTACTAAAAATTAAACATAAAATCCTAGGGGTTATTTTTCCCTAGAAAATGCACAAATTTGTTTTAAAATTTCTGCCCCACCACCAGAAAAGTTTTCATTTTTGTGCCTTCTTTCTAATTATTTGGTGGGGGTAGGTAGTTTCTTTTACATTTAATACCTCATGTTCTTGCTCTAAAGATCAAGAAAAAAATTTTTTTTTAAATTTGGTACCTATTAAGTGTAGATTTGTGATTCCCAACCTAGGCCACAGATTCCTGGAGGCACAGGGAATGAGTTACTGAAAGGGGTCCCAGAACCCTATAAGCACTATGTATTGTCATTTACATCTTCGTTTAGCACCAACAAATTATCCAGATAAGCAAACTTTAGAATTTGTTACTATCTACCGTTCCCTCCTCCTTACTTTGGTTCTCCCAGTCTTGAATTACAGCCCTGTCTCTCCTACCCACAACATCTCATGGCCAGGTGAGACACTCTGCATCTCCTACAGCTGTGCCCTACTGACCCTGCTGGACCTTGGCCCTGAGGAGACAGACACACACACCTCCAGACCTTGGAGGAAGCCAACAAACCCACCAAGGGCACAACTGCTCCTCTTGGGAGTCTACCAGGTGTGCCTCTCCCTGTTGCAACAGAGTAGGCCCAAGTAGCTTTTTTTGGAATTGCAGGGCCTGCTAAGGACCTTGACGCTGCTGCCACCACCACCAGGGCCACTGCCATCACCACCACCATCACCACACTGAGAGTCTTTCCTGCAAGCAGGACCATAGAAATGCATAGGGCATCAGGGCGTGGAGAAGCCCCAGTTCCATCTTGGCGGAACCACTAATGACAGGATACCAGATGTCCTTGGAGCTTACTCTGTTCACAAAAGTTGTATTTTTAGCCCTAGGGCTGGCAGCTTCCCAAGTCCCAGACAGAGGTTCGGAGACCCACCACAAGTGTATGGTTTAAAAATTCTAAACTGATGGGAACGTCTTTGCTGGGGAGGGGAACCTGGCTAGATTTTGTTAAGCACAAGAATCTAAGCTGGCATTTGAATAATTCACCCAACCCATTAAAAAATGTTTAAAGCTTTGTTTATTTATTATTGTTGCTGTTTTTATTGTTAGATTTTTTTTTTTGCTTTTTTTTTTTTGGAGGGCAATTGGGGTTAAGTGACTTGCCCAAAGTCACATGGCTAGTAAGTGTGTCAAGTGTGTGAGGCTGGATTTGACCTCATGTCCTCCTGATTCCTGGGCTGGTACTCTATTCACTGCACCATCTAGACTCCCCTGTTTTTATTGTTAGATTTTTACTGGGTTTTTTTTCTATTTTTTTTTTGACAGTGGTGGTCAGGGGTAGGGATCAGATCTGTGATTTTAGGGAATTCCCTCCACCAATCTAGGTCAGACTTGCTCTAATCTTAGACAGTTGCTTGAAGCCCTGAAAGGTTAAATGACTTACCCAGGGCCACTCAGTCGGGTTGTGTCAGTGGACTTGAACCCAGGTTCAGCAAGCAATTCACTAGCCATTATCAAATACAAAATGCTGTTTGGCATTCGAAGCCCACTCCTACCTTTGCAGTGTTCTTATATTTTACTCCCCTACATGTAACTCTTCAGTCCAGTAACACTGGCCTTCTGGACATTCCATGAACAAGATGCTCCATCTCTCAGCTCTGGGCATTTTCTCTTTCTGTTCCCATTCCTGGAACACCCTCCCCTGCTCTGACTCCTGACCTTCCTGGCTTCCTTAAGTCCCAACTAAAATCCCAACTCCTACAGTAAGCCTTTCCCAACGCCCTATTAATTCCAGTGCCTTCCTTCTGTTAATTATCTACTAATTAACCTGTGGGGCAGATAGGTGGCACAGTGGATAGACTGCCAGACCTGGAGTCAGGAAGACTCTTCCTTCATGAATTCAAATCTAGCCTCAGACACTTACTAGCTGTGTGTCCCTGGGCAAGTCACTTAACCTTGTTTGCCTCGGTTTCCTCATCTGTAAAATGAGCTGGAGAAGGAAATGACGAACCGCTCTAGTATCTCTGACAAGAAAACCCCAAATGGGGTCAAGAAGAATCTGAAACACTCTGCCACCAACAGCATTCATCCCGCATATAGCTTGCTTTGTTTGCCTGTTCTTTTCCCACTTTGATTGCAAGCTCCTTGAAGGCAGGGACTGTCTTTTGCCTCTTTTTATATCCTCAGCATTTAGCACCATGCCTGGCATATAGTAAATGTTTAATAAATGTTTATTGACTATTGATTGATAGGCCAAGTTGTTTCTCATTACAGCTGTCTGAGTTTACGGTACAAGGTAACACCCAAAATAATAGGAAAAAATGTCTAATAATGTTAAGGTAATTGACTTTAAAGGACCCAGTGCTAGAAATGAGCACTGCATGAATTGGCTTTACGTAGATTAACCGAGAACACTCTTCTCTCCAGTGCCTCACCTCCAAGCCCAGGTCTAGGACTCTTCTCAGCTGGCTGCCTAATCCCCACCCCTACAAGGGAGTAGCTGATCACTTAAGATTTGCCATTCCAAGAGTAATAGGGATTTGGAACCCAGAAGTTTAAGCCCCTGAGACTGGATTTCTAGGGCAACTACTAGGCAGAGGGATAGATATTTAGAGGCAAGGGACCTGTCTGGATTCTCTCAAATTGCAGCTGCCTCATTGACGAGGCAGCCCTGGGAGCAAGAAGAGTCAGGAAACAACAACCAGCAAGACAGCAGGCTTGTTCAGCTGGTGGCAAACCTGGACTCAGCATCCCCCAGACCTCTACGCTGACTCAGGACAATGGTCCTTTGCAGCAGGGGATGATGGGAGAAGTAGGCCAGTCAAAGAAGCCGTGGGGTGTGACACCAATAGAGCCCCGAACCCCTGAAGGAGGGAGACACAAGTCAGAGGCCTGGCTCCTGTGGCATTGGTCTGAGACAGCCCCCTTGTTGAGAACACAGGTAGAAAAGAAAAAAAGAAAAAAACAGGTCAGGGCTGAATAGGCTCTTCTGTGGGAACAGGGAAAGTATCTGATTTTGTTCACTCTCTTTCTCCCAGGCAAGTGACCTATATAAAGGGTGGGAGAGCTCAAAACCAAGGCCCAGCATACAGAACCAACTTCACTGACAGTTGCTGCTGTTGTTTAGTTGTGTCCAACTATTCATGACCCTATTTGGGGTTTTCTTGGCAAAGATACTGGAATGATCTACCATTCCCTTCTCTAGCTCATTTTACAGATGAGGAAACTGAGGCAAACAGGGTTAAGTGACTTTCTCAGGGTCATACAGCTAGTGTCTGAGGCAGGATTTGAATTCAAGTCTTTCTGACTCTAGGTCCTGCACTCTATCCAATGCACCACCTAACTACCAACTTCATTGTCAGGATCAGCTCTAATTATGTTAATTTTTCCTTATATCCAGCCTAAATTTGCCTTTTTTGCTACTTCTCCCTCTCTGCTGTCCTCTGGGGCTGAGCAGAACAAGTCTATTGCCTCAGAGGAAGTCTCTGAGGAAGAAATGGCCCCCCTTCTTGCCAAGGCCAGCCCTTCCACCTGTGCCCTTGATCCCATGACCTCATATCTTCTTCTGGAAACTTATAACATCATTCTACCCCCTTTCTGTTGCTCCCCTCACCCTACCCCTACCACCACCATGTTTACTCTTTAATCTGTCTTTAACCACTGCCTCCTTTCTGCCTACAGAAATCCTTCTATCTCTCTTATCTCTAGATAGATGGATGGATAGATAGATAGATAGATAGATAGATAGATAGATAGATAGATAGATAGATAGATAGATAGATAGATAGATAGATGATAGATAGATAGATTAAAAGACCCTGCCTTCCTCCTTGAGTTATAATAATTCGATATAACTCCCTTTACAGCCAAAACTCCTAGAGGGGGAAAAACTATTACCTCTATTGTCTCACCTCCCCCTCATTACCCCTTGTAATCTGTTTCTCGACCCCACCACTAAGCTGAAATTTCTGTCTCCAAGTTATTTTGTTGTTGTTTGTCAGTCTGTCCAACTCTTTGTGACCCTGTTTGGGGGTTTCTTGACAAAGATACTGGAGTGGTTTGCCATTTCCTCTCATTTTACAGTTGAAAAAACTGAGACAAACAGGGTTAAGTGACTTGCCCAGGGTCACTCAGCTAGTAAGGGTCTGAGGCCATATTTGAACTCAAGTCTTCCTGGCCCTAGGCCTGGCACTCTAGCTGCCCAAGCTCCAAGTTACTAATGTCTCTTAACTGACAAATCTAATGATTTTCTGAGTCTTCACCCTTCTTGATCTAGATGTATCATTTAAAGCTGCTGACTACCCCTTCCTTCTGAATACTTCCTTCTTCTTGGGTTTTCATGGAACTCCTCTCCTAGTTCTCCTCCCCTCTGACCTTTCCTTCTTGGTCTCCTTTGCCAAATTATCATCTGTGCTCTACCCCCTAAATGTGGGTTTATGCCAAGGCTCCCTCCTGGGCCATCTTCTTCTGTTTGGCATCCAGAGCCCTTCATAACTTAGCCCCCTCCTACCTTTCCAGGTTTCTTACACCTTACTACATATGTTTTACTTTTATATAGATTTTTAATATATTATACATAATATGTAACATTATTTATTAGTGTAACATGTTGTGTTATATCTATTTCTTCTGTATAGATTCTTTCTCTTGGTGATCTCATTAACTCCCATGGATTCAATTATGAATTCGATTACTTGGTGTTCCCCAAGCATTCTGCCATGCAGATGACTCTGAATTTTAGTATTTGCCCCTAATCTCTCTCCAGTCCTACATTACCAATTGCTTGTTGGGCATCACCTTTGTGTCTTTTAAGCTAACACATCTCAAATGGAATTCATTAGCTTTTTCCTTACCCACACCCCTCCTAATTTCCCTATTTCTGTTGAGTACATCACCACCCTCCCACTCACCTAGATTTACAAATTAGGGGTCATCTTTGACCAGTCGTTCTCCCTCATCCCCCATACCAAATCAGTTGCCAGCTACCCCAGCAATGTCTCCCCCCATCTCTTTCTCTCCGGTTGTAGTCACCGTGCTAGGTCAGGCCCACATCTCCTCTTCCCTAGACTGTTCTAACTGGTCTTCCTGCCTCAGGCCCCTCCATCCTCCACACAGCTGCCCAATTGAGATTCCTAAAGCCCAGCTATGACCATGCCATCCCCCTGATTCAGAAGTCTCCATAGTTCCTTATTCTTTTAGGATCCATTTTTATCTTTGGCATTTCCAACCTTTGACAGTCTGACTCCCGCTTATTCTTTCCCATGACTTACCCCCTTCCACACTCTCTGCCTCAGCCCAATTAACATATTTGTTGTTCCCTAGGCACTCCATTCTTCCTCCCATCCTACTCCTTTACCCCAGCTCTCTGTCCACCCCTCCCCAAAGGGTCCTCCCTTTTTATCTCTGCCTCTTGGAATACCCACTTCCTTTTAAAGCTCAACTCACTCAGGTGTAGCTGGTTTTCCATGGGTCCTTTCTTGACCTCCCTCTCTTCCCCCTATACCCCACTCACCCTGAACTGTTAGTACTCTCCCTGATATCAGTTTGGATTCATTTTGTATTTATGTATCATTGTATAAATGATATCACTCCCACAGAATATAAGCTACTTGAGGACAGGAGCTATTTCATTTTTTTTTGTTTCTGTATCCCCAAGGCCTAGCAAATCACCTTGCATATGTTAAGCATTTTAAATGCTTGTTGAATTGGGTTTCATGTAATAACCCTTCAAATACCTGAAGAAAGGTATCATTTCTCCTCCCCAATTCCTTTAACCAGCCCTCACATGTCATGATACTAAGGCCTTTCACCATCCTACTATCCTGGAGAGAGAACATCCTTGAGCTTTCAAATGTCCTTCCTAGTAAGTGGCATCCAGAAATGAACACAGTAACACTGTTGTGGTTTGACCAGGGTAGAGTATAGTGGGGACCATCCCTCCCTCATTCGGAAAGCCACATCTCTCAATGTAGCCTCAGATTACATTAGCATTTGAAATGTCTTTATCATACTGCTGATTCAAATTGAAGCTAGAATTCACTAACCCCTCTCTTCCTCCCCCCCCCAGTCTTTATCAGAGAAACTCATGAAGCCCTGAAGCACACAAGTTAAATGACTCTCCCAGGGTCACACAGCTAGTATCTGGGACAGGATTTGAACTCAAGTCTTCCTGCGCTATGTCCAGTGCTCTATCCACTGAACCACCTCACTTTCTCTTTATGTATTTATTACAAAGATTTTCTTTTTCACTTGAGGTGACAGGCAGTCATGGTAATAATAATGATAGCATATATATATATATAGTGCTTGCTATAGTGCCAGGCAGCAGGCTAAGTGCCCTACAATTATTATCCCATGTGATCCTCACAACAGAGGTAGGAGCCATTATTATCCCTATTTTACAGATGAGGAAACTGAGGCAAATAGAGGATAATGACTTGCTCAGGGTCACACAGCTAGTAAATGTCTGAGATCAAATTTGAACTCAGGTCTTCCTGACTCCAGGCAGTCTATCCACTGATCCACCTAGGTAACTCATCCATATTTGTTACAAGGATTTTATTTTTCTTTCTTTTTCAGTTTGGGGTACAGGAGGTAGGAGAGAGAGAGAAGGTAAATTTTAATTAACTGGAAAAAATAACATTAAATAAATATTTTTTTTTAAAGTTGGAGCAAAGGAGCAGCTATGTGGCACAGTGAATAGAGCACTGGCCCTGGATTCAGGAGGACCTGAGTCCAAATCCAGCCTCAGACACTGTAATGTAATGCCAAAAGAAGGCAACTTCCCAGGTTCAAAATACCAGCATAGGTGCTCTCTATTTTATTCAGTGACAAACCAAGAACAGAGAAGATCAAAACATGACATCATTCAAAATACAGCATTTACTAAGCGTGATTAAATAATCTCCAAGTACTACCCCACCCCAGGACCTTCCAATCATTCAATCAATTACAAAGTCTCTGTTCTAAATACTTCTCCACCCCTAGGCTATACCTTAATTAAGTCCACCACAAAGTCCCTCTTCTCAAATGGAGATTAGTTTCCAAACATAAGGTCAAAAGTTCCCCACCCCTGGATCACAATTGAATCTACCCCAGAGTTACATCAAGTTTAAACACAGCACTTAATACCCAAATGGAGATCTTTTCTACATCTTGACACGAGGCAAATTCTCAGCAATCTTAGTTCCTGGGGAGACAAGGCTTAGCAAGGCCATAAGATACATTGCCAGTCCCTTCATGAATTTATCCTCTGTCTGTAGAACAGTCCTAGAACTCCTGAACACATTAGCAAAGCCCTCTCCCAGGATTTCTGTAAACATACAACAAGAAAATCCTTCTTCAGGGCTTCTGAACCAACAGAAAGGCTCCCAGACCCCTGCAACAACAGCACTGTCCTTCACCAGTGGACAGTATTCAGACCCCTGCAACAACAGCACTGTCCCTCACCAGTGGACAGTATTCACTCTCTGTCTGCAGGACAGTCTCAGGGCTTCTTAGCGAACAGCCAGGTTCCAGGACTTCTTCAACAAAAGGACTGTCTTTCACCAGTGGACAAATCTGGCAAAACAACATCAAAACAGACAGACAAAGTACCAGCAAAACAGCCATGTCTCCTCAGTCCTTGGCAGCTCAGGGGGCAGGTCTCAAAAGTCCAGGGCAATTCAAAGCAGCCACCAGCAATTCTCTTAGTCTCTCTCTCTCCACGAGGTGCTGCTTCCAAAAAGATCTTCCACCTCTCTCTAGTGTCTCTCCAAATCTACATCACCAGCTCCTCCCAGTTCAGGACTTTCTTTTCACATCAACAAGCCCATCCCACAGGTGGGATTAACAAACTCTGGGTTTTAACACAATCAATTTGAAAACCAAGCCAATACAGGGGAATCTTTAATTGCCATTACTATCACAGACACTTGACACACTTACTAGCTATATGACCTTGGGCAAGTCATTTAACCCCAATTGTCCTGCCCTCCTCCCCCCAAAAAACAGGAAAAAAAGTGCATAGATGATGAGAGAAAAAAAAGAGGCATATCAAAGTATTATTTTAAGAAGGAAAGTCATCCCTTTAAAATGCCAGAAATTCTTTCTATGTGATTAAAATAACACTTTTCTAGGTCCTAAGAGATCACAAACTCCTTGAGGGTAGAGACTGTTTCTTTTATTTTTCCCCAGCATAGTAGCTGCTTAATAAATCATAGTGGCTGCTTAATAAATGTGGCCGGTGTGTTTTGTTTTGTTTTTAGCGCTGGATTTGCAGCCAGAAAACCTGGGTTCGAATCTTGAACCCTACAACTTGTTGCTCCCAACCTGTGTGATCTGGGACATCATTTAACTTCTCTGGTCTCAGGTCAATGCCATTCTTCATCCTTCTACTGCTGCTGCTGCTGTTCTCCCCTCCAAACCAGACCACAAGGGACTCCACACTAAGACACTCATCTGTACTTGCTGGTGCTAGGCAGCCATCCTCCACCCTTCCATGGGGTCCTCCCTCTCGTTAGCTATTCTCCCTTCTGCCTCTTGCTCTGAGAATTCTCATCAAATCAGGACCGCCTTTGCCTTTGGAAAGGGCATTTCAGTGCCCTATCCTAACTTCCCAACCATAACTCCCTTGCCTGCCCATGGCTCACCCACATGGGTTGTTTCTCCCCATTAGAATGTAATTACTTTCCCTGAGGGTTAATATTTGTATTTGTATCCCCAGGACTTAGCCCAGTAATTGGCATGTAGTTAGTGCTAAGTAAATGTTTTTCATTTACTCATTCACTCACTCATTCAGCTTTGTAGATCAGAAGTTTTTAACCTGACTCCCAAAGGGAACTTGGATGAGAATATATACACATATATATTTATAAAAAAATGTAGAAAACATATCATATAGATGTATATTTATTTTTATATATTTTACATATTATATTTAATTTCTCATTGAATTTTAGAATTTCCTTCCATTTTAGAATTTTTTTTCCCTGAATTTCTGAGAAGGGTTCCATAGGCTTCCCTAGACTATCAACAGAGTCCATTCCACCAAAAAGTGAAGTATTATCAGACTAGATGGTCAACATCTGGGTCTAAATCTATGCTTCTACAAACCTTATAAGGTAGGTAGTTAAAAGGAATGTTATCCCCAGTTTGCAGCTTAGGAAAATGAGGGGCAGAGGGAGGGAAATGACTTACTCAGGGTCACACAGCTAATAAAATGCCAGATTTAGAATTAGAATCCAAGCCCCTTGACTTCAAACCCAGCATGTTTTCTGATTCTTTTGTCCAGGTGCTGTTTAAGAAGGCAAGGAAGTGTTAACAGTGGAATTGGAAAGATTTCCATCTCAGCAGGAGAAAATAGAACATGTTTTGATTGAAGGAGTAATCTGGAAAATTCTCCAATGGGGGTCAGCTCAGCCTCCCCATGGTGCCACAGGATCAATGAGATGTTGAGGTAGAAATCCATAAAAATCAATCATCAGCCATTATAAGTGGCAACAGTTTCTAATGACGGCTCTGCCTCTCCCGACTTGGGCTTTGTCTTTAAAGGGCTAACACACATACAGGGGCCCGGTCCCGTTGAGAGTCTGCGATGTTTATGACGCAGAAACCAAGGCCTCCTGCTCCCAGGGCTGAGATTGTCGGGAGCTCACCGCCCTATCCCAGGCCTCCCCGGGGAAGAGGAGTGTGCAGGGACAGACCCCTGGTGAAGGAGAGTGCTAGGGCCTCCCGCTTCCGGGGATGTCAGGCCCCGTGGCCACCTCCAAACTTCCAAGCTCCAGGATTTGGTCTCCTCTAGCCACAAGCCAAGCCCGGGACACACCGACAGCCAAGCTGTCCAAGCCCAGTTGTTTTTTTTTTCTAGATGGCTCTGGGAATGTATTACAAATGTGAGAATATTTGTGTGCATGTGTATGTGTTTTTCCCTAAGAAAATAAATGTGGTTTTGTTCCAAGAAAATTGGAGCTGCCCGAAGAATTCTTCTTAGCTGGGTCAGAAGGACCCCTCTCTGCCTCACGCCCCTCCCCGGGCCGGGCTCTCATTTCCCCCCTGCCTCTCAATGCAGCCATAGTTGGCAAGACTTCTGACTGGGCCTCTTGCTCTGCTGTTGACTGGGTTATGCCAAAGGGTCAGCCTGCTTCCCTGAATGCAGGGAAAGAGCCTGAGCTCTTTCAGGATGGCTCTTTCACAATGAAACAAGCCTATTCACTATCCTCTGAATATATTTTATGCTTTCCAGCCTCCATGTCATTGCCTAACATTTTCTCCCTCTCTGGAATTCCTCCTCTCCCTCCTAACTCCTGTTCTGACTCCTCTCTCTAAATCCTATGTTCTTCAAGGCTGGGATTAACTCCTCCCCCTCCTCCAGGAAGCCTTCTGTGACTACCTCAGCCCATAGTGATCTCTGCCCCCTCTGTGAACTCCCCCATAGTGAACTCCGGTATCACTCTTCCGTCATTTGACACTATATGACTGGTGTGTTGTGGTCATGTGTGTCTGCATCTTATCCTGTCTTATGTCCCTTGTGGGTTCTCAGGAGAGACACAGCCTGGTGGGGTGGTAAAATGTGGGAAAAGAGGCCCTGAATTTAAATCCCCAGTACAGCTCCTTGATTAGTCCTTATCTGATCTTCGGTTAACCATTTATTGTCTCTTTGTCCTCAGTTTACTAATCTGAAAAATCAGAGAGCTGGTCTAGAATCATAGATATAGAGCTAGAAGAGAGATGAGAAGCTGGTTAGTTCAACTCCCCTCGTTTTACAGATGAAGAAACTGAGACCCAGGGGGAGGTTAAGTGTCTTCCCCACTGTTTCACTGGTGTTATTAGGAGAAAGTCAGGATTTGAACCCAGGTTTTATCAGTTCCAAGTCCTCTGATACTATGAAATGCTTGTCGAATGAAAGAATAAATGGGCAAAGTGGATTGGAATGGTGATGGTGATCTGGGCTCACAGTGAGCAGAGCTCACTGGGGGGAAGTGGGGGGTGGTCCTGCTTCTGGGAGAAGCCCTGAGGTTCATTCCTTGGACTCTGCTACAGAGGAATCACAGAGCTTGAGCTCTTTCAGGAGGGATGGAAAAACCATTATCTTCAAGATGACATCAGTCTGTAAAAATGCATGCCTGGTGTTGCTGAGCAAACCCCAAGAGGAGAGGGGGAAGTGACTCTGGCCACAGAGAGAGAGAGGGGAAGGGGGAGAAAAAAGAGAAAGGGGAGAAAGAAAAAGGAGAGAGACAGAGGGAGAAGGGGGGGGGGACTCTAGCCATGGTCGGTAGAGAGGCAACACAGGAAGAATAAAAGGAGAAATAGAAGTAGGGAAAGAAGGAGGAAAGGAGAGCGGGAGAGAAGGAGGGGGAAGAAAGGGGAGAGAGGAAGAGGGGGAAAGAGACAGAGAGAGACAAAGAGAGAGAGGAGAGAAGAGGAGAGAGAGAGAGAGAGAGAGAGAGAGAGAGAGAGAGAGAGAGAGAGGGAAGGAGGAGAGAGAGGGAGGGAAGAGGGAGAGAGAGAGAGAGAGAGAGAGAGAGAGAGATGGAAGTGAAATAGGGAGAGAGGAAGAAAGGGAAAGGAAAGAGGGAAAGAGGTAGAGAAAAAAAAGGAGAGAGGGAAAGAGAAAAAAGGAGAGAGTGGGTATGGAGAGAGAAAAGAGAGAGAAAGCAGGAGAGAGGGATAGAAAGAGAGAACAGAACAGAGCAGATCATGACAAGGTCCAGGAGGCCCCCTGAGATGAGTGGGTCCCTGGGTCCCTTAATGGGGGAGGGGAGGAAAGCTCTCTCCTTTTGTGGCTGTACCTAGGGGTTACATCAGCCGTTAAGAGCACTGCCTCCAATGTCAGGATGACCTGGAGATCGAATCCCGGGCTCAGACAGTTAGCACCCACCCAGAAACACATGGCCGTGTAACCTTGAGCAAGTTACTTAACCCCGATTGCTTAAAAAAAAAAAAGAAAGAAAGAAAGTGCTGATCTCTTTTAACAGGAACCAACCAAGAGGTAGCCATGATGGAGATGACTCAGGCCAGAAAACCTGGATTCAGGTCTTGCCTTCACCATGAGCTAAGGACACAATGATAAAGTACATAGGGTGCTTTATGAACTAAATGACCCTGGGCAACTCAGCCTCTCTAAGCTTTAGTTTCTTCATCTATAAAATGGGGATAAAAATAGTTCTTCTCCCTAACTCACAGTGTTGTTCTAAGGAAAGTACTTTGTAAACTTTAGTGTTATAGGAATAGGATCTATTGGTCTCCACAGGGTTATCAGTTCCTGGGGTCAGGGTTTAGACAAGCAGAGCTTTTACCTCTCCTGTGGGCTTTAGAGAGGGCTAATGCATCTACCCTTCCCCATCTTTACCTTAATACAAACGCATTTGTCTTGGTATAAAAGGTTACCCCCAAAGTGCTCAAGACATTCATTCCTTTAAATAGGTTGAACATGTCAATCCAGCCTAAGGAACACAGATCACCAGGATGTATCTTCCACGGGTACTTACTAGACGTCTTTTGCTCACATATGCTTGGCCTCATGCCCCTTTGGGATCAGCGATTACTACTGGCAAAAGTTTTTGTCAAGTCTGAGGGGCCTCTCTTTCCTGCACACATAAGGATGCTTGTAACTAGCCTGACAAACTTTGTAGTTCTAGTGACAGCAGGGAGTCCAGGCGGGATCTGCTTTAGTGAATAGAACGGTAAAGAACCATCATCTGTGAATCAGGAGACTGGCATTCTTGTCCCAGGTTCTAGGCCTACTGACTGGCTGTGTGGGCCTTGGTCAGGTTACCTCCCCTCTCGGGGCTTCAGTTTCACCAAATGTAAAATAACAGGTTTGGAATTGTTGTTGCTTGTCCTTTGTTCTCAAAGAGGACCATGACATCAGGAAGATGATACCATGGCTTGCAAATGAATCAGATTTAAGTGAGGCAGGGCTGTGCAAAGTCACCAGCCTCATTTTCTCCTCTGAAGCCATCTGGGTCCAGCGGTCAGGAAAAATAAAAGGAGAAACAGAAGTGGGAAAAGAAGGAGAAAAAGAGAGAAGGAGGGGAAGGAAAGGGGAGAGAGAAACAGAGACTGGTGACTGGAGACTGCCCCAAAAAGTTTGGAGTAAGTAGAAAGAGGACAAATCTTGGAGTCAAAGGACCTGGGTTCAAATTTTGACTCTGTCACTCATTGCCTGTGTTCCGCTAAACAAGTCACTTAGATCTAACCAATATGCATCAAGTTCCTAATATTTGAAAGATACTGTTCTAGGTGCTAGGAATACAACCTTGAAGAGTCCTGAATAAGCCTCCATCTGACGGGGAGGAGGGAAGGAGACATATAAGACAAAAGGAGAATGTGATAGAGCCCAAGGATGTAACTATACAAAGTTCTCTAGGGAAGTCTGAGGCAGGAGAGAACGGGTAACTGGCAAGATGGACCTGACTGAGACTAAAGTCCTTTGGGGCTCTAAAGCTGAGAGGATTTAAGCGAAATAGTCGATCTCCTCCCTCTTCTTCTCCCAGATATCTTACTGGCACTACACATTTACACAGCAAGCCTTCTGTTCAGAGATTAAATTTCACCTCAGCTGCTTTCAAATGAGTCCCCCATTTCAAAAGAGAGTCTTTTATTGCTCATAAAAAAAAAACACTTCACAGTTTTCAAAACACTTTCATATCCAGTAAATTATACCTGTAAAAATGCCAAAGTATACCAAAGCATGACTTTGGGCAAGTCACATGATCTCCTTGGGCCTTAGTTTCTTCAGTTGTAAAATGGCAGTTAGGCGAGATGGCCTCAGAAGTGCCTTTCAGTCTTAAATCTAGGATCAGTTCAGTAGACTGGGAGTTCCATAGGACAGAAGCCATGTCTTGGCCAAACTTTGCATTTATTTTCTTTTTCTTTCTTTCTCTCTCTTTTTTTTTTTTTTTTTTGAGGCACTTGGGTTAAGTGACTTGCCCAGGATCCCACAGTTAGGATGGTCTCACAGTCTGAGGTCATATTTGAACTCAGGTCCTCCTGACTCCAGGGCCATGCTGTATCCACTTGCATTTCTTTCTAGTGCCCAATACAGAAGAAGTCTGATAGATATTTGTTGAATGAATGTATGAATGAATGAAAAATCTTACTTTATTTCTTACAAAAGTCCTCTAGAGTACACAGGAGGGTAGAGAGAATTTATTCCATTTTACAGATGAGGAAACTAAAGTCTTTACTTCCTAAATGTTGTGATGCTTACTTTGGGCTGCCCAGAGGCTGTCTTTGTGTTCTGCAAGGCATTACTGAAGCTTAGTGTTTCCCCTTCTTCAAGGTGCCTTTATTGATTCCCCCAGTTGTGAGTGACCATCTTCCAAAATGACTTTTTATTGATTTTTTGTATGTCTTAGATTTACCCAAGGGAATGTAAACTTCTTGAGGGCAGGGATTGTCTCGATTTAATACTCTTATCCCCAGCACAGTGCCTGACATACAGGGTTAGGGACTGGATCTGTGTAGGGTGTCCCAAAGTCTTAGAGCAGTATTATTAAATTATTAGGTATTAAAAGTTCAAGCTATAAGCTGATAAAGTGTAAAACTTCACTAAGACTTTTGGGACAGCCTGTATAGGGAAATGGCAAATGAGGAGATTTCTCCCTCTACCAACGCAGTCAGAGGTTTTACAGCTTGAAGTCTTAGAGTCTTAGGTGGGCAGCTAGGTGGCCAAGTGGATAGAGCACTGTGCTTGGAATCAGGAAGACCCAAGTTCAAATCCGGCCTTAGACACTTAGACTAGCTGTGTGACCCTAGGCAAGTCACTGCTTGTCTCACTTTCCTGATCTGTAAAATGATCTGGAGAAGGAAATGTATCTTTGCCAAGAAAACCCCAAAAATGGGGTTATGAAGAGTCAGAAATGACTGAACTATAGAGAATGAGGAGGTTAAACAGCTCGCCCAGGGTGACACAGTAGTATGAATCAGAGGCTGACCCTGAACCCAGGCCTTGTCTCCTTAACTATAGCTGGCATTTATTAGGCATTTAGACTGGATATGTTTTAACTTGTGGGCAAGGCACAGAGAGAGGTAGCCTCAGTCTCCCTGGTGAGCGGCAGGATGCTAAGCTGCCCAATGGGGCTCCTGGCATGGGAAGGAGGGCACAGACACTGAATTTTCTGGGTCCAGGGCTACGCAGTGGGGGAGGGGGAGGGGGCAAATTTGAGGTAGTCCACAAGGATCCCTGTGAGCCAAAGTTTTAGGAGGACTGCTGAGAGAAGGGGGGGGGGGGGGGGGGGGGGGGGGAGCAATTTTCCTTCCAGAAGGGAGAGAGAAACGATTTATATTTCTGTCCAGGAGAGAGGGGAAGGAAAAGCTGAGCCTGAAAATAGAAAGCAGGAAACTGTGATTCAGCCTGGGCAGCGCTGGCTTGCGGCTTGGCAGAGGAATTTGGTCTTGGGGCCAAGTGCAATCGGAGTCCCAGAGGCCAGCAAGGAAGGTTCTCCTACGAGGCCAGACATTCACTGTCCTGGTGCCAGGATGAAGCCACAGGGCAGGAACTTGTCAGGGACCCACCCACCCCTACACACCTACTCTCATGCCCCTTCCCCAAAGCAGCAGAGGGAAAACCAGGCCCCACCAGCTCTGGCCTCTCCCAGCCTCCACTCACTGGCAGTCCCCAAGCCAGGGCTTCAGATACCTGCAATGAGGGTCCCAGGCAAGGAGGGACTGAGCTAGGTGCCCCTCAGTCTTTTGTCACTACCCCCCCTCCCCAGAATCACAGAATCAAAGACCTAGAACTGTCAGAAGGAGCTGTGGAGTCTACCTATCGCCCTCATTTTACAGATGGGAAAACTGAGGCCCAATAGGGTTTATGCTCACAGAGCAATTTACCATTTACTTTTTTATTTATTTACTTTTACCACTCACTATGTCAGAGAGAGGTGGGGTATAGAGGGAGAGGAGAACCTGAAATATTTCTGCTAAGGGGATAGGCTTATTTCCCTAGATTATCATCATCATTTGACAGATGAGGAAACTGAGGCCCAGAGAGATAAGTGGCCATCACAAGATCACACAGTGAATTAGCAGCAGAGCCAGGATCAAAATTACTTTCTAGGGACAAGAAACTGGGACCACAATAATGGGGGGGGAGCTGACCTGATGGAAAGGTAATCTCCATAGATTTCCAAGTTTTTCTGCTAGCTGCAGGCTTGGCCAAAGGCAGATTATACACCCCAAACTCAAATCTTGCTCCCAGCCCTCAAGGGCTGCTAGGATACCAAATGAGTCCTCTTTTCCTTCTAGTTTAACCGACAAGACTACAGGATTTCCCATGGTCCTTCTTTCTACTCCACATACCTGGCCCTACCCCCTCAGCATCTTCTCCTTCCTTCATTTTAAGTTGGGGGCCAGGAAATAGGGAGAGAAAAGTAATATTATAATAGCTCCTATTTCCATGGTACTTTACAGTTTATAAAGTGCTTCTCACAACAATTCTGCAAGGTAGTCAGTCTAAGGATTTTCCGTCCCTATTTTACAGATGAGGAAAATGAAGTTGTGAGAAGTAGAATATTTTCCCTTGGTCACAAATGTAGAGTGTTGGAGGCTAGAGTAAACCAAGTTGTTTTTGAAGCTTTCCTAAGCCCTGGGGAACCACCTTTCCCGAGCTGGAAACAACCAGGAATGTTTGTTTCATCCATTTCTTGTTATCTCTGGGAACACAAGGATTTCTGTGTCCTGGTCCAACTTGACATTGTGTCTTCTAAGGCCACTGGGCACTTCTGGCAGCCGCGGAGCCCTGCCTCACCCCCAGTTCTGGGGGAGTCACAGCCCTCATTCCAGCAGGGAACTGGAACATACGAAAAACAAGGGATTGCAAAGTGCTGTGTTTCATGGAAGAATGTCAGGATCATAGATTTAGGGCCGAGAGGGGCCTCAGAGACCATCTAGTCGGATGGCTCAGTTGGGGCTCCATAATAATGGATGAGTCAGAGCTTGGGGGTGAAGATATGCAATTTCTTTAATAAAAACATATTAAGCAACCCCCATGTCAAAGCAATCCACAAGGTGGTCAGAGCAACTGTATAGATGGTACCTGACACATATAGCAGGCCCTTAATTAATATTTGTTGATTGGTTAAAGACATAAATTCAGTGAAAAAAGCAGAACTCAAAGAACAGTATACACAATGACCATAGTAATGTCACTGAAAGCAAAACCAAGAGAAAGCTGAATGCCAAATGAAAACTAATCTAGGGAAGATATGAAATATGCTTCCCCACTCTCGGGAAAGAGCTAGGGGCCCACAGGTATGTAAGGGCACATACACTTTTAGATGGTCCCTTCGTCAGTTGTATTGAGCCTTTTCCTTGTTGCAAGAGAGGGTTGGGTTTGGGGAGGTATATTAGGAATTGAAGAAAAAGTAATCAGTAAACAAGATAACCTTTTGAAGATGGGAAAAAACCACCCCAAATTCAAGAAAGTTTCCTGGAGCCTCTGAGCACCTCACCAGAATCCCTGCCCACAGCTAAATCCCTGAACAATCCCCCTGGGGGCAAGGTTAAGTCAGGGAGGTAGACTCCCTGCCCATCTTTCATAGCTCCTCCCTCACAAGAGCTAAGTGGTAATGGTGATATTCCAGTACTGGGGATTAATTCAAGCTGTCAGTTCCAGTTGTGTCCAGACCCACAAAATATGACCCCCTCATTTTACAGATGAGGAAACGGAGGCCCCAGTAATTTGCCAATGGTCACAGGTAGTGTGCAACAAAGCAGGAATATGAGCCCAGTTCTCTCAGAATCCAGATCCAGCCTTCCATCCAAGCATCTCTCTGCCTCCAAGAAGCAGGCTTCCCAGGGGGATGGATAGCTGAGTGGACAGTACACAAAGAAACTTTTCCTGGAGCCCAGGGTCCTCCCAGAGCCTGGAGAACAAGGAATAAAAAAATAATAATACAAAAGATTCCTCTGGGGAATCCCTGTTAGAGAAAGTTAGGGAAATACTAAATTCCATATTATAAATAGGACTCACAGCTCAGAGAGGGCACATGCTTTCTTCAAAGACACATAGTAAGGAAGGGAGGAACCAGAAATTAGCTCTTCATCTTGCTATCTGGGCTATATCAGACTGGCCAAACAAATGTCCAAGAGGTCAAGTCCTAAGTTGTGTGAGGTCACAGATGTCAAATACTCAATGCAGGGCTCCCCAAACACCTCCCTAGATCCCTAACTTGTTCTTCTACAGACCATTCATTGATGGGGGTTGGGGGGGAGAGAAGTTAAGGAAGGCAGGGAGAATCACAAAGAAAAATCAGACCATGGGAAAAGGGAATGGCTCACCTCCACCTCTACCTACACCATGGCCCCAGGATGACGAGGGCTTTACAGTCATAGAATGCTAGGCAAGACCTTAGACACAGCTAGGGCCCTTCTTGTCCTTACTCACTTCGCATTAATTGTCCTTATATTTATTTATGTTCTTGTCCATCTCCCCCTTAAGAATGCACGCTCTTTGTCAGTAGGAATTGTTTTATTCATTGCATCTGTATCTCCAATGCCTTGAACAGAGTAGGTACTTAATAAATACTTGTCTGATTGGAAAGAGGTTTAGATTTGGATCATCAGAGAACCTGGCTTGAAATCTGGACTTGGTAACTTACTCCCTGTGTAAACTGAGGCCAATGACTTAAACTCTTCTAAGCCTCAGTGTCTTCATCTGTAAAATGAGGGGATTGGACTAGATCACTAAATCCTATGATCTGGTTCTTCCCTCTCATTTTACAGAGAAACACAGACTGTCAGAAAGGAGTATTCACATGACCTTAAAAATAAATCTGGTCCTCCCCTCATTTTACAGCTGAAGACACTGAGACTCAGAGAAGGGAGTGATTTACCCATGGTCATCCAGTGATTTGGCTGACCATGCACACACAAGATCCCAAGTAAACAGGAGACTGTTTTCTAGTGAGTTGGCATGGTCAGAGGACTCTGGTTCCAAAGGCCAACAGTTTGCTCAATGGACTTCACTGGGAATAATTTCACCCACTACCCACTTTGAGGCCTCCATCATTATTTTCTCTTGGTCAACAATTTGGCTGGAGTGTGTAGAAGGCCTCAGCAGGAACCCGTGTGAAGAGATCATATGATTGCAGTTGGTTTTGATTGAACAAAGGCTCAAAAAAAAAAAAACCTCTTCATATTTTTAGAGGAGAAGAAAAAAGTATCTTTTTTTTTCTCCCTGTCCAATGATCCAAAATGAGGTTTCTCGCCAGTTTTCCATCTTCTTTCTCTTTGGGATAGATGCCCAAGAGGGAATATTTCTTAGCAAAATGACATTTTGGTGGAAGTTTCTGATATCGTGCAAACAGCAGTGAGGACAGACAGCCATGCGAAACAGACAGCCTGTGAAAGCATTGGCCCCATGGTTCCGACCTCAGGGTGATTATCTCTGCTACTAAAACAATTAGGAAATATAAAGAAGAATGAAGAATCCATGGAGATCCTAGAAACATAGACTCATAAGATGTCAGGCCTGGAAGAGACCTTCGAACACAGAAGGTGAAGACTGGAAGAGCCCTTGGGGACCATCTAATCCAGCTCCTCATTTTACAAAAGAGGCAACTGACGCTCAGATTGTGAGTGAGGACAGAGCTGGGTTAGGACCCAAGTCTCCCGACTCCCCATCCAACATTCTCATGGTGGCATCATGCTGGTGCTGGTCACTTGCACCTTTTTTGTACTCATCTGTCAGATAACAAGCATCTGAATAGAGAATCACATGGGAGAGAGAGGATAGAGTTTTAGATGTGGAATGGGGAAGACTTGAGTTTGAATTTTCACATTGGTCAGACCAGGAGCAAGTCACTTTAGTGTTTTGGGTCTTGGTTTCCTCTTCTGTGAAACGGGAATAACGTCGCTAACCACCCAAGGTTGTTGTGAGAAGCAAGTAAGATAGTAAGGCATCCAAAGCACTTTGCAAGCCTTCAACACTATATGGTGCCAACCGATTTTACCTGCTGGGTGCCCCAACAAGAGATGCGCCCTTCTTAAGGAGGGAATAACATATGAACCCAACTGGGTATCTTACCCTACAGGAAAGTAGGGAGGTAGGGGATAGGAGGGGGGGTGATAGAAGGGAGGGCAGATTGGGGAAGAGGGTAGTTAGAAGCAAACATTTTTGATAATAGAAAGGGTCAAAGGAGAAAATAGAATAAGTGGGAGGCAGGATAGGATGGAGGGAAATATAGTTGGTCTTTCACAATATGACAACTATGGAAATGATTGGGGTAACTGCACATGTACAACCTATATTGAATTGCTTGTCTTCCCAGTGGGGGCGAGTGAGGAGGGAGGAAGGGAAAAAATCTGGAACTCAAAGTTTTAAAAACAAATGGTTTTTTTCTTTAATCTGTTTTTTTACATGTAACTGGGAAATAAAATGTAAAGGCACTGGGTTATAGAGGTCCATCTTGCCCTGCTAGAAAGTTAGGGGGGTGATGGGGGCAGGATATAGGGGAGAACGGATTGGGGGAAGGGGTATTCAGTGGGCTTGCTATTTTGGGGTGGGGAATGGGGGAAAGACAGGGAGAAAAATTGTAACTCAAAATCTTGTGTAAATGAATGTTGAGAACTAAAAATAAATTAATTAATTAAAAAAAAGAGAGAGAGATGTGTCCTTCCCTTAAGGAACTTACAATGCATTTGGAAAGATAAAACCAAGCCTTATAGAACAATCTGGAAACACTGGAGGGAGGCAGCAAGCCACAGTGGTAAGAATGCTAGAGTAGAAGGTGGAAGACCTGGGATTATTTCCCAGTCTTGCCATAAATTTGATCCTATGGGCTGTTTTAGGGGTGTGGAGGGTATCTCAGGGCTCTGTGGTTAGAATTCAAAGTCTCTTTTTCTCTTTTTGATACATTTCCCTCATCCTTCTTCCTTTCTTTCCCTGTTTATCTCAGAAGAGCCTGATCAGGGGCCAGAGAATGGGAAAATCTCCAGCTGAGCTCTGCCCCTAAGGGCAGTTCCTCAGGAGGAAGCTTGGACCCCCAAGGAAGACATGCTGTGCTTGTTGGGAGTCAGCAAGGCCCCACTCGGCTGTAGCAACTTCAGTTTAAATGAGGAAGTCTCTCTTTTCACCAAGCAACCCCAAAGGAAAGGGAACCCAAAGCCTATCCCAAGCCAGTTTCTAGAAAGCAGTCAGAGGCACTGGGGCTGGAGAGGGAGAGTTGTGGAGAGGGTAGCAATAGGCCTGGGCCATGACAGAACCCACTCCCTGGCCTCGCTCCAGTGACTGGGGACATGAACTTTAGCCTTTCTGACTAATGCCCAAGGCTCCCTCTCTCGGGGCTATTATACTGCCTGTTCACCTAGGCAGGATTCAAGGCAGCAGCGCATGCCTAAGTGCTGGTGACATGACAAGATGACTCTTGGATATTAGCTCTAGCACAGGAAGGGACCTCAAAAGCCAATCCTCTCGTGTCAGAAATGAAAGAAACCTCGGGTACCCATCTAACCGAACTTGGAATCTTTTTTTAACAGTAGATCCCCTCTCCCCGTCCCAACAGAAGATAGGTGACTTGTCCAAGGCAACGTACCAGGTTAACAGCTGAACTAGGATTTAAGACCCATATCTCCCAACTCCCAAACCATTTTCTTTCCACTGTATTGTGAGGGATAGGGCTGGGCAGTAGGAGTGGAGCTAGGGATGAAGGAATTTTCAAATTGGTGGGATAGCATCATTACATGTTTGTGGAAGAGAGAGACAGGAGGGGGATCCAGTCAGTGAAAGAACTTTGGCCTGCAGGGACCCCCTAGGGAGCGGGTCAGGGCCTCAAGAGTAGGGAGTAATATGGAGTCTGGGCCTTAGTTTTGAGGAAGAACACTCAAATCTGGAGAACCCATGTCTGAGTTTGAGGTCAGGACCATTTGTGGTCATCAGCCCTACCTCTCGACTCACCCACCAAAGCTTCTCATTCTTGACTCAGCTTCCCATGAGCCAGACCATCACCTGGCTCCTCAAGGCACCCACAGTTGCAGGAAACCCAAGGACAAAGGATGCCAAACAGAAACCTTCCTGCAAGTCAGCTGGAAACTCACGCATCTTTTCCTCCTGATTATCCTTATAGGAGCATCAGCATCTAATCTGCAGAGAAATGGCCCTTTCTTTGAACAGCCTCTGAACAAGCTGGCCTTCATAGGATCATTCCTTTCTATCTCTGGGACCTCAGTCTCCCAGAATATTCTGTGGGATCATTGTTCTCACTTCTGCTTTCAATGAGAGACATTCTGCCCAGAAGCCAAGAGTGCTGGGAACTGGGCTCTCCCCCAGCTAAAAATAATCCCAGCCAGCAGCAATTGTTTGGTTCTTGCTCCCTTATCTGTTCCCCCCGGAGGTCAGAAGCCAACTTCAGCCCAGAGCAAAAAGTGCTGTCCCCAAGTCTCTTTTGGCAGAGACATTTCACTGGACTGTTGAATGGCCCAGCCCCAGACCCCAGCCTGCTCCCAACTGGGAGCAAGGCCTCTCTGGCTCTGCCTATGTGACCCGGGCCAAATCACTTTCCCTCTCCAGACCTTTTTTAAAATTATTTTTTTCCAATGAAGATCCTCCTTCTACAACCTCCCCTGCCCATTGAGAAAACAAGAAAAACAAAATCCCTGTTAGAAACATCTATAGTCAAGGGGAAGAAAAGTTCTCCCATTGGCTATGTCCCCAAAAAAGTCTCAGTCTTAGACTAATGCCTAAGATTGATTCATTATCTATAAATTAAGGGGATTGGACTAGAAATGAGACAGTGTCTGGCACATAGTAGGTGCTTGATAAATGTTTATCGACCAAAATTTCTTCCAATTCTAAATCCTATGATCCTTTTCATTTAAATCACCCTCCCAACTTCACAACTTACTCTTAAGGGACACCAGTATCCACGGCCATATATAACTCAGTCAGCTCTAGGATTCTAAGGTACCAAAGATATCATTGTATGTCCCCTTTCAGGAAACCTGCTTTCATTTTAACAGGGTCTTTCTGGAGACCATTCTTGAAACCCAAAGCTGTGACCCAGGGAAGTCAGTACTCTCCCTTCCCCAGCTGCAGCTGGAGGTCCAGTCGTGGGGGCATGGCACCTATCTTCTAATACAACACTGCAGATTTACTACAGACAGGGTCTTTGAATGAGGAATGCTATTCAGAAAGGATCATTATTTTTTCCATTTCTCAGACTTTCCTTATTTTCTTTGAGTAGCCTAGAGCCTAAGCCAGAGGCCCCCAGTGGTTAAAAATAACCTGGAACAGCACTAAATTGATGGAATCAAAGAATTATAGAGTTGGGGGAGGAGGGACGATGTTAGATATGATCTCATGCAACCTTTACCCAAAGCAAGAATCCTGTTTACACTCTCCCTGACAAGTGGTCATCTAGCCTCCACATGAAACGACAGGGAATGCACAATTTCTCCCAAAAAGCAGGTTCTATCTGGGGGAAAATTTTAAGAGTTAGGACAGTGTTTCTTCGTTTTTTAAGTAGGAGCTAAACTCTCCACCCTCTAATCCCTTCTCCCTTTCTTTCCCCCCTGTAAATTTCATCCATTGGCCTTGCTGTCCTTGTTCTCCAGGACCACACTGAAAGCACCGAATCTCTCTTCTACAGGACAACCTTTCACACATCTGAACACAACTCTCTCTGTCTCTATTGAGACTTCTCTTCTCACAACCCCCATTCCTTCAACTGATCCTGGTATGGCATAGTTTTGTTTTTTTTTTTTTGGGGGGGGGAGGGCAATTGGAGTTAAGTGACTTGCCCAAGGTCACACAGCTAGTTTTTGTGTTAAGTGTCTGAGGCCAGATATGAACTCAGGTCCTCCTGACTCCAGGGCCAGTGCTCTATTCACTGCACCACCTAGCCGCCCCTATGGCACAGTGTTAAGACCCCTCTATATCCTGGTCTTGTCTATATCCTCTGCCTTGTCAATGGTCTTCCAGAAATACAGCACCCAGAAAAGAACACGATGCTCCCTCTGACTTTACCAGGCCAAGGACAACGGTACAATCACCTCTCTTGCAGTGGTTGCTGGACTTCTATTAAATGCAGCCTGAAATTGAATTAGCTTTTTGGACAGCCACATCCCCCTACAGGTCTGTACTGATTTGACACCAATATGCTCTCAAGGACCTTCCAGCCAGAAGGGGCCTCAGAATCCATTTCCTCTTACAGTTAAGGCCCAGAGGGGGGCTAATGTTAACATCACGGTGGCTCAGCGGCACTGATCGGAGGCTAATACTCTGTCATCCCACCATCTCTGTGGCAGCAATTTCAAAAAAACAAGAAACAAAAATCCAAACTCTAAATCAGTTACCTCCCCCCGACTTAGCATTTGCTGAAAACTGAACAATCCTGATAGAAAGCCAGTCTGAGGGTGTGGATGAAGAGGGGAGGGGAGAGGAAGACAGGACAAGTGCACCATACACTTCTCTTTGGGGACTGTTTTTAACCTCATTCCCTCCTTTCCCCCCAAACTGTCCAAGAGGCCAGCTGGGGCCTAAGGCATAATAGAGAGAAAGCAGAGGCTGACCCTTTGGTTTGAGCTGATGAAGGGAATAGGAGAGAGGTTGGGGTGGATGGATGGAGCAGCACATAGGATGAACCAGAGTGGGAACAAGGAGCATTTATTTGCCTATCACGTGATCGGATATCAATGTCCCTGAAGCACAAAAGCCAGGCGGGCTCTTGGCAGGGGCAGGGAAATAACCCACCTGAGTGGATTCTAAAGGCCTCCATGGTGCTTGATTCTGAAGGAACCAAGCCAGGATGGTTCTTCAAATGGCTGAGGCTGAGCAGGGCAAGGAACCTGCCTCAAAGTAGGAATTCTGGGAGGAAGGAGGTGTCCATGAGGAGGCAGAGTTAAGCCAGACGTGGGTGGGGAGTGACCAGTTAGGAATGGTAGAGCTGACACTCCCTGACATGTACAGCTGGAGAATGGCATGAGGTCAGAGGCTAGAGCCCTGGAAGAACAATGCCCAAAGCCAGGCCAATGCCCCCCTGGGCCACACCTGGAATTTCCTAACCCACCCCAAAGAATCATAAGGGCTCAGGTTCTGTGATACCATATCAGAGTAGGAAGGAACACAGACCACCAGATGAAAACACAGCATAGGATGTCAAGACATAGAATGTTAGCACAAAGAACTCGGCAGGAGGCATCTGAGGGAGCACAGAATCTGTCTTCTGCATCCACTACAGCTGGCACATATCTGCTCCCCTCCTGTGATCTTAGATTGCATCAGCTGAGTTGGTGGAGAGCAGGAGGCCTGCCAGGGATGGATGGACTTTGCCATGAAGAGAACAATGACCTTGTAAATAGCTAGGGGGTTGTCAATAACCGTGCCATGGGTCCATGTGGCTATTTTGAGCAGTAGATGAGACCTCGAGAGCAGCCTGAATTACCCAATTGATTTCCTCACAAGGACAGTTAGAACTACAAAACAGAAGCCACATGACATCCCAAGCCCTAAATGTCTAAGTCTTTTCTCAATAGTTAAAATTTTCACTTTCCTAGAAGGCCTGCAGATTATGGGCAAAGAGGTGCCCCTTGATTCCCAGGGTTATTCATCATCACCATAATAATTCCTGACATCTGCATAGCCCTACTAATAACAAAGTTCCTTCCCATCATTGTCTCTATTGTTGTCTAACACAACCTGGTTAGGCAGCAATTATTCCCAGTTTATAGACAAGGAAACCGAGACCCGAGACCCGGGTGAGGCTGCATCTCATAGCTAGCAAGTGGCAGAACCTGGGACTAGAACAAATGCCTCCCAACTCCTCACCCAGTAGTTCTTCTACTGGATCACAAGGCCTTCTGGAATTTAAAAGTTGCATCTCTCAATCTGCCATAGTCTGAAGGTGGCTTGGGGGCTGGTGTCTTAGCTTTTCCCTGGGGATGAATGACATTAAACACATGAGACCTGCTCCCCCCCTTTATTGGAGTCAGAGAATGCAGCATCTGCCTTCTGTAAATTCACTCAAAGGTGGCTTCCCCCTGCCCATTTCCAACCCCCACTCTGACCATCTATGGTTGACCTTTAGGTTCCCATGGAAACAAACCCCAAAGGGAATAGAAAGCCAAAGCAGCCAGAATTCAATTTCATTGAAGCCAGCTGCCCCAGTTCCATTAATCCCATTCTGGTTTCTTTTAGATGCTGAGCATGGAGAGCCAAGGATAATATTTGATAATGCTTTGTTCGTGACTTCTCAGGTATACATCGATCATCTAGGGTAATTGTCATCAGGGTGCAGTGGGGAATGAACACCAGTACAAGGTCAGGGGGCCTGGCTTCTGTTTCCAGAACTGTCAGTGCCTGTGTGACCTCAGACCTCTGGGGCCTCAGCCTCTGCTTAATAAAAAGAGCTCGCACTAGGTGACCTCTAAATCTAGAATTCAACGTTCTATGGGGACTAAAGTCGGGAGGTTCATCTATCCATGATTTCCAAGAAGTTCTATGGCTTTGGAGCTACGCCCTCTAATCAAGGTGGGGGCTCCTTAGGGCAAGGACAGGGTGTCTGGCTCCTTGTCTCAGTCTCCTACCTGCTGGCTCTGTGTGGGGGCCAAGGCACATCATCTCAGCAGGGAACTGCTTTCCCTCAATCAACAGCAGCTGACCATGCATGGTTCCATGTTCTAGTGTGCCCATCCCACTGCTGACAGAGACTCAGGCCAGGAGGCGGGGAGTGTGAGGGCCCTCCTCTGCTTACATCTTCAACACTTTGATTTAGCAATCATTTATTAAGTTCCTATAATGTACCAGGCACTGTGCTAGGTGCTGGGGATACCCCTGGTAAAATATAAGCTCCTTGAGGGCAGGGATTATTTATGATTGTCTTTATATACCCCAATGCTTTGCAAATAGTAGGTGATTTAATTGTTGGATTGGATTGGATTCCCAGACAGCCAAGCCCTGGTGACCAGAGCTAGGAAGAGGCTTGGGCAGTGAAAGAGCAATGTTCCTGCCACTAGTGGCTTCCTGGTAGGTGGGCTACCCACAAATCCCAACCTGGGAACAGGGGTCAGGCCCAGGTTAAAGAAAAGTTCTCTGGTCCTTGATGGGAAGTCAGAAGGGATGAGGAAAATAACTCTGGTCTCTGGCTCCCTGGCAATGGGGCCTAAAGGTTTCTGAGCATGCATCTGTGGCCAGCCCTGTAAGTTCTCTCTCCTCAGGACCCCATGTCTCTGACATACTTGGTGCCAAAACCTAGAAAAGCTTCCTAGAAGAGGGGACATTTGGAGAGGTCAGGTGGGAAGAGTGGAAAAGAGACACCAAAAGTTATGGGGGAAAAGGAGGAGGGGGAAAGGGAGAAAGAAGCTAAGGGCCTTGCTGCAGGGAAGGAGCAAAGTCAGGCAAAGAGTCTAACCCACAGAGTAAGTTTCAGTGCTTCTGGCCCAAATAACAGGCCCAGAGCACCCACCAAGGAGGGAGCCAGGCTAACTCCATATGCTGGGAGGTGGCAGCTGGATCACAAGAAGGAGGAGGGCCTTTCTGGAAGCCCATGAAGAGTCTAAGCCCTATCTCTCATAGGAAGCCGTAACGAATGAGTCCAACCCATAGTCCCTCCACTCCTGCTGCATTTAGATTCAGTGCTACACGGGTTAGCTGCTTATTGTTCTTAGACCCCTTCCCCTTTAAATGCAAGGAGCCAGCTGCTGTGGGGAGAGCTAACGGTAAGGTTCCTGTGCTGGTTGGTCCCATGCACAGGGCTTAGGTAGATGCTGCTGCCTAAAGATAATCTGAGGGAAGGGCCAGTCCAGGAAACATCAAGCCCAGTCTCCTGGAGAGCTCTGTCCTATCCCACATTGATCCAGGAGACCATGGGGTTTACAGAATTAGACCTGGAAGATCTTTGGAGGCCTCATCTCATAGGACCAGATACCAGGTAACAAGTGCCAAGCCACTCATTTATAGATGACCTGCAGGGTCTTGGCTAATGACACACAGGGCTGCAGCTAGTGGCAGTGATGGCCTTCAGAGCCAGCTTCTGGCTCTCCCACCATGCCCAGACCATCACTCACAAGCTGTGTGACATTATACAAGTCAATCCGTCTCTTCCCCACTCTGGCCTCAGTTCCCTCATGGGGCAGCTGGACTAGATGGTGCTTGGGTCCCTTCCAGCTCTGTGAAGGGCTCTGCATTATTCCAGTCCCAGATATCTAGTAAGATTCTCAGTAAGATTAAAGGGTTAATCCTGGAGGTGACAAAGGGCCAACAACAGCCAGAGAAAAAAGACAGAAACCCGTAATAGAAGTCACATGGGCCTTTTATTCATTCCATCACCTGGCTGTGTGGATGGTGTGGGAGCCACAGAAACAGCTCTCAGGGACCAAATGTGCTGTCCAGAGCCAGGTGGGCCCTGTCAGAGATAACTGTCCCTCTGGTCTGAGGGTCAGGCTTACACGGCACTTTGTTCATATTATTGAACTTGAGATTTTCAACAAATAATATGTACATCCAGGGGCCCCAGCTGCCTGCTGCCAGGGTCCCTTGACCAAAAAAACAACCCTCCCTCCCACCCCAAATTATAAAAGTGTGTACACCTTCTTAAAATAGAACGGTCATTCTGCTTTGTAGCTTCCCACAAAAACATATTTAAAATATTGCACTTGTAAATTAAGAAAATAAAGAGGCAAGGATTTCCTATTACAGAACAATGCATCAAGCATTCGGCTACAGTGTTGAAATAAATAAAATCCTGAGGCCAAGGCCCAGGGTGGGGATGTCAGGGCGCTAAGCACCAGGGCCCCAAGGGATGGCACCTGGAGGCCAAAACCTACAGGATAAGTCACCTGAGCACCTGCCGCCTGGCCCAGGAAATGCCTTCCCTACCCCTAACTTCTGCTACCCAGTTCTTTCAGGGCCTCAATCACTGTGAAGTGACCAAGAAGTAGGGGCAGGCCCATGCTGGGTGATGCTTGGCGGAGCTCATAAGTTAGAGGTAAGGTTCTTGTACTGGTTGGTCCCCTGTCCCCCCAGCTTCACAACTGCCCCTGGCTCCTCACTGCCTGGACAAGAACTTTTTAGCCTGTACCTATGTGCCTATGTACCACGCCCATAGGCCCAATCCTGGGGCAGGCATCGTCGTACCAGAGAGCGACACTGGGGGGTGGGGGCAGGGTGCCAACACACATGGCACCAGCCCACTGGCTTCTCGAGTCCCCAGGGACTCTTGCAATCCAGGCCTCAGGCTTCTCATATGTCTATGGACCAGTCCAACAGAGATATGGCTTCGAGGAGTCACAGGCAACAGAGTGGCCCATTCTCTCAGTCATCCTCAGGAGGGTGGGGAGGGAGAGGGCAGGCCACCTGCTGGGCTGGCTTCATGTAAACATTCATCTCTCCCGGGCTACCCGGGGGAGAGGAGGGGAAGCTCCCCTACAATGGAGGGCTCAGCTTCTTCTGGTTAATGAGGTCTAAGTAGAGCTCTGAGCGGAGGAAACGAGGATAGGAGTCCTTCTCCATAAGCCCATAGATACGCTTCTGGGCCAGGTCAAAGCAGCCCCTGGTGACATTCTGCAGGTTGTCCTTGGTGTGTTCCCGTGTATAGGAGTCCAGGTTCACCTGGGAGGAGAAGCACATACAAGATTAAGTCCTTGATCTGAAAAGCGGTACTGGGCCTGCAGGATGTGTCTAGGGGGCCAGTGCCAATCAGTGAGCCCAAAGCTGTCTGTACTGGCACAATCACTCATCTCCAAGCCCCTGGAGGAGACTCTGCTATCTCTCCAGCCCCCCAGGTGGCTTGTTTAACTCCCTGCCAAATCCCTTCGTGCCAGTTCCCAAGGATGCCCTCAGTTCACATCACTGGGAACAAAAGACTAACTCTTTCTGTCTCCCAACTGTAGGAAGGCAAGGAAGACACCTGCCTCCCTTCCCCCGTCACCTGGGAGGGGGGTCGTCTTTGAGAAGGAACTAACCACTCAAGATAAAGCACTAAAGGTTCTAAGAGCAGCACAACCTCAGGTCTGGGAGGATCAGCCCCTTGCATATATGGAAGAGTCAACCAATCAACCAATAAGCATTGATTAAGACACCAGGCTACCAACCCATCCTGCCTTCATGTTATGAGTTCCTACCATAAAATGGGCTGATCAAGCTTCCATTCATAATACCGTAATACCGCTCCAATGGAACCACCTTCCCCTGGAACACTGTTTTGCCTGTGGCTGGTTTCCCATAACCAGTCAATGACATCAGCTAGGGAATACACAAATGGCTTACCTCTTTACATGCCTGGATGGCAATATATTCTGCAAAGATCTTCTTAGCCTTGGATGCCATCTTGGATTGAGACTTGACTTTCTTGAAGTCCTCACATGCCAGCCAAAATTCCAGGTTTTCTTCACTGAATTCTGTTCGGAGGAAGGCACGAAACACTGCTAGTCCATCTGTCAAAAGACAAAGAGTCCAGGTTACACTGGGAAGGGACAGCACAGCACCAGATGAGATCCCTCCCAGCCCCATCACAGGCCCCATCATGCACTCAGAACACACCCCAGACATCTCCTAGGATTCCCCACTGAGCCTTACCCAGAAAATCAAGGAATAGCTTACAGAGCTCCTAGGATTGGGAGTTAGGACACTTGTGTTCATTTAACCCTGTCTCTGCTACCAACTCATTGTATGACCACAGGCAAGTTGATTCACCATACTGAACCTTAGTTTTCCATCCATTAAATGAAAGTTAGATGAGATAACCTTTAAGGGTCCTTTCTAGTTCTATGACAATGAACCATATGACAGACTCATTTCAATCCAAGAAACATTTATTAAATCTACTAAACCTACAATACAAGGCACTATTCCAAATATTGGGCACACAAAGACACAAACAGTCCCTGGTCTCAAAGTTGCCCTCTTATCTGTCTCTTGCTGGTTGTGGGAGGGAACCAGTCTGGCTTAATGCCTGGCTGATGTGGGTGCAAAGATACGGCTAAAAGAGATCAACCCTGTCCCTCCTGCCCTCCTTTCTTTTTGGACCCCCAGTCTCTCTCTCAGTCAGGACTTCAGAGGAACATGTAGATCCCAGTCCCATCAGAGGCTTCCACATTAGACTTCTGAAACAGTGACTCCCTGGGAGGAGGCTGTGTTGGGGAAGTTTGACATTTATCATGGACATTCCTTGTGGGATGTCTCTGCTGCTTCCTCTTGGTACCTAAGGAAGGACTTGAGACCCTTTGCAGAATAAGGATAAGGGCTGGATAGTGACTAGGGGTTTACAGGGTAACCTTTCTACACATTCTCATGGGATATCTAGCTTCTACACTGAGAAAAGAAACCTGGTCCTGGGGCTTCCAAGAAAACAGAATCCTTCTCTTATAAACTCTACACTCTAAAGGGAAGAATGCTACACAAGCCCCCGAGTTGAAGACAGGAAAGGAGGTAGGAGAGGGTTTGGGGGGATGAAGAGGACCTTTTAATACACATACTTACATTTGTGCAACAGCAACTTCTCCAGAGACTCTCCCCACTTGAGTGCCTCCTCAGAGGTGGGCCTGCCAACAAACCAGAGAGAGATGGTGTGAACTCAGGCTGAGCCAAGGCTAGTGCTACAGCTGCCTAGTTTGCTAATAAGCAGCAACAGCTGGCCCATCCAGGAACACAAGAGTGAAAGGAGCTGTGCTCTTTTGCCCTAGGGCTGGCTCTCAGATCTGGGCCTTTTCAGTAGATGGTCAAAGTTAACCAGCAAAGTCTTCTGATGCCACCTCCCCGCCAGGACAATAGGGTGAGAGGGCTATAGGAAAACAATAGATCCCAGATCCCTGCACTCTGGCCACAGCTGGCAAAGGTTCCTTTCTTGGGTCTTCATTCCTACTACTTCTGAATCCCTGCCAGGGGAGCAAGGATCTTCCGAAAGGAGCCCAGGTCGAGTTTAACGGTAAGGGTCCTGAGGCAGGAAATGTGGGGGTGGAAGCCACAGAGGATCTACTCCAAGTCCAGAGAAGAACTCACTTCAGGGACTTCATCCCTTTGTCCACCTTGCCAGCCACATTGCCCCCAGGAGAGTCATTTCTTCTCCGGAAAATCCCCAATCTGTTCTTCATATCTTTGGCCCTGAGAGAGAAAAGAGAGAGAAATCTTTAGCCTCAAGAAAGACGACAAAGCAAGCAGACACGGGCAGGAATGAGGGCTAGGGCCCATCGTCCAAAAATTTCTTGGTGCCTGACAGGTGGGTTCAGTTGCACGTACTCTTTCATTGTGTGTCTACGTTGCAGGTTCCCATTCCGTGTTCGGTACATGCTCAGCAGCATCTCTGAGTGGAACTCAAGAGGTCCTGGCTTAGACAGATCTCGGAAAAAGGGCATGGCCCTAGAATCAAGTCGGCCCAATCTGGATGGACACTTCGGGTGGATAAGAAGCAAACTGCCTACCCAAGGCTCCTTCCACAACCCTTGCCCCCAGGCCTGCACAGGCAAGGACTGCCCTCCCCAGAAAACTCAGCCCAGGCAAGCAGGCAGAAACCAGCCTGGGCCAGTGTCCACTCAGAGCAGCAGGAATCCAATGTCTGGGCTCTGAGCAGAGGCTGAAGCTGGTATTCAGACAGGAGGAGTCAGGAAGTAGGAGGGGCTGGGAAAGCAAATGAACAGAAAAAGTACAAGCCAAGCCTAACAGCTAGTGAAAGAAGCATGTGTCTTCAACTGGGCTGGCCGGCTCCCACTGAGGCCCGGCCCCCACACTCCCACCCTTCCATGGGGCTGAGGCAGGAAACTGCTCTGAGCTATTTGTGACCAGGCCTCATCAGTTGCCATGACAGCAAGGGAAGGGAGAAAGAAAATAAGTCAGCAAATACCAGGGATGGGCATCAACACGTCCTGCCAGGATGGCAGTAATGGTTATTTTTAGAACAGACTCATTTTTAGCACTTTCCCCCAAGAATGTCATTAGAAAAAAGGATGGCAAATTTCAAGATGGGGTACCCTTTGGGGGAGAAGTGGTGTAAAAATAGCCGATGGGGAAGGGGTTAAATAGCCCCATACTCATTCTTGCTACTTACCCCAATCCTTATTCCCTCCCCAAGTTTTGGCATTTGGGATTAGGGGATTAGCCAAACTTGAGCAGTGCCAAGAGATGGGTGCTGGATATAGGCATCTGTCTGACAACTCTGGTCCCTCTAGGCTCTGGTTTCAATCACCAGCACTGGAAGAATCCCAGGATCCATCCATGCCCATGCACAGAGGTGCAAAATTAACAAACAAGGCAACTAAGCCCTGTTGGCTCAGAAAAGAAGACTAGACTTTGGGCACTGCCAGAGGCTCACCCCAGCTGTCTTGGCCCCCAGAAGCAGGCTTTCTAAGGGGCCTGGCACTTGGAGCCCAGACCAAGCAGTGCCAACCCAATGAAATAACATAGGGTGGAAAAGCTCTAATCAAAATGCAGAAAACAATCATTAGGATAGGGAGTGGGCCAGTGGCTTAGGAAGAGGAGTGAGCATCTCCTCTGCTGTTTACCTTCAGGCACTTGGCTCTCAAGGGAGAGAGGAGGTGGGGAGATGGGGAGGTGGGGAGGTGGGGAGGTGGGAAGGTGGGGAGGTGGGAAGGTGGGGAGGTGGGTCCTCAATCGTGGGCTTAATGTTCACAAGGATAAAATACTACAGTGTTACAGTAAAGTCCCCTAACCCGACCCTCACATTTTTCAGATAGGAAAACTGAGGCCCTGAAAATGGGGAAACTGATATCCTTAAAATCATACAGTATGTCCTTCTACTAATGGTTTTCCCACCACATCTTATCAATGGGACTCAAAGATTACATACATTTGTGTACACACACACACACACACACACACACACACACACACACACACGCCAGATAATTCCCCAAATTCCTGTCAGTTGGGAACCCAAATCTCCTCCTCATCCTTCACCTACAATGCAAGCAGTGATTAACTCGACAAATATGGACTGCTGCTCTTCTCCTATCCCATCCCCTGATCAGCCTCAGGTGGAAAGCAGAAGAGAAATGATATTCATATCTGTTTTAAGGGCTTTATTTTTTTTTCTTTTTTCCTGAGGGGTGAGAGAAGAGGAACAGGGTGAGAAATAAATGTTTAATTCAAAAAATCACTAAATGAGTTGTCCCCCTACCCTGAAGCACATCCATTACTTCCCTCCCCCTCCTCAGAACTGCCCTAGACTTATGCTCCTCCTGTAGCAAAGAAAAAGACAGGCACAGGACTGCAATAATTCATTCTTGGGAGCACTGGCCCCTCGCTAATTAAGAGTTGACTATATTGTTCTGTGTCTGTCACCAAGTGCTTACAGATAGAAGTCTGAATACCCAGCTGACCTTCTCCTAGGACAAGAAGCAGCCTAGAGATGCTACCATTAAAGCACGGATTAGTGTCTCTAGATTCCCAGCTCAGTACCCCTTCCATCAGAGAACACTGTCTCTCCTTTGGGATGTGACAGGTGACATTCCTTTTCCTATCCCCCGCCTCCAATCAGAGTAGAGTTGGATCTCCTTTTTGCTTCCAAAGTGGGAATGTGGCCAATAATATGCTGAGAGGGGGGCAGGGTGAAGGACGGCTGATAAAATTTGAGAAGAGGCCATCTAACATAATCCATTCATTTTACAGATGAGGAAACTGAAAACCAAAGGGGTTAAGCCTGTTGTGCCTAAGGTCACAGATGGAAATCAATAGGAAGACAGCTGCCCAGGGACCCCCAAGGGCCTCTGTTTAAACTCTCTCCATCCCTGGCTCTAACAGGAAACAAGACTCCCCCTCTGACCCACTGACAATCATCTTTTTCCTCTCCCCCAGGTTTCTTGTGCTATCCTGGTAAGTGAAAGTATTAGGATTCCTGTGGGCAGGTCTAGAGCAAGGGCAGTGAGATTGTAGGAGTCTCCTAGAGGCTTCTGTTTCCAAGTCTTCCATTAAACTGCCCAATAAAATTGCTTTGTCTTCTTGGGTCTCTACTTTCAGAGCTCTCTCTGGGTACTCTCTACCTCTAAAAGGAATGGATTAACAGGATGAAAGGCTCTGAATTCCCAGATTAGGCCGGACAAGTGGAGCAGCTATTCCCTAATGTAAATATGACATTAAGGATAAGCTCCCTGACCCACAAGCAATCAATGTATATTCCCCATTGGCCTGCTCCCATAGTAAGCCCTCTCTTCCCCCCAACATCAACTTCTTTTTGAGTTCACAAGGGCTCAGTATTTTTCTGCAACTTCAGAGATGAATCTAGAACCACAAGGGCATGCTGAATACAGGGGAATACTGTACCCCCAGTGCATGTTCAAGTCTATTCATATGCCAAGCTGCCTCTGGAGTCAACCATGACTACCCAGCTGCCTTCTTTCCAAGCCTATGTCTGACCAAATATATGTCTTCAAGGAATGTGAAGATCCTCCCCCTTGAAGTCTCCTCCTCTCCCCACCCCCCAAATGCAGACTTAGGAAAATATATGTCCCTTTCGCCCACTAGACTCTCCACTTTCTTGAAACTAATTAAAATCTTTCCCTCCTGGGGCATTGGATTTATACAGTTGTTTATTTTTCTTTTATTTTTAAATTTAATTTAAAAATTGTATGTGTACATGTATATATACAAACATATATTTGCATATATATATATATATATATATATGATCTTCATTTCCAAATATATCCTTCCCCAAAGTATTATCTCTTATATAACAAATCATGAAAAGTGAAAAAAAAGCTGTGTAGTAAAATTAACCCGCAAATAAACCAAGCCTGGCATTATATCAATATATGTAGTGTTCCACACTAGAGTCCCCCATCTCTGCAAAAAAAAAAAAAAAAAAAAAAAAAGAAGTGTACTTTTTTTTTTTTTATTGCTACGGCGACGAGGGAGATCTACACTGGGGGGGAGGAATCTATAACACTGCCCCAGTATGTAAACAGTTAAAAATTATGTGGGTCTGGGTTGTATGCTGTTTTTCCCTCCTAGAAAATCCAAATTGTTCCAGGCTGTCTATGGTGGGAGAACTTCCCCAGTCTTTGTAGAAAACTGGGGAGAAAGGGAAAAGGGCCTAGATAGAACAGGAAGGGACTGGAGAACAGGGGCATCTTATAGCAGTAAGTTCAGGAAAACAGGGTATTGCCCAAATCAAGGTTCCAACAAAAGGAAGACATAAAAATCCTCTGTGCAGGGCAACCTTTAGGAAAACCACTCCAAACCCCAGTTTCTTCTTCTCCTGTCCCTACCCCTCACACATCTGGCTTAGGTCACAGCTGTAAAATCACAAATTGAGGTCCTACCTTTCCAGATACTTTTCAGAAAAGTCAACCATAGTGTGGTACATTAGAAAGCGGTGAGTAGAAAGCAGTGGGCCGGGCGCTGTGCTGGAGGCACTGGGCTCCAAGCACAATAAATAGTCGGAGAAGGCTGCCGGCAACCAAGCCCCTGCAGTCAGCCAATGGGAGGGCACTTGGTCCCAAGGCTCCCCAAGGCGAGGCCTAGGAAGGTCTCCTGCTAACCGCCAGCAGGCAGGGACGGGAAGACCATGGGGTTAGACTACTCACATACACAAACTCCAGGGTTAGCCAGCATCCTAGACTTTACCCTGATTTTTCTATAATCTAATCTCCAAGAGTATGTCAGGGTAGCAGGGAGGAAAGAATCTGAAAACGGTATCCTTAGTATTAGGAATTTCTAGCATGTTTTTTGCAAATACTTTGACTACATCAGTGCCATTAATTAACAGCTACATTAAAAACCCAATATTGGGGGAGAGGGAACAGAATTGGAAGGAGAGGAAGAAAGGGGGGAAAGGCATTTAAAACGATAACCAAGATGGGCCTTTGGTCTAACAGCCCCACCTGCTGGCAATATTTAAGACATTAAAACTTGACTTTACAATTAATTTCTCGTTTGCACAAAGCTCTAACATCATGGGTCATAGATCTAGAACAGGAAAGGGCCTTAGAAGTAATCCCTTCGAATCCCCTCATTTTACAGATGAGGAAACTGAGCCATACAAAGGCTAAGCAACCTGGCCAATTTCATACAAAGTGGTACAGCCAGGCTTCAAACACATCTCAACTCCCAGTCTATAACTCTCCACTGAGTCCCATCATAAGATTCAGAATTGGGTGAGACTGTAGGAATCATCTGTTTACATGGAACAAAACTGAGGACCAGAGATGTTAACTGATTTGCCTAAGGCCATATAAGTAATAAGAAAACTCTACAATCAGGGCCTCTTCCTCTCCCCTCACTGTCCTCTAAACTCTGGCTCCCTACTTCATTATTCCACTGAACCTGCCCCCTCTAAAGTTACCAATCATCTCTTTTTTTTTTTGGAGGGAGGAAGGCAAGGCAATTGGGGTTAAATGACTTGCCCAAGGTCACACAGCTAGTGAGTATGTCAAGTGTCTGATGCCGTATTTGGATTCAGGTCCTCCTGACTCCATTCACTGCATCACCTAGCTGCCCCTAATTATCTCTTAATTATCAAATCTAACAGACATTTCTCAGTCCTTATCCTTCTCAACCTCTCTTCAACTACTGATGCTATCAATCTTCCTCTTCTCCCAGATACTCTCTCCTCTCTAGGACTTCATGACCCTGGTTCTCCTCCTATCTTCAGTGCTCCTTTTCAGTCTCCACTGGATTTCAGAGGCATGCCCACTAGTAACCAGGGGCCCCATGGCTCTGTCTTTGACCCTCTTCTCTCTACATAGTCTCACCTGGTGATCTCATCAGCTCACGTGGTTTCAATTATCATTCTATGCAGATCATTTTCAGATGTATTTATCCAGACCTAATCTCTCCCCTAAGTCCACTCTCACACAGGCATATGTGACTATTGGACATATCGAACTGAATGCCTTGTAGATGTCTCAAATTCAACACACCCAAAACAAAACTCATCACCTTTCCCCCAAAACTCTCTTCTGAATTTCCCTATGACATCGAGGTCTCCATCATCTTGCTAGTTGCCCAGGCTAGCAACTCCAATGACAACCTCGGCTTGTCACTGGTACTAACCCCACATATCCAATCTGTCACCCAGTCTTGTCACTTCTACCTTCAAACATCTCTTGCCCACATATGCTCCCCTCCCTCCCTACTCAAACAGCTGACACCCAGATGCAGGCCCTCATCGCCTTACAACTGGACTACTTCAGGGGCCTGTTACTGATCTCCCTGCTACAAGTCTATCCTCTACTCAGCTTCCAACATGACCCTCCCAAAGCTCAGTTCTGGCCATATTACCAGCCATGCACCCCCTCACAAACACTCAAGAAACGTCAGTGGCTCTCTGCTACCTCCAGGGTCAAATGCAAACTCTTCTGTTCAGCTTTTAAAGTCCTTCACAACCCAATCCCTGCCTGCCTTCCGTCTTCTTCTACTTTTGCCCCTCTGTGTACAATCAAACCAGTAACACCGGCTTTCTTGCTCACTGACCAGGACAGTCCATTCCTTTACTCCACACTTGTTCACTGGCTGCCCCAGATGATAATGCTCTACCAGAGGGTTGTTGGAACCAGTCAGAACCAACTCCAGGGAGCCAATTGTTAAATTTTCAATGGGAGCATTTATGCCTTAGAAATTGGCAAATAGTATAAATTTGGGCTTGATATATTATTATTCTATTACTTGACTTAAGAAAACGATGAAGAAAATGCTAATGCAGATTAACCTTAATCTTTTTCGATACTCTGACACCCTGGTTTTCTCTACCCCTTGGCTTCCCTGGGTTTCCATCCATACTCAGATCAAATCCTAGATTTCATAAGAAGCCTTTCCCTTCTTCTCCCCACCACCTTCCCCCCGAACTCTACTAGTGCCTTCTCTCTGAGATTTATATTATACTGAATTATAGTATGTATCATATCTAACACATGTACATAGCTGTATATACATAGTTGGCTGCATGCTTTCTCCTCATTAAAATGCAAGCTCCATGGAGCATCTAGGTGGCACAGTGAGTAGAGCATCGGCCCCGGAGTCAGGAGGACCCAAGTTCGGTTCTGGCCTGACACTTAACACCCACACAAAAATATTAGCCATGTAACCTTGGGCAAGTTACTTAACCCCAACTGCCCTCCAAAAAGCAAAAACAAAACAAAACAAAACAAAACCCGCAAGCTCCTTGAGGGCAGGGAGCAAGCAGCCTTTTTTACTTTCTTTGTATCCTCTGAACTTAGCACTGTGCCTGGCAAATAGCACTTAATCAATGCTCATTGTTGATGAAGTAGCCAAGCCAGAATTTGAAGCTAGTTTCTAAGAACCCCCAGTGCAAACATCAGCCCACTACACTACACTGCTACTACTCTGGGCTAATCTTAATCCAGGGAGGCTCATGCTATATCAAGGACTGCTGACTGACATGATGGAGCTAGGAGTGGTTTTATTCCTGTTCACTGGCTGGGAACCGGGCCAGCATTACATAGGGGCTAAGCATGGGGGACCTAAGAACACCAGAAGGGCCCTTTTGCCCTAAAACCCCTAAGAGAATCATTAGAGTGACCTCACTTCATCTGAGGAAACTGACAAAAATTCTGTCTTCTCTCCATATTCCTAACCATCTTTTCTCTTCCTACTATCTTGTCTCATCTGAAAGGAAGATCCTTCATCCTAATCTCTCCACCTGTCTTCTAAGTGCCCTAGCTACAACAATCATCCTTTCCCTTCCATGAATCTTTATTTTTTCTCTCTACTGGGTCATTCCCCATAGCCCACAAAACTACCTGGTCACTTCTAGGCCCTGGTAACTTTCCTTCACCTGACAGGCCCTCTAGCTCTCTCCCTCTTCTTTTTACTCCCAAAACTTCCAGAAGTAGAAGTCTATACCACAGCCTCCAACTCCACTGAACAAACCTTTAGCAAATACTGAGCATGGTATTAGGTAGTACTTGGAAACAGGAAGACAAAACGAAACCAGAGGGACTCTGCCCTCCATAAAACTTATATTCTACTGGAGGAAAAAATACTTTTAAAAAAAGATAAACACTTAAAAAATAATGAGGAGAGAACTGCAAATAATGAGGGAGATCAGGGAAGGTTTTCCATAGGCAATGGCACTAACGTTGATCCTTAAAATTTAGCATTCTTAAAGACAATTTATTGATTCTCTTTTATTTATATCATTTTAATTTTCCACTACCTCTGCCTTCCCTCTCCTCCCTCCAACAGTATAATCCTGCCTTGTAGCAAATAAATATGCCTAAGAAAAACAAATCAATACATTGGCCATGTGTTGACATGCATGCTCGTATGTCTACTGTATACATCTACAGTATAATCCAACACCTCTCTCTATGGAGGGGGGAGTCATAAAGCTAACAATTTTAAGAGGCAGAAATGAGGAGGGAGTGTATTCCAGATATGGAGGGACAGCCTGTGGGAAGCATGGAGCCAGGAGATGGAATGTGGTTGGGTTGAGATGGAGACTAAGATAAAATAAATTTGGAAGAGAAGGTTCAAGCTAGATTGTAGATGGCTTTAAATACTAAACTAAGGAGTTTGTATTTTGTTTTGAAAGGAATGAGATCCAAAAAAGCTTTTTGAGTAAGGAAATGACAGTCAGCCCTGTGCCTAAAGGAAATAATTTTGTCAGCTCTGTGGAGAACGAACTAGAGAGATTAGAAGCAAGAGAGGAGATTACCACAAGAGTCCACAGAAGAGGCGGTATGGGACTGAACTAGGATAAAGGCCAGGTCAATGAAGGTAAGGGGTTGGATGAGAAAGATTTTGTGAAGGTAGAATCTCTAAGACATGGAAACTAATCGGATGTGAAAGAGTGCAGGGCAGAGAAGAGTCGAGGACCACTTGAAAGTGGCAAACCCGGGTGACTTACTTCCCCATCACATACTCTCCAGTTCAGTGGCCCTGGCTTCCAAGCTGTTCCACTCTGCCTCTCAGCTCTGGGCATCCTCTCCCGCTGTCTCCCATACCTGGAGCACTCTTCCTCAACTCCAGCAACTGACCTCCTGGCTTCCTTTAAATCCCATCTAAGAACCCACCTCCTACAGAAAGCCTTCCCCAACCCTCCTAATCCCAGGGCCTGACCTCTGTTCATTTCCTATTTATTTTTTATATAGTTTGCTTGTATGCATGTCTGTTTGCATGTTGTCTTCCCTATTAGACTGTAAGCTCTTTGAGGGCAAGGATGATATTTTGCCTCTTTTTGCATCCCCAGTACTTAGCACAGTGCCTGGTACGTAGTAGGCACCTAATAAATGTTTACTGATTGATTGACTGTAGGAAGAAGGCAGTGCCCTTCCTCGAGAGAAATGAGGAAATCCCGGAGGATTCAGGGGAGAAAGTGGTGAATTTCATTTTGGACACATTAAATTTGAGAGCTGGAAGGACCAGGCGACAGCGAGCGACAGAGAGCTAGTGATGTAGGGCTAGAGTAAAAAGTGACAATGACCTATCTATGGTGCTGTGACATTCACAATGCACTTTACATGCATGATCTTATGTGAGCCTCACCATCACCTAGTGAGGTAAGTGCCACAGGCACCATCATCCCCATTTTACAGAGGAGAAAGCTGAGGCTGACAAAGGTCACAGACAGTGAAAATCTGAGGCAGGATTTGAATCCAGTTCTTCCTGATTCCCAGTCTAATATATGAACTGTATGCATCATGCTTCCTCCTAAGAAGAGAGACTAGAGCCAGAAAGAGAGATTCAGGGGTCTTCTGCACAGAGATGCTGGGAGTAGACGAGCTCACTAAGAGGGAACAAGGAGAAAGAAAAGATAGAAGGGTGTAGGGCAGAGGCTGAGGCAACACCCATACTTAGGGCAGGTAGGAGAGTGACAAGATTCAGAAAGGAAAGTGAACTGGCTCCTTGTTACAGGGGAGAAATACAAGGACTTCGGAATCCAAGAACTTGAGTTCAAATAACACCTCTCATCCTCACCTATAAACTGGATATACTAGCACCTACCTCCCAGGGTTGTAGTGAGGATAAAGTACTTTGCAAAATCTTAAAATGCTACATAAATGCTAGCTCTAATTCTTATTATGTATGTCCCTGGGCCAGTCACTACCCCCTCTAAGTCTATTTCTTATGTACAAAATAGGGTTCTGAACTAGACTGCCTCTGAGGTCCCTTCTGGCCCCTGATCTATCATCCTGTAATGAATGAGTGGTCAGTCACATAGGGCAGCCCTGTCATAAGAGCAGGGAAGGAAGGAACGGCCAGGGGGAAGGACGTAGGAGCATTTTTTAATAAAATGGTGGGATCAGAAGTCAGATACAAAGGATTTAGGAATTTGTGGGATATGAAGAAGCAGAAGCTGGGAAGGTACACAACTTTTTTCTAAAATTTAGCTATGGGGGGCGGCCAGGTGGCTCAGCGAGTAAGAACACTGGCTCAAGTGTCGGGATGACCTGGATCAAATCTGGGCTCAGATACTCAGCACCACACCCAGAAATAATAACTGGCCGTGTAACCTTGAGCAAGTTACTTAACCCCAATTGCTTTTAAAAAAAAATAAAATAAAATAAAATTTAGCTATGAAAAGGAAGATAGATATATAGGAGGAGAGTTGGAGAGGTAGCAGGGTCCAGTGAAGATGTTTAAGGCTGGCAGAGACCTGGAAATACTTGTAAGCAGTAGAAATGGAACTGTTGCAATTAGGAACAGTTTGAAGACAGGGGAGAAAAAGAGAAGATCAAAGAAGCTTCCAGGGGAAATGTGAAGAGAGTAGATTGAGGACACAAGTAGGATGGACAGACTTGGCAAGGAGAAGAGCCACTTCTTCCTCAGAGACTGGAACAAAAGAGGAGAGAACGGTGGAAGGAAGGAGGAGAGAAGGAAGAGCTCAGGACCACATGTGGTAAAATAGGAAGTGAGATCATCTACTGAGGAAAGAGGGAAAAGGGTGGTGACAGGACTCAAGGAGAAACTAGATCTGAAATAGTCACTTTAGGAAGCATGGTAGTCAGTTGGGTGGTGAATGTGCCAGCCTACCTCTTGGTGATGAACAGGTATAGAATGGGGCATACGTTTTCAGACACAGCCTCTGTCAATTTGTTTTGCTTGACTATATTGATTTACTCCAAGGAAGGGTTCTATGGTGTGCCCATGTGGTAGGGGAGGTCATTGGAAAATGACTGACATGTAAAAAAGGGAGCATCAATAAAACTTTTTTCAGGGAAAAAACCCTCAATTAGGGAAGGAAAAAAGATTACTGTGTAGCATTTAGGACACAACTGAGTTTAGATTACACAAATTTGCAGTGGGTCCAACTGAGGACAATTGCGTGACTTCTTCAATGGCATTCAGCAGTGCCAGGGTCTGAAATGGCTTGAGTAACGACAAAAACAAAAGGGCAGTGATGGAGCAGTGTAAATAACTGATCTGGCTAAGTAAGTGACTGAGAGAGGAATAGGAATAAGAACAGCGTTAGGGATAGGGATGGGAATAAGGTTAGGGACAGGTTTAGAGATGGGGATGGGGGTAAGGATGGGAACAGGGTAAAGTAGAAAAATAGGAACAGGGTTAGGGATAGGGTTAGGCAACAAAAATGGACTGGACCTCTGACTTCATATAATAAACTTACCAATAAAGAAACTGTATCCAGGAACATTAGCATCATCTTTACAACTTAGAATTTAAAGAGCCCTGAGAGCAACTGGGCAAGCTTGGTGACCCCACCAGAGTCATATAACCAATGTGTGTCTTGAGCCCAGGTCTTCCTGACTCTGAGGCCAGCTCTCTATCCTCTATGCTAAACTCAGAAAGATAAAGAGAAGAAAGTTAGGACTAGAACAGATGGATGGAAGTACTGGAGGCCATTGTGAAGGACAAAGAATAGGTTTTAGAAGGAAAGAAGGAAACAAGCATTTATTAAGCTTAACCTACTATATGTCAGGCACTGTTCTAAGTGATTTATAATTACTGTCTCATTTAATTCTCAATAAACCTGGAAGGTAGGTGTTATAACTATCCCCATTTTACAGCTAAGGAAACTGAGACAGACAGAGCTTAAGTGATCTGGAGTAGATAATAAGACTGTCAGCCAGGAACGGAACTTCCTTTGGCAGAATGGCTTCCATCCCCTTATCTCTACTTAAATACCCTCTCTTAAGGCTCTTAAGGATGATAAGGTTAACCTTATCATCAAACGAAATGGCCTTTTTTCTGTCCTCATACTCCTTGATTTCTCTGTGACACAGGACACTGACTGTCCTGTCTCTTTCCTTGGCTTCCATGATGTTGATTCTTTATGATTCACTTCTTATTCTTTGAGTACTTCTATCTCTTTTACTGGCTTCTCCTACTCCTTCCACTTTTGGATGTTCTATCCCTAAAGTTCCACCATTGGCCTTCTTCTTCCTGTATACTTCTGGCCCCTTTGTGATCCCAGCCGCTTTCAAGCCTTCAATCATTACTTTTCTAGCCAATCACTTGAAACCTAGTAATAGGGTAAAAGAAGGGGCTGCAAAATCAGAAAACTTGACCAAGGTGCCTAAAAGAGGAAGAAGGCCAGTAGAGCGAGGAAAACACTGAACTGTTAAATGCTAGTTATTGTTGATTGATCAGTTCATTGGAGACTACAGGAAAGGTCCCTGGAACAATTATTGGATATGACTAGACATGCCTGAAGTTTAACAGGCCACATAAGAGATTGCTTTCTATGTATAGGGAGAGTGACCCAGTTACCTTTGTCCTAAAGACACTGTGATCTGTGATAACTAGGAGGTGTTCCTCTCAAAACAACTATTCAAATGTGACTCCTGAGACTCCATCACCAGTAGAGTTACATGCCTTGTCCATCACAGTCAGAGAACTGGTGGTCCTGAATCAGTCTACTGGGCAAGTCTCTGGTTTGCAGCCTGAAAATGTCAAGTCATATTTGACTTCTTTTTTTCCTCTTTTCCAATATCATATGGTCCTCTGAACTGGCAATTAGATAAACAGATTTATGTATTTTATGCCTATTATCTGTGTTCTCCTTTGTATTTGTTTATGTGTGATGGTGTCCACCTCCAGAGGAAGAACTGATTACAGACTGCAGCATACTATTTTTCTCTCTCTTTCCTTCCTTCCTTCCTTTCTTTCTTTTTCACATTTTCTTGAACAAAATGACTAATATGGAAATGTTTTACATGATCACATATGTATAACCTATATCAGATTGCTTATCATCTCAGGGAGGGGAGACGAAAAGGAGGAAGGGATAAAATTTGGAACTCAACACTTTAAAAAAATAAAAAAATGTTAAAAATTGTTTTTACATGTAATTAGGGAAAAAAATATTTTTTAAAAAAGAATCTCTCAGTGAAACATTAGGGAGTATCAACTTCACAAAAGACCAATCTTTGTTTGGTTCTTTTGGACTTTTGGAAGTGGGAGGACCTTGGAGATCGTCCAGTGCAATTCCTGTCATTCCAAAGATGAAGAAGCAGAGGCTCTGAGTCACTGTCTCTGCACACATCAGTGCACAGCAAATTAAGGAGCAATAGCCCTAGGAATTTATTCTCTAAACCTTATAACAAAGATATTTTTAAAGGTATAAGTATTTGCACTATGTAATAAGCAACAGATTAAATCTAATACCATGATGAAGGAAGGAAAGACCCCTGGGAGTTGTATGTCATGGGAATTACTGCTACTCTCAAAGTTAAGTGGGAAAAGCTTTTTGGAGCAGATGCAATTTCAAGAAGTGCCTGAATGATGAGAGGGAGTTTAGCAAGGGGAATTATGGAATCATGCTAAAACCACTGCATAGGAAGGAGTAAGAGGAGGAATGAAGTGGAACGAAAAGCCAGCAACAGGAGTCCTAGTGTACACGAGTTGAAAAAGAAAGAATAAAAAGGCAAAAGCAGAGGGCAGGGGGAGGCTGCAATTCTCAGGTCTCAGAAGGAAACTGACAGCTCGGACTTCTCCTATCCTTCCACACTCTTTCATTTGGTTGATCTGATCAGCTACCATGGATTCAATGGCTATCTCTGTGCTAAGGATGATTCTCCAATCTACTTATGTAGCCCTAACCTTTCTGATGACCCCAAATTCCATATCTCCAATGTCTACTGGACATCTTAAACTGGATGTGCCATCTTAAACTCAACATTTCCAAAACAGGATTCATTCCCTCTTCCCCCAAAATATCCCTTCTTCTGAACTTTCCTATTGCTGGGGCAGCTTGATGGCACAGTGGATAGAGCACCAGGCCTGGAGTGAGACCCTGAGTTCAAATCTGGCCTCTGACACCTACCAGCTGTGTGACCCACAATCTGTTTGCCTCAATACCCTCATCTGTAAAATGAGGATAATAATAGCACCTCCCTCCCAGGGTTGTGATAACAAAATGAAATATTAATTGTAGAGTGCTTAGCATACAACCTGGAACACAGTATGTGTTATGTAAATGTTCTCTCATCCCTCCATAACCCAACTGTGGCTGAGACCTGTCTATTTTACCCTCACAACGTCTCTTGCATATACCTTGTTCTCTTCTGTAATATTATCACCATCCTGATAGACCCTCATCACCTCACACTCAGACTACGGCAAAAGCTTGCTCCTGGGTCTGCCTGCCTCAAGTCTGTCTGCACTCCGGGTCATTCTCCAGCGATCTTCCAACACACACCTCCACCTCAATAAACTCCCTATCACCTCCAGGATCAATAAAAAATTCTCTATTTGGCATTAAGCCCATCATAACCTGGCCCCCTCCTACCTTTCCAGTCTTCTTACAAAACACACACACACACACACACACACACACACACACACACACTTACTTTCTCTCTCTCTCTCCCCAATTCAGTGACACTAGCTTCCTTGTTCTTTGAGCAAGACAATCCATTTCTTGACTCTGCATTTTCATTTGTCCATCTTCTAATCACCTCCTAACTTTCCTGGCTTCCTTCAACTTCTACCTAAAATCCCACCTGCTGCAAAACACTTTTCCCAATCCCTCTTAATGCTAGTGCCTTCTTCTCTGTTGATTATTTCCAATTTATCATAGACAGACAGATAGACATGGGTATATATCTTCTTTATATATAGCTGTTTGTATGCCAGCTCTCCCTGAGATCAAGGTCTGTCTTTTACTTTTCTTTGTAACACCAGCACAGTGCCTGGCACATAGGATGTGCTAAAGAACTGCTTCCTGACTGACTGCTGTTCCAGGGGGATGGGTTAAGTGTCAAGCATGACATGAGGTTTGAGGATCCACTAAGGCTTCCTCTAAAGATATGAAAATCCACCTTGTCTTCCTCCGAGGGCAGGTTGGTTGATCCAGATGTCAGGTGACAATACATGACTCTCCAGGGCTGAGAGGAAGCAAGCACAGATCACTTTCTACCTCAACCTCAGGAGCAGAAGTGCCTGTGGTGGGCTGAGAGGAACTAGTCTGAGAAGGAATTCAGTGAAATGGAGAGCAGCCCCCTACCCAGAGCAGAAGGAATCTGAAAGGAAGCAGGAAAGTCAAGCAAGCCCGAGGAGTCTGAAAGCTGGCCAAGCTGAAGACATGCCCTGGAGAGGGCCCTTTTTGACTTACAGTTTTTTGCTCCTCTTCTGAGACGCCTCAGCACCATCATCACAGCTTGCTTCAGCCGCGCTCAGCTGGGGAAGGATGAAGATGTTTTGTTTACATTAAGAAGGTTATAGTTAGGCCAGAGAAACCCTCATTCTGAGGTGTTACTACCCAGCCTACATCTCCCTCCCTGGCTCTAAGCCCATTGGAAAGGAGTATGTATATAGGCCTCTACCAATGAAGTGATGTTTTGGGGACCAGGACCAGATTAGGAAACAGAGAAATAGGGGGGTTTTTTAAGGGGACAACCTTCAGCACATTTCTAGCCCCAGCCCAGACAGTACCTTGGCTGAGGAGGAGGCCTCTGGATTCTGACTTTCCAGGTCAAAGGAGGCACAGCCTTGGCTTGGGTCAAGATTGTAAAGCACGTGCTAACTTGGAGGAATGGCTAAACCCCCTCCCTATCTGCCATTGCTCTGGACATTGTCAAACACTGTCCTTCGCATCCAAGGTCACACAGTGTGTGTATGTTAATGACAGAAGTGGGGACGAGAACCCAGGGGTCCTGATGCCAAGTCCAATGCTGCAGCTACTCTACAGTGGTGCTTGGCTATCTCCTTTGACATCACACTCACCATGATTGCCTCAACCCTACCTACCAAGCTACATCTCGCTCTTGCATCCTCGTGAAGTTTACAGAATGACAGGATCATTGATTTAAAGTTAGAAGATCCCTTTAGGAGTTTATCTGGTCCAACCCCCTTGTTTTTCAGATGAGAAAAGTGACTGATCTGCTTATGGTCATCCAGGAAGTAAGAAGCAGACCCAGGCCTCTCATTCCAAGCTCGGTTTCCTCCCCACTACTGCACAACTCTCCTTATAGCCAGGCCACTCCCTTCATGGTGCTTGCATGAGCCACATCTGTGCCCACCTTCCCACTGGTGCTTATGGCCTCCTCCTCTCCTTTCTATCTAAACAATGTTCTCTGCTCTCCTTTGACCTAAATAAACCCTGCCCAGGCCCTGGTGCCCTCTCCAGAGCCTTCCCAACTGACTGCACAATCTTTCCCTTCAGTGATCTCTTACAATGTTCACATCTGTACCACACTGTGTGTTTAGTATTTGATCAGATTTCATCCTCCACTGTTCTCCAATTGTAAAAATAATCAGTCTTATCTCTCCAACTAGACTGTAAGCTTTTCTAAGGCAGGAATTGTGTTTTCTTGTATTTCCCACAGCACTGGGCACAGAGTTTATACTTAAGGAAAACCTGCTGACAGATTGACTGGCTGGAGCTGTAAATGTACTATGCCCCTGGGATGGATTCCTATGCCAATCAGGTGGGCTGGTATTTTATCACAGAAGCTAGCTGACACACAAAACGTATTTTCTGTTTTTTTTTTTTTTTAGTTTTGAGGCAAATTACTACACACAGATACTCCTTTTGGCACAACTTGGCCCCCACATTCCTATACCAGTCTCTCCACAGGGCACCCCCCGCCCGTGGGAACAAGCACCTCTGGCCTCTCAGCCTGGCGCTGGGCTTCCTTCCATTCTAACCTTACGCTTCCGCAGTTTATCAGCCCAGCACAATGGTACTCTTGAGCCCCTCCCACTCCCCCCTCCCACCACAGGAGTTGGGGAAATCAAAGCAGTTCAAACATGGGAAGAAACTTCCTTCCATTGTTGGGCAGGACTTGTGTCTTGATTCTGGTGTCTGCTGGGATCTGTCAGACCCAACCTCCCCAAAGCAGATCCTCCCAGCCTCCTGAGGCTAGCCCCTCAGGGACAAGGCCGGGCCTCAAAGGCATGTCACAGAGCATCCCAACTAGAAAAGCTCCTAGAGATCATTCCACCTCACTCACCTTATACAAGAGGACATGGAGACCCTGAAGGGCACTGTCCAAGGCTGTATGGCAGGTTTCAATGCTCAATACAGTATTCTAAGTGTAGTGTAGGTATGGTTAACAGATTTGCTGAAGTTAGTGGTAGTTTGGACATGAACCCCAGAACTCCCAACTCCCAAGCAAATGATTTTTTCATTCACAAACTAGAATCATGACAGGCCCAGGAACTGGGATCAGGGGAGGAAGGGGGAGGTAGGGAGAGGGTAGAGGTAAAAGGAAGGGGGGAACGGAAGAAATAAAACAACTGTTACTCTACCTACTTCACGGGGAGATAAACAAAAGGACCATGAGTGGAAGGCGTTTGCCTGAGGATTTAACCCAGCGGTCCTGATTCCCAATTTAACATCAAATTGAAATAAATTGGATTCTAAGCCCAATTGAGGTTTTTCTGCAAATGCCCTGTAAGCTTCATGAGAAGGTTTTGGCAGTGAGCAACAGTATGCCCCATCCTGACTCTCTTTTCCCTGCTCCCGCACCATCCTTGAGCACATGGGGTGAAGCCTGATCAAGGCTTCAATCTTCCTGAGAGCAAAAATCTAAGACTAGGAGAGCCAAGCAGTTAAGCAGGATAAGCTGGGTATAGGTACAGAAGCTACCTGGGTCCAAGGCTGGCCTGGAAAACCATTAGTCAGAGCTGGGGAATGACTTTCAACCTTAGAGTCTGGTGGACGTGGCACAATTTAATGACTCCTACCATCCCCACTTACAAAGCACTGAGCGCCTTTCAGACCTGGCAATGGACTTCCCTTAGAGTTAGGATATTACAGGATCTGACTGGCTTAGTCAAACTGTCATTGAAAAAGAAAAGCACTTGAAGTTTCATTGGTTTCACTCGGGAAGGACAAGAGCTACACTGCTCTCTAAGAGACAAGGCATCTAGAAGCAAGGAAAGAAGATAAGCAGCATAGGAAGGAGAGGCAGGGAGGGGTCTGATGCAGAGGAGAGGAGTCCCAGGACCTGGTACAGCGGAAAGAGCACTGGCTTCTAGGCAAAGCCCTTGGCCTCAGTTTCCTTGTTTATAAACCTTGATCTATCTACTTCACAGCAACACTGTGAAAATCAAATTAAAATTAGGTATGCAGAGCACTTTGAAAGGTATGTTCCTTGTCATTCATCTGTCCCAGGAGTAGACGCTAATAAGGTTCATTATTAGATCTGAGAGACAGATGGATATACTGGGTGGAGCTCCGGACTTGGACTTGAAAAGACCCAAGTTCAAAATCCGCGTTAAGATACTTCCTAGCCAAACAACTCTAAGCAAGTCATTTTAATGGCTTTCTGACTCAGTTTCTTCATCTGCAAAATGGGGATAATAATAGCACCTAACTCAAAGGACTGTCAATGAGGACCAAACAAGAAACAACATATAAAGTGCTCTGTACAACTTAAGGCGCTACATAAAGGTTTGCAGCAGCTTCTCCGGCCTTCTCCAGGCCTCCCTCCTCTGCCTGCTCCCTCTTCTCTTTGGAAACGACCTTCCCCTTCCTTTCTGTAGACCTCTTGTGCACACGGTTATTTGCATGCTTTCCCCCTTTTAGAATAGGAACTCCAGGAGGGCAGAGACAGTGTTCCTGCTTATCTTTCTCTGACTGGCATTTGGCACAGCCTGACCAGAGTAAGCACGTAACAAATGCTTGTTGACTCCCTGATAATAAATCATGATGAAAACGTTATTATTATTGTGGATAATACTAATAATCCAGACCTCACTTCTACTCAAGGGAAGATCCCCTGATGAGGGGAAATCTGTGGAAAAGAGATCATTTGAAAGGTATGTATCAATCAAAAATTGATACAGAATTTTTTTTTTCTATGCACAGGAAAGAAGAGGTCTAGGAAATCTATTTGGAAGTAGTAGCTTAAGGAAGTTTTTAAAGAGAACTAACTTCTGTGGGTATTTGGACGTGAAGGAAGGCAGACCTAGGAATCAGGAAACCTGGATTTGAGTGCTGGCTCTTTCACGACCTTGCTTTGTGTTGATTTCCTTGAACAAATCCATCACACCCTGCTCCTCTCTCTGGGTCACAGTGTCTTCCTCTTCAACATGAAGGGGATTGAACTGGATAATTTCTAAGGACCCTTCCAGCTCCAACATTCTACGCTTCTAAGATAATCAGGTTGCTTTCTTCTTGGCTAAAGTCATGTAAACTGAGGAAGTAAGATTCCTTTTCTGGATAGGAGAGGACAGAAAAAAGAAAGGAGGAAGAAGAAAAGATTTTAAAGCATGGAGCACTTTGAAGAAGTGGGCAGCTAGGCAGTACAGTGGATAGGGTACAGGAAAGACTCATCTTCCTGAGTTCAAATCTGGCCTCAGATTCTTACTAGATGTGTGACCCTGGGCAAGTCACTTTACCCTGTTTGCCTCAGTTTCCTTATCTGTAAAATGAAGAAATGGCAAACAATTCCAGTATATTTGCCAAGAAAACACCAAATGAGGTCAGAAACAACAACTGGAAACAATTGAACAACAACACTTTGAAGGAGGGCAGACCTATTTGCCACTTTAGACTGGCAGACAGCTTCTGAGTGAGGGTCACCCTAAGGCAGATCTGAAAGCCAGAAAACTATGGTGCTGAAGATCATGATCTCTGGACACATATGGCAGGAAATGATTCAATCCCCGCTCAGGAGCTGTGGTTGGAGCTTCTCTCCACTAGAGGGCAGGGGTAAGCCAGCTCTCAAGCTCTGCTCCTCTGATCCCAACCCACTGGAACTTTTCCTCTCATCACTGCTTCCCTTAATGAGCTTTCAATGTTCTGATGCCAATATTTCACTCAAAACCCAACATATTCTTGGGCCCACATGCTTTAAGGATTAATTTATGAATGCCCTCCCCTCTCCCCTCCCCCCAGGTTCTAACTCCAACCCCATTCAATTCAACAAGCAGGTAATTAAAAACCTGGTATGTGAAAGGTACTCTAGCTAGTCACTGTGCAGTCCCTATGTGACTCAAAGTAAGCACCTGCCCCTCTCTGGGCATCAACTGGCCTACTCATATTAGTAAATGTTTCAGGACCGATGCATTATTTCGGGGCCAATGCATTACTCTGTTTTGCTTAGCGGCCCATCTTTGTTTTGAAAAGGGGGTAATGGGAATGTCATTGGGAAGTAACAGCCACATAGAAAAAGAGTGTCAATAAAATACAGATTTAATTTTAAAAATAAATAAACAAACATGTCTGTAAGGTCTGAAGTTCAGGATGCAGATGGAGTTTCTGCACTCCCTGACATTTGACCCATCTCCACATACCCTGAGCCTCAAATTCTCCTAAAGAAAATATTCCTTGAGACAAGGATGACCAGAGAGGGAAAATGGGCCTTCTTTTCTGACAACTCCAGTCCCAAGTCCAAACTCCTCAGCCTGCTAATCAAGTCCCACCCTATACCTCTAGCCTCAGCCAAAGTCTACTCATCCTCTAAAACAAGTTAACCCACCTTGTAGATGCCTGTCTGTTCCTTCTTCACATTATTTCTCTCTCCCCTGCCTCAACAGAACCAAGTCCGACCCATCCTTCAAGGCCCTGTTCAGCTTCACCTCCTTCAAGAAACCTTCTCAGACCTTTCCAGGTCACAGAGGTTCAAGGGCCATCACCCTCTGACTGCCTACTGTGCTCTGTACCATACGTCTGGAATTTAGTATCTGATGCTCTCTTACATCTCTAATATAGTTCTGCTTATTAATTTTGTATGAGAGTGCTTTGTTTCCTTAACTAAGTTATAACATCCATGCATGAAATCAAGGACTATTGTTTTATACTTTCTTATAAGGTCCACCTCTCCTGGTTTCTAGCACAGAACCTCTTCCTCAGCCTCTTCATCCAGGGCACCATCCTGCTCCGTCCCTTCTGCCCCTAGGCTCTGGCTGAAGGTGCGGTCCAGGCAGACCTCAACCTCAGGGATCATAAAGGGCTGCTTGTCAGTTAAGGGAGGGGCCCTAGAGCCTGCAGTCTCTTAAGCACAGTGACTGGCAGGAGGCCCAGGTTCTTCAGGTGCCCCATTGGCCACCCCCTCAGCAGGCAGGGGCACCTTCAGGTTTGTGGCCTTCTCTATAGGTGGGCTCTGTGGAATGGGTTATTCTCAGGTCTTTGTTCCTAGACAAGCTTTCTAATCCTGCTTCTCTCTGACCCTGGAGTGAGGAGGACCTGAGTTCAAATCTAGCCTCAGATATTTACTAGCTGTGGGACCCTGAGCATGTCACTTCACTCTATTTGCCTCAGTTTCCTCATCTGTAAAATGAGCTGGAGAAGGAGAAGGAAAAGGCAAACTACTCCAGTATCTTTGCCAAGAAAACCCCAAACGGGGTCACAGAGAGTCGAAATTCTTCAACAACAACAACAACCATCCTGCCTCTGTAACTTACACTTGCATGAATTTGGGCAAGTCATTTAAGCTCTTTGCCTCAGACTGGATCGGGACAATGCCCCTTCCAGATCCAAATCTCTGCTCTCTGGTCCTGAGTTTAGCATGACATTGGTGAAACCCATCTCTGCCATGCTCAGCAGGGCTTTCGCTGAGGCAGGCCCCCAGGAGGTGTTCTTACCTACCTTTCTATGTCCTGTGAAGAAGAGAGAGAGGTGGTGCATGGAGCCCCCATTGCGGGCCAGCTCCTTCTTCACTGTCCGAGGCGAGGCCAGGGCCCAGCCGCTCTTCTTGGCCTCCCCATCGGAGCAGTTGAGGGTGGTGTCGGAGGTGAAGCAGTGGCTCTTGGGCTCCTGCAGGAGGCTGCCCTCGCTGTGGGTGCGGCGCCGTAGGGAGCTCTGCACCGTCAGCATGAAGGGCCCCTCCGGGCCTGAGGTCTCGATCATGCTGCACCGCTTTGCCTCGTTCCGGTCTAGATAGTTGTCATCACTTTCGTCGTCCTCGTCCTCGTCCCCCTCCTCACCCTCGCCTTCTTCCTCCTCCTCCTCAGCCTCTTCATCCAGGGCACCATCCTGCTCCGTCCCTTCTGCCCCTAAGCTCTGGCTGAAGGTGCGGTCCAGGCGGACCTCGGGGATCACAAAAGGCTGCCTGTCAGTTAAGCGAGGGGCCCTAGAGCCTGCAGCCTCCTCTGCTGGCACTTCCCCTTGAGGACAGTCACTGGGAGGAGGCCCAGGTTCTTCAGGTGCCCCATTGGCCACCCCCTCAGCAGGCAGGGGCACCTCCAGCCTTGTGGCCTCCCCTGCAAGCGGCTCCTCTTGGGATGGGTTGTTCTCTGGAGGCTTAAGTCCCTCAGGGGCCCCATTGGCCACCCCCTCAGCAGGCAGGGGTATCTCCAGGCTTGTTGCCTCCCTTGCAAGCGCTTCCTTCTGGGAAGGGTTGCTTTCAGGGGGCCCTGGTTCCTCAGGTGCCCCACTAGCCCCTACCTCAGTAGAAGAGGGTACCTCCTCCTCAGAAGGCATCTCTCTTCTTTCATCCACGTCTGTCTCAAGCATCTGGAGGAGAAAAAAAGAGAGAGAGAACATGAACAAGAAGTTTCTTAAGCCAAAGAACATCAGATTGTGCAAAGGTCCCAGAAGTCTTAGCTCATATACTTGGGGCTGATGGCCATAGGACCACAGGGTTTTTAATTGAAAGAGATTATCCAGAGCTTCGCTTTACAGATAAGGAAGCAAGATCCAGAAGGATGAAGTGGTTTGCCTCTAGTCACAAAGGTATTAAGCAGCCGGCCTGGGATTTGAACTCAAGTGTTCTAGGAGTCCAAATGAAAAATTCCCCTGGTCTTTCCAAACTGCACACATCCCAAATAACAACCTGTAACCTGAAGACTGATTCCCTACCCTTGAGGGGACCCCAGATTGCCAGAGACCCCTAAGGCCAACCAGGGGCCAAAAAGCCAGAGGTCAAGACAAGAAGCCACGGCCAGGCATGCAGAGACAAGGGGCCTGCCTTTGCCAGGAGGCTCTTCAGATCCTTCCCAGTGTGTGTTGCAAGGTTCAATAACTGCCTTCGTAAGATTGAACCAACCAAAGGTTTGGTGATCAAAGGCTTACCACACATGGCAGGTTCTGACCAAGTCTGGCAGAGGACATAGGTAGGGCCATTGTGTGAGAGATAGGAAAGAAAGGACAAGAAAGCGAAAAGTAAACCAACACTAACATTTGGGTGGACATTACCACACCAGACCTCTAGGAGAGCAAAGAGGGCCAGCCCAGCATGTTAAATTTATGTTTGCCCTCTACACACCAGGTCCCAGGGGCAACAAAGTAGGGGGCCAATTCTACTGCCCTAAACCCTGAGGTCTTTTTGCCTGTCCCCTGGGTATGTGGAGAGACAGAGCTTCTCAACTGGGGTCCTCTAGCCATATCTAGAACAGCACTAAAGGACACCAGAATTATGCCATTCCTGCTCAATCCTTGCTTGGAGCTAGGACTAGGATATAAATTGGAGAAGTTCTAATCCCATCTAAATGAACAATGATCTAAATACCGACCAGGGAGAAAAATTCAAACTGGCTTCTGGAAAACACTGCCAGTGAGATTCCTGCTACAGGATGAGGCCAGGTAGCCCAACAGACAGAGAGGTCCACCTCCCCCTTCCCCAGCTCTAATACCATCTCCTGGAGGATCTAACCCTCTTGGTCTTACATCAGGATTCCGAGACCTGGAATGACCACTCTGCCTTGGCAATCAACAAGGATGGAAGGGGTGGGGGTTGGGGGCACAGCTCTGGGCCATCTCTCTTCATCCTCTGCTCAGACACACTCTATTTCAGCATCGCAGTTTAACAGAAAAGGCACTGCAGCAAGGAGTAAGGAAATCTGGCTTCTAAATCCTAGCTCAACCAATATACTGATTGCACAGGATTTTGTGCAAACTTAATGTGATACACTCAATTAATACTGATGAAAGCACTTTGAACAGAAGAAAACTTTTGGAGGCCAAATGCAGAGCCAGGAAAATAAATCGAATCTCTCCCCCACAGCTAAACCCCCACCGAATTGCTGAGACCCCTCCAGCACACACACTCTCTCTCTCTGTCTCTGTCTCTCTCTCTCTCTCTGTCTCTCTCTCTCTTTCTGTCTCTCTCTCCCCCTCTCTGTCTGTCTGTCTCTCTCTTGTCTCTCTCTCGGTCTCTCTCTCTCTTGTCTCTCTTGTCTCTCTCCCTCTCTCTCTCTGTCTGTCTCTGTTTCTGTCTGTCTGTCTCTCTCCCTCTCTCTGTCTGTCTCTCTGTCTCTGTCTGTCTGTCTCTCTCTGTCTCTCTCTCTCGGCCTCTCTCTCTCTCTCTTTCTTGTCTCTCTCTCTGTGTCTCTCTCCCTCTGTCTGTTTCTCTCTGTCTCCCTCTGTCTCTGTCTCTGTCTCTCTCTTTCTTGTCTCTCTTTCTCTCTTGTCTCTCTCTCTGTGTCTGTCTCTCTCTCTCTCTGTCTCTCTCTCCCTCTCTCTCTCTCTCTCTGTCTCTGTCTCTCTGTCTGTCTGTCTCTCTCTCTCTCTGTCTCTGTCTTTCTTTCTTGTCTCTCTCTCTGTGTCTGTCTCTCTCTGTCTCTTTCTCTGTGTGTCTCTCTCTCTGTCTCTGTTTCTCTCTGTCTCCCTCTGTCTCTGTCTCTTTCTTGTCTCTCTTGTCTCTTTCTCTCTCTGTCTCTCTCTCTCTGTCTCTCTCTCTCTCTTTCTTGTCTCTCTCTCTGTGTCTGTCTCTCTCTGTGTCTGTCTCTCTCTCTGTCTGTCTCTCTCTCTCTCTCTGTTTCTCTCTGTCTCCCTCTGTCTCTGTCTCTCTTTCTCTCTTGTCTCTTTCTCTCTCTGTCTCTCTCTGTCTGTCTCTCTTTCTTGTCTCTCTCTCTGTGTCTGTCTCTCTCTCTCTGTCTCTCTGTCTCTCTCTCTCCTCTCTCTCTCTCTGTCTCTCTCTCTCTCTCTCCTCTCTCTCTCCTCTCTCTCTCTGTCTCTCTGTCTCTGTCTCTCTCTTTCTTGTCTCTCTCTCTCTGTGTCTGTCTCTCTCTCTCTGTCTCTCTCTCTCACCCTGAGCAGTACCCATTCTTAAAAGAGGAGGGCTGGACTTAACTCTGCAAGGCAGCTTCCTGCCACACTGAATAAGGGATCTGAGGCCGCCTTAGAGTGGAGGTGCTCCTCTTCTCCCTTACATGTGACTGAGAGGCTGCTGCTTCCTGAGAAGCAACCTCATCACTCCCAGGTTTCAAATCCTGGCTTGTTATCCCACCTACCAAATCAACAGAATCCCTACTCTCCCAGACAATTCTCTACCTGCTTCCTTGTGCTCAGCAGAAAAAAGGATGGTAAACAGCCAGTGGGTTCTCGTCCATAGTCAGTGCCACCACCGAGGCAGAGCACCCCCAGGTCTGTCTCTCCAGGGAAGTGACTAGCTCTGACTTTCCCCCTTCCTGGGGTGGCCTGGGGTGGGGTCCAGGAGGAGAGGTAGGAGTGGCCCTGGCCTGCCCTGCTGGTGACTCCTTTGCCAACACCCTGGTGGGTTGGGGGGCTGGTGAATGCAGTGACAGACCCAAAACTAGAAATGCAAGTCGGGCAGCTCAGACCATTCCCACTGGCAGATTAGAGCAAAAAACAAACAATGCCCAAAAGGGGAAGTGCCTCCTAATCACCTTGGCCTCCATCAAGGGACAGGCTCTTCTTGGTTTCACCACAGGAGATTTCTATGAGAGATTTCCTAGCCAAAGGGCCTACTTAAGAATCATAGGATGCCAAAGAAGAAAAGGCATTAAAAATCACCTAAGTTCAAGCATGTGGTTTTTTTTAGAAAGGGAAGCTGAGGCCCAAGGAGAGAGAAAATGACTGGCTTAAGGTGACCCTACTAGTCCAGGCTCCTTCCCCTCTACCACATGGTCACTAGCTTCCTCCAGGGGCCACTGCTGGCCCACCCTTTCAGCTCTGCAACACTGGGGTTTCTTCCTGGAAGCTTCATGCTAATAGGGGGGCACCTCACCAGAAGGTCAGAGGGCAGCCACTTGGCCCCAAAATGGAAAGCCCTGATCTCTCCCAAGGTTCCAGGAAGGGGTGATATGAGTTACTGTCAGAGCTTTCCTTCTCTGACTGCCCCAACCCACAGCTGGCTGCTGCTGACTACAAGCCAAAGCCGGATGACAGGGGAGCTCAGAGGCCAGTCAGTGCCAGGCCTTCATTGTACAAAGATGCTGCAAGCCCAGCTCTCTAGATTCCCCACCCAGTGCTCCTTCTACTGCATCAGACTGACTTCTTATGCATATGCACTTGTGGACCTCTGGTGAAATCCTAGAGGAAGTACAACAGGCTGAGACGATATTTATACATGCTCTAACCACCTTCAAAAGGATGATAAATGGGACCCCTCAACTCACCCCTCAAAGGTGATCCACCCCTCAGAAGCCTCCAGAGAGTGTAACTGCTCCTGCCTGGGCAGAAGCTAGGCCGGAGGCACCCCCTCCCCAGGCCTCAGCTCAGCTGGACACAGCATTCCTCTCCTGGTCCCTGGGCAGAGGGTCTGAGGACCTAACAAGGAAACTGACCACATTGGTATGTGAAGAAATTGGGTTGTGCTTTCCTGTGCATTCTAAGCCTAACATTTCCAGAGACCTGACTTTTTTCTCTCCTTCCAGGAGAATTTCTAGATCGACTCCATCTTTTAATCTGGCTTAGCCATAGCTTTATTTAATTCTGCCTAGTACCCATATCAGATAACAGAGTAGCAGGAAATGAACTGAAAGGAGGATCAGTTTAGTGTTTCATTAAATCCCCTACCAAATTCTATCCAGGGTTTTAGGGCTGCTGTAGAGGGGGTAGCAGACAGGAAGCCCAAAACTTCTTAGGAACTGTCATTTGCCTTCTGATTTGCCCAGAACAAGAGTAGTAGCAGGACCTGGGTTTCTGAAGGGTTGGTTGAGAGGAAATACTAGCAGGTGGATGGCTTCTTAGCCTAAAAGCTGAGGCTACGCAGAACTATTAGCCCCTTCAGAAACGGGGAAATCCATGAAAGGATGGATTCTCAGGGAACCTGGTCAGATCATGTCTAGACTATACACTCCTTGAGGGCAAAGGAAAGATCTGTTTTTCTATCCCACACAGCACTTAACACAAGTCTAGGAACACTAGATGATCTGTAAATACTGAACAGGTGAATGAGTAGTTGAGGATTTAGAAAGGCGACCTCTCCAGCAAGTTTGGCCTATAGGCTCTTAAAGTAAAACTTTATTTTCTGTGATGAACAAAAAAACTAAGAGGAACACCCCCCCCTCCCCATCTAGGAAAATTGGTTGTGAGGCTGAAAAATTCGTCTTGACAGCACAGAAAGAGTAGAATCAAGTTCATTTTTTCATCCCTCTGTTCAGTGACCCTGTGTGAATAATGTTACCTTCCTTCTCTAAAGGGGAGGGTATCCCTCCACAGTAATCCACAGTACAGTCTAAGATCTTAGCTCATACATTCTAAGTTTGCAGTGATCAAGATAGGATTTCAGCAGCTGTATGGTTTTGTGAAAGCCATCTTTATAGTTTTCCACAAACAGACGATGCAGTTTCTTGAATGTTTGTTTAACCCTTACCTTTCAGAAGGAGGCCCTAGTGCCTCCAGAAGGTTTACCTACAACCATGTGTCAGATGTTTGCCTATCCTTGTGTCATAAAACAAAAAGCTCCCATAGCCTCAAATTTGAGAAAAGGCTTAAATATTGTGCAGGAATAGTGAACAACTCAAATGTGCCCAAGGAAACCAGTCTGCCTAGGAAGATATAAGCAAACATTCCCTTTTCCATTCACATGCTCTCTAGGTCCAAATCTCCTTCTTCATGCCTGCCTTCAGGAAGCAGATGGTATTAAAACATAAAATGCTGTCTCCCTTGAGTTGGTAAGATTCTTCACAGAAAAACCCTCAGTATTGTCTCCCATTTACTAGGAATATCCCCCATACATTCTAGTTCCTCAGAGCAGGGGAAGATTTTGTACAGAGAAAATCCCTAGAGGAGGGATGGAAGCAGGAGTGAGCTAGAACCAGCTCCCACCAGCCAGGGAGAACCAATTGTTAAATTTTCATTGTGAGCATTTACACCACACCACAAATAAGGGTTTGATTTCTTGTTTTGTCAATTGCCCAGACTTAATAAAGTGATGGAGAAAATGTTAATAGTACAGATGAAACTTTAAAATTGGGCACTTTTTCAGAAAGCCTGTCGTTAAACATTTACTAGCATACCCCCGGATGGAAGCAACAGACCAAACAAATGGGGTAGGAAGTTGTGGAGAGAACATTAGGCCAGATGACCTTGTCCTACAGGTCCTGAATTTGATCGGGCCTGGTCCAAGGTCATCCCTGGGGACGTTAGCCCCCTTATCAGGGTCATCTCAGGGTCTCAGCCTGAGATGAGTGGTTGAGTCTAACCAATGTAGTCCCTGTCCCACAGATTGCTCATAGTTCAGGCAAAGATCATCAACCGGAGGCAGTTATTTTCCATATATACATAACCGAGCCATCAACCCACATAAAATATTTCTTGCCCTGACAGGAAGTATTATTAAGAGCACCCAAGGTCCAACTTCTTTCACCTCAATATTAGGATCCCTCCTGTATGGAAGCAGTAATTCTCTTTACCCACCCTACCCTGTCTACCTGGCTTTGGGATCCCTACCCTAACTTCTGAACTTGTCTGTGCCTCCCAAGGTTGGCAAATCCTAATCCTCTGTTACCATGATATTGGGCCAGGTTCAACACTTCCCTTCATTATTTATTTATTTGTTTACTTTTAGTTTACAACATTCAGTTCCACAAGCTTTTGAGTTCCAAATTTTCTCCCCCTCTACCCCCCCCCACAATGACATGCAGTCTGATATAGGTTTTACAAACACCTTCACATTAAACATTAGTCAAGTTGTAAAGAAGAATTATAAACATTGGAATGAAGGAGAAAGAAGAAATAAAACAAAATAAAAAAGAGAGCTTAAGTAGTTTGCTTTCATCTGCATTCAGACTCTGTAATTCTTTCTCTGGATGTGGTTAGCACTTTCCATCATGAGTCTTTCAGAATTGTCTTATAGCCTTGTATTGCTGAGAGGAGCCCAGTCTATCAAAGTTAGTCATCACAGATACGATGTGTCTGTAATTGTGTACAATGTTCTCCTGGTTCTGCTCCTCTCACTCAACATCAGATTGTATAAATCTCTCCAGGTTATTATGAAGTCCATCTGCTCCTCATTTCTTACAGCACAATAGTTATTCCATTACCTTCACATACCACAACTTGCTCAGCCATTCCCCAATTGATGGGCATCCCCTTGATTTCCAATTCTTTGCCACCACAAAAAGAACTGCTATAAATATTTTTGTACATATGGGTCTGTCCATCACTTCTTGTAACCATGGATTTCCTGGTCCTCACAGACATCTGGCTTCAGGTTCCTAAGTTCTAGTGAGCTTCCCACACATCCTAGACATGATCTGACTTTTGAGCCCCAGTCTCTAACTTGATGTGACACTGAACTTTGAAGCAGATTAACCTTCTCATTCTAATTCAAGAACTTCCAGGATCCTAGAAGGCAGGCATTACCCAACTACATTCACTTGCCCTGCTATATGTCATAACCAACTTTCCAAAAGAATCTGGCCACAGAGTAACAACTTGGCTTATTCTCAGAATAAAAGTAATAACAGTTCACCTTTGAAAAAGATTCAAGAGTCTACAAAGTGCTTTCCTCACATTAGCACCAAGTAGGTAGCTTAAGCATTATTATTCCTGAATTAGAGATGAGAAAGTTAGGGCTCACAGAAGTTAACTGACTTACCCAAAGTCACAAAGAGCACTATTGGCCACACCAGGACTAGAATCCTGATTCCCAGGCCACCACACTGGAAAAAAAAAAAACATTTCTTTTGATCCTAACTCCTTGCTGCTTCCTTTCAGTACCCTTACTTGTGATTCTCCAGTATAAAATGACAAGGGCATTGCAAAACTACACTTCTTTTGAACTTAGGGAAATTTCCCAGTGCCAAATGCCCAGAATCCTCACTCTTACTGACCCTTTGGCAAAGGTAAACTTTGCTCCCCTCCCAGATTCCCTGCAGCAGGGCAGGGACTGGGTCAAGAGCTCTCTTTGATCCAGTCTACACTTAAAGATCTGAGGTCCATCATGAGAGCCCAGGCCATTCAGGAAGGAGGGTATGGTCAACATCAGAACACAAGAGGGAGTTAGAAAGGTCACAAGAACAATACAAATATTACTGTAGCTGTCCAAGATGAGGTGGCAACTCTATCCTTCACTTACCTTCTTATACTCACACCCTTCCTATAAGCAAAACCCTAACAAAGAAGGACTCAATAGAATGCAGAGATAACAATCCAAAGGTCAAATCTTCTATATATTTGAAAAAAAAAACACCACTCTCTTCTGCTTATCTGGGGGGTATTTAAGAAGTTGAAATCAGAGCTGTCATAACAGAAAAACTGAGGCATTGGGCAAAGGAGAAGGGATTTGCACAAAGCCCTGCCAGGAGAATATGGTAGATCCACACAGGTTAACTCAAATGGAAGAAGCCTTTCTGGGGAGGAAAAACAAGTGAAATCTATATCCACCTTTCTTCCCTTTCTTTAGGAAACTCATTGGCTGAAACTAGGATAGGGGGAAGATTACTTACTAAGGAGCTTCAGCAGAAGGCTGGCCTTGAGAGCCCCCACTTCAGTAGGATTCCCAAGGGGCTGATCTTGTGAACTGGTGCCTGACTCATGGCCTCTTGATAGACTGTCAGCCCCAACTTTAGTGCCCTCAGAGGATCAGAGCATTACTGGTAACCACAGTCACAAAGCAGGAAGCTTCACTGCACCCCTGGGGAACAGGAAGCAGAAGTTCAAGTAATGGCCCTGTGGCCTCAGGAAAGCAGAAGCAGTGAACTTACACACCTTCGGGGTAAAAACTGAAACTTCCTCCCCCTCCAGGTGTGGTCAAATGCCAGCATCATCAGGGATCCTGAATGGCAGTGGAAGTAGCTGCCCAAGGGCCCTGTAATGTCATGACTTTCCTCCATCACTCCACAGAACCAGCCATGTGAAAGAGGGTCAGGAAGGAGGCCTATTGAGAGAATGTGCTTAAATCTTGGCTTCCTGTGATGTCTGGGCCATGGAGAGGCATTGTGGAGCAATGGAAAGCAGGCTGGTTTTGGTCAGACCCTGGCTCTACCTCTTATTATCAGTGTGACCTTAGACAAGTCAATTCAGCTTCTTGTGCCTCCATCTCCTCATCTATAAAATAAGAGGGATGCACTTAACATCATTTTAGCTCCCTTCTAGCTGCAAATCTATGATCTGGTGATCCCAGGTGCTGTGGGAAATGAAAAAATTAAATAAGGCCAGTCCCTGCCTTAAAGAAGCTTATAGCCAAGTAGAAGAAACAAGAAAGAGACAGGCCACTGTGACTCACAGTAGAATGTGACAAGGGCACATGAGAGACATAAGGGGCTGAAGAGGGATTTGAAGGCAGCTTCATGAAGAGCTCTTCTGACATCTTTCCCTCCCAATTACATAAGCATCTGCATCCTTCATCTGGAGATAGGAGCAGCACAGGCTCCCAAAGCAGCCCTGCCCTACAGTCCCAACCTGGAGCAGCTGACTGCTTAGAAACCCCATCAGTCACTTACAATTTCCCCAGATTCTGCTTTAGACTACCCCTCTCCTGGTTACATCAGTAGCACCAAATCCAAAGCCAGCACAAAGCAAGTGTGGAACAAGCAAAGTTAAAAGCTGCTTTTTAGCACTCTCCCATGCCTGCTTCTCACATCCCAGTCATGGAAAGACCCATAGAACAAATCATGTGACAGCACAAAATGTTGGAAGAGATGAGAACCTTAGAGATCTGGTTCAACCCCTTCATTTTACAGATCGAGAAATTGAGGCCCAGAAGGAGAAATGATTCAAAGTCAAAAAGCTATTAAGTAAAAGAAGCTGAACTAGAATTTGGAACTTCTGCCTCTCAGTCTAATGAAGCCTCTACTGAGACTCTTTTAAGACTCATGCAAAGAAATAACTCTAGTATAAAGGATGATAATTTAATTGCTATAGTGAATTCCTGGTGTGGTTACCTCACTCAGCTGAAACAGATCAACAACTCAGCTACGACTAAGAGGGCTAGACAGTCACCCAGGGCATTAAGAGGTTAAGTGACTTGCCCAGAATCTCACAGCCAGAAGGTGTCTGAGGCAGAACTTGAATCTGGGTCTCTCTGGCTCTGAGGTCAGCCCTCTCTCCACTGAGGTCAGCCCTCTCTCCACTGTGTCACTCTGTCTGCTAAGTTGGCTAGCTGTGGTCTTGAACATAAAGGCTTTGTTGAACAAGGCAGTCTTGGGTTTAAGACTTGATTTATGAATGGATTCCATCACCAAACCATTCTTGCATAAGTGGTTTAAGGTCCTTAGGGATTCTTAACCTGAGGTCCAAGGGGACCATGAACTTGGATGGGAGGGAAAATTTCATCTTTATTTTTACTAACTTTTGGTTTCCTTTGTGATCCTATGTGCTTTATTTTATGCATTTGAAAACACTATCTGAGAAGGGATCCATAGTGACTCCACCAGAAAGCCAGAAAGGTCCATGAGACAAGAAAGGTTGGGAAACTTTGGCCTCAGTCTTCCCCTCAATGCTGCTGCAAAGCTGCCTTGGTTCAGGATTCTCCATCTGCTCTTCTCTCAAAACCCTGTGGGCTTCACAAGTTGGATTCTGCATGGCTCAGGGCCATGATCAGTATTATTTCAACAACATTTTGGGTTAAATGGATCTTTGTGGGCTGGCCCAGGAACCTAACCACCATGTGCCATAGTTTCTAAAGGAAAATGTGCTCTGAAATTCAAATAGTTCATTTACAAATGAACTTTTGCATATATATAACCTATATTCAAATTGAATGTGAGAAAAGGGCAAACTCTGAAGTTGTGTGCCAGGCAATATGCAAGGTCAATCTCAGGGAGAAGGGAAGAATGCCATGGGAAGGACTTTAACCACATCTGGACAAGATATATTGTGCTCCACTCTAAATGGTCCAGCATCCTATGCTGTTATAGCAAAGCTCCTATGACCTCTGTCAGGGAGCTCTTATGACTCCAAAGGCCCTGGACATATGGCTCTAGTCTTCTTCCACTCCCTGAAAGAAGATGGTCCTATGTCTAGGCCCACTGCAGCTATACCCTGCTGGCAAAGCAGAACTCTTTTCTTTGGAGAAGCTGGATCTGAGGAACAAGGCAAGCAGCCCTAGCTCACCCAGACCCAACCCCAGAGAGAGGCGCCAGCCTCTCCCTACTCAGTGGGACTGAGCTGTAAACAAGCTTGTTTATTCCTAGGAGGAATAATAGCTTTCTCTGGAGCGATGACATCTTGGAAACAGCATAGCTTCACAAACAACAACAAACCTCCAGCCGCTTGGGCTTTCTCATAAGAGCTGAAGAAGGATTTCCAATGAGAACTATCTGTCAGGCTCAAAAGAGCTAAGAAGGGAATGGAGATGTACAGATAAGACTTTTATCTGCAATGGGTACCACATTCTCCACTCACATCACCAGGGTAAGGGAAACAGAAGAGAATTTGCATCGTACCCTGACACTCACAGACTATTCAAGCTGAAAGGAATTTGAGAACATGGAACGTTGTAGCCAGAAGGGTTTTTAGAAAACATTTCATCCAACTCCCTTATTTTATGGAAAAGGAAACTGAGGCCAAGGGAGGTAAAGTAACTAGTATCAAGTCACCTCGCTAATTTTTTAAAAGCCTCACTTTGCCCTCTTCTACGGTAGCTATCTTCCTCTTATATCCCTCCCACCTTTCACACTCAATTTCTAGAAAAACCTGTCTCTCCTGAATACCTTCATTCCCTCTCCTTTCCCTTCCAACTTCTTTGCCCAAATGAACACTGTTCTTTTCTAATTTGCTCATAATCTTTTAGTTGCAAAGTCCAGCAGCATCTTCTCAGTCCTCATCCTTCCTCACTTCTCTGCAACCACTGACAGTGCTAATCACTTCCTCCTGGAAACTCTCCTCTCAGTTTTCATGACATCATTCTTTCTCCTTGTTCTTCTCCTCCCTGTCTAACCGCTCCCCCATGCTCTTTGATGGATCATCATCCCCAAGTGAGAATGGATGTTCAGGCTGTCTTGAACCCTCTTCTCTTCTCTCTCTAAACTCTCTTACTTGATGGTCTTATCAGCTCCCATGGGTCCAATTACCATCTCTATACAGATGACTCCCAGATCTATAGATCCGCCCTTAGCCTCCCCTCCTGAGCTCCAGTCCCATGTCACCAACTACCCATTAGAAATTTTCAACTAAAAATCCCACAGACATCTCAATCTCAACATGCCCAAAAGAGAACTCATTATCTGTCCCACAAAACCAACTCTTAACTCCTCTCCCTAATGTCCCTGTTTCTGTGGAGATAGGAAGCATCCTTCCTATCACAGTTGATAACAGTGCTGGATCTGGAGTCAGGAAGACCTCAGTTCAAATCTAGTCTTAAGACACTTACTAGCTGTATGCCTCTGGACAAATTAATCTGTTTGCCTCAATCTCAACTGTAAAATGGATATAATAACAGTACCTCCTTCATAAGGTTGCTGTGAGAATCCAATGAGGTAATATTAATTTTTAAAAAATGTTTAGCACACATCCTAGCACATAGTAGATGCTTATCCCCTTCCCCATCAGGTTTTACAACTCTGACTTCTCACCCTCCTCCATCCCCCATATCCAGTCAGTTGCCAAATCTTGTTGATTCTCCCTCTGTACCTCCTACACCCATCCTCACTTCCCTATCCACATAACCACCATCCTAATTCAAGCACTCAACAACTCTCTCCTGGACCATTGCAATACCTTCCTATTTGGTTTCCCTGCCTCGTGTCTCTTCGTCTTTGGAGTCATCCTCCAAACAGCTATTACAGCGATATTCCCAAAGCACAATCTGACTATGTCACTCTTTAGGATTATTATATATTATTCCTCTTTCTGTTCTTCACAGTCCAGTTAAACCAGCCTTCTTTCTCTTCCTCAATCCATTGTTCCATCTCCAGTATTAAGCACCTCATACCGCCTGACACAAAACAAGCACTTAATAAATGCTTATTGATTAATTGATTGATTAGTTTCACAGGTGAGACCCAAGTGTCCAGACTCCTAGTCTAGGACTTTTTCTACCATACCCCAGTTCAGAGGCCACTGTTACCTTTCCCAGAAAACCACCAAGCACCACTTCCTCATCACTTACCCTCATCACCCTATGGAAGACATGTTTGAGCAGGGATTCTAAGAGGCTGAGGTAAGGAGGGAGCTGCATGCTAGACATGGGGTACAAAGGCATAGAGAAAGGAGTCATGGGCTGGGGAACAGCCGTTAGGATAGGAAGGGGAGTAATGCATAATAATCTTGGAATGGTAGACTAGAGACAGATTATAAATGGTCTTAAATGATAGAATAATTTATATTTGATTCTAGAGGTCATAGGAAGCCACTGGAATTTATGGAGGAGTGATACAGTCAGATTTGTGCTTTCAGAATATCACTTTAGCAACTGTAGGGAGGATGGGTTGGAGAAGGAAGAAATCTGAGGCAGGGAAACCAAATAACAAGTTATTGCAATGGTCCAAGTGAGAGGTGTTGAGGGTTTGAACTAGTATGGTGGCCATGAGAATGGAGAGAAGTGCATAGAGACAAAGAATGTTATAGAAGTCCCAAAATCTTAGGTGAATTAATGGAATAGAACATTGTATAAAGGATAGTGCTGAGTTTGGAGTCAGACAAACTATATTTAAATGCCAGTACTAATGCACATGGAGTCCTGTTTACCACTGGGCATGTCACTCCATCTCTCCAGACCTCAGTTCCCATAAAATATTTGCACAGGATTATTGTGAGAAAACAACTTTGTAAATATTACAGAACTATTAGGGGAAAAGGGGAGAATGCACAATTTTAATTTGAAGCTGGGGCTTCTTTTTTTTTTTTTCTTTTGCTTTTTGGAGGGCAATTGGGGTTAAGTAACTTGCCCAAGGTCACACAGCTAGGTTTTTTTTTTGTGTTAAGTGTCTGAGGCCAGATCTGAACCCAGGTTCTGCTGACTCTGGAGCCAGCACTCTACTCACTGCACCACCTAGACGCCTGAGGGGCTTCTTTTTCCTAGGACTCAGTTTCCTTATTAGTAAAACAAAGGAGATAAATAATCCCCAAAGTCCCTTCCAACTCTGATAGTCTATTTTAAGTAGCACTGTTACTGGTGTTTTTCAATAGAAGAAGCAAGAGATAGAAAATTCTCAGCTACTAGGATACTAGGAGATAGAGCTGACGAGAGTATCTGCAACCTGGCACTCCAGGAAGCCAATTTCATTCTGTGCCCCTGACTTTCTACTTCATGTCCCTAGCCAAAACTTTTAACTGACAACTGCCACTCAGTTGCTGTCCTCACAAAACACTAAGCAGAACAGAAGTTTTCCACTTAATATCAACACCCATTAGCCTCATTGAATGCCCCTTGTTTTGAGAGCTATGACAGAGGCTAAGGCTTCAGTCAGTCAGTCAACAAGCACTTATTAAGGGCTGAGAATGGGCCAGGGATACAAACAAAAGCAAAAACAAAACGCTGCCATTCTAAAGGCGGCTGCAACCCATAAATGACAGTGCATACATAAGGTTTGTTTGGAAGAGACTCCAGGAGGGGAAGGCACTAATGTCACTTCTCTTGGAGGGCTAGGAGTAGCACCACTGCCCTGAGGCCCAGGAAATATGTGCAGGCCCAACGGTCAGGGTCCAGGTCGCCTAGGGTAGTTAATATGATGAGCTACTAACCAAGAACATTCAATTTGCTTCACTCGCTGCGTCAGCTGGGCTCCAACAAATACAGACCTTCACCAACACATTTTCCAGTGCCTCACTTGAATGCAATGAAAAAACTCCTCACAGACACAAGACTAACATACTTATTCTCAGTGGGAGCAACACAACTAGAGCCCACCAGAGAAGTCCTCGTGTCTCCCTCCCCCCACCATAAGGAACCAGAATTTCTCAGCTCTGAGCTCCCCATCCTGCCTAAAAACAGCTCCCCTCCTTCTGTAAATAGTTATGATAGAAAGCCTGCTCTGGGTGAGATCATGTAGACACTCAGGTGCTGAAATCTCTCAGTTTCCTGCAGGAACGTCTTCTCCTTAATAGTCTAAAGCCAACAACTGCCTCCCACTAAGAGGAGATCCATCAAATGTCAACAGGGCCACGAGCTGAGACAGCCAGAGAACTGGCTGGCCACGTTTCAAAAGCTGCCCCACTTCTGGGCGATTCTCTTTGCTGTAACTTGGCCAGGGATTTGACATGTATGAGAAAAAAGGAAGAGAGCTGCTCTAACCCCTACCACACCTCAAGTCAAATGTGAACTACTATGCTGACTGGAAAATTAACTAGCACCAGGTCCAGTGAGGCAAATGCTTCCAACTGACTTTTCAGACACTTGAGCAGCTGGGGCTTGACCGCAATCATTTTCTTTTTCCTTGTCAAGAATAGCCACACAACAAGGAGAAAGCAAGTCATCCTCATCAGCCTGAAGTCACTACTGGCTCTTGTAGCAGCCTGACGAGATTTGTTCTTTGGCCTCTTCCTTCCTTCTAGGATCCCTGAGTCCTTCTAACTTAGGTGAGACAGCCCCACCCCTTGCAGAGTCCAGCCTGGATCAGCCCTTCTAAAACCCAGACTCTAAGAGATAAAGCAGAGGGGAGGGCTGCCTTGGAAGTGGGTTTGGGGAGGATCTGGCACATTTCCCAAGTGGCCCTGAGTACAGAGTGCAGAACAAGCTGTCTTAACCTTAACACTTTACAAGTAGTTCATTATACATTTCAACAGAAGCAAAACCTCCTGTTCAAAGTCCAAAGTTCAATCAAATCATCACATATATTCACATACTTAAAACTGCCTAATCTCAGAAGTCTTGATGCCCTCAAAACAAAGTTATAACAGTTTGAAATCGGTACCCATCAACATCACTGACAAAACCACAAATCCTCTTATTTACTGCCAGCTGGATCCCAACTTTCCATTCAAAGCTGCTGCTTTAACTAAATAATCCCGTTTGCTAGGTTGCTTCATACAGCCACCAAGTCCCAGGCCAGAGGACAGATTTTTTACACATTCCAACTCCTTTCCTCCCCAAATAAAAAGGCATGCCTGGCAGTAAGTCAGGGGTTGGAAAGCAGCGGGGACTGCAACAGAATCCCACATTCCCAAGAGCTTTTCTCCCTTCCCCGCTTCTTCCTCCCCTTCTCGAAAATTCAATCTCTCTCTATCTCTCTCTCTCTCTCTCTCTCTCTCTCTCTCTCTCTCTTTCTCTCTCTCTCTCAGTCTTCTTTTTCTCCACATGCCTTCCAACCCCCTCTCCCCCCACCCCCCCCAACACCACACCCAGCTATCCAGCTATCTCAGAGCAATACACACCATTCTCTCTGGTTGCAGCATCTGCATCAATGGCTGCCTTGGAGGAGATTTTTAAAAAGAAAAGGCACTTGGAACAGAATGGAGAGTTGCTCTCCCAAGGCACCTATCCAGCACTCTGGGACGGGAGTGAGCTGAGTCCCAAGCACAATGAGCTCAATCAGCCCACCCCCAGCTGCAACAACGCTCCGACGACACAGTCCCCAGGAACTAAGGGCATGAGCGCCCGCCGGATGGAGCCTGAGCCCGGGTCCTCCAGCAGGCAAGCAGCTTCCAAACAGGGCAGGGCAGCAGCACTTATTAGTGGTCCGCGTCAAGTGGCTGCCTGAGACATGTGAAAGACTCTCCCCAGACAGAGTGCCTTTGTGTCAGCTGGGCTATTTATGGCACTGCCCAACTTCCCCGGGGGGGACCATTACCTGCTGATAGAAGGAAAGCCAAAAGACCAGCTCTCTGCTACACTCATCCACATCTATGAATCCTTTAATCAGCTTTCCACCTCCTCTTCTCTTCTCCCCAAACATGTACCCCATCCTGCCCTTGGGCAGCAGAAGGTGCGAGCTAAGAGAGACTTAGCTGCTCCCCCAAACAGAAAACTCTGCTATTTGCTAAACCACTGTTGTCTGGAAGAATGAGTGTCTGATGTCTCTGGGAAGTCAGTCCTCAATCCAAGGCTTCTCTCTCCCTTGCAATTACTGTGCCTCTAAGCTCACCAAGGCTGTGCACTATTTCTGCCTAATCTAGTCCCAAGGGCCACAGAGGATGGCTGGGGAATCACATTTTTTCCCTCCCATACCTGGGAGGGACTAAACTCCCCAAATTACCAACCTCACAAACACAGGCTCAGCTTCAGATTCTGTTTGCCCAACTTCAGACCCCACGATAGAGGCTGGCCAATTCTTCTCTAAGGGCTGGCTTAGGAGTCCCTACTGACCAGGCTCTACAGAAAGAGGCATGCATCCATCCCTCACACTGGACACTACTGCATGCTGGGACTTGGAACATGATTAACTCTTCCCAACCAGAACGGCTAAAGCTCCGACCTTTAAGGGCATCCTGGAAGGGCTCCGCTGCTCCGCAAGGTGAACAAGGAAGTGCAGCCTAAAACCACTAAACCCTTCCAGAGGGAGATCCAATCCACTCTGCTTCCTTATCAACTACTCCTACCCCCACCCCGCCCTCTTAGCCCTAAGCAATCCTATTGGCAGGACATGCTGAGCTCATTCCAGACTAAGAATGCTGCCACCTCTAGGGTGTGACAGAATAGCCCTTTCGATATCCTCAAAGCAACACAGTTTCACAGTTTAGGACTCCTGTGCTAAAGGAAAACATTGTGTAAGTGGAACCTATGGGGTGAGAAAGGGAGAAAAGGGGAGATACAACTCCAAGTGGTATCTTCCTAAGACCCTGGGCTGGGCCCAAGAACTATACCATCTTGGGCCTCATCTGCTACATTGCAGACATGATTCCACTTAGCAAACATCTAGTAAGCACCTCTTAAGACTGGGCATACAAAGCATGCGGTAGGATCAGGGTCTGGCTAAGTATTGGCTGCAATGAAAACAAACAGAAGCATTTACCTTGGGATCTACCCTTCATTGATTCACTTAGAGCTGCACTGAAAAATAAGACTAGTGTTAAACCAAGTGTTAGTCTCACACAGAAAAAGACTTAGCTAAACACTGACATTTGCCAGGACTATCCAGGAGGCTTCCTCAAATACATTAGCTACTCACAAATTCGAACTAATCCCTTATCTTGTCATTAGAAGGCAGAGACAAAGAAGTCATTTGCAAAGCCCAGAAGTGAATTAGCATTGGCCTAGCACTGCTATGGCGCCCTGCCCAGGATGAAGGGGACCAGAGTTGCCAATTTCCCTGGTGTACTTGGGTCTCTCTCAGCACTTGGGGGCAGCTGGCCTGTTAGCCACCCAGGGAGTGAGGTCTCTGCCCTTTGGCTTGGGAGGTAGAAAGGGTGAGACCTCTGGGAAGAGGTCCCAGAATGGTCTTCTTCTCAATGTTTGAGAAGATAAAAGGAAACAATCAGAAGCAAAGACGCGGAAGAGTTAAGTGAATGATGCTTACTTAGGCTTCTGTTCTGGAAAGTCCGGTGAGTTTGCTTAGCAATTGATTGAAGGTCCCTGACCCTACTCCACTACGGCCAAACCTCCACATACGAGGCTTCCTTACTGAAACATGGACTGGTGGTACTGAGGCAGTTATATGACATAGTAAGTGTTTCTGATATTAGTTTAACAGCATCTCTGATAAAATTACATGACCCAAGGTCATTAGGATCATAATTCTAGAGCTTGAATGGGACTTCAGAGGTCATCTAGTCCATTTTACAGACAAGGTAACCGAAGCCAAGGGAATTAAAGTTACTTGCCCAAGTTTACACATGGAGTAAAGGTCAGAAGTAGGATTTGAATTCAGGTCCTCTGAGTCCAGAATCACAGCTCTTTCCACCACACCACAGCCAATTAAAGTTGCTCACGTGGGCAGTGGGAGAAGAGGGCCTCTGCCTTCCTTGGGGAAGGGACCTGGCTAACAGAGATGGGAGGAAGATGAAGCAGCGTATCTACAGGTTCCTTCTGGACCCCTCATTGGTAGAAGAGGCTGTTCCTTAAGCCCAGTGCCTGCACTAAAGCAATATTCTATTGTCTTTATTCAATAACAGTGAATTAAGTGAGTTAAGTCTGTGCCAGAAACCAGCCAACTCCAATGATGCTCATGGCTCCAGATGACAATCAATCAGCAAATGGGCAGGCAATGTTCTCTCTCTCCCCATCTCTGTTCAGTCTTGGTTGTGTTGCAAAGTGAAATCTTTCCCAAAGCCTCCTTAAAAAACTAAGTGGCATCTGCCAAATGCCATTCTAGCCTCTTCTATGTACCAATTTCTCCCTACTTAATAGATAACATTAACGAGGCATCCTTTGGATCTTCTTATATGGTGTTTATGTTAAAGCAGGCCCTGTCCTGGTAAGATCCATAGTATCCTTATGTACTCTCTAGTCCCTTCTTCTTAATTTATTAGTATCAAGTCCCGTAGGGCAACTCAGACCTGTAGTGGAAACAGGGAAATCATAGGATCATAGATGAAGAGTGTAAAGAGACCTCAGAGATCATTTAAACTAACATCTTCATTTTGCAGCCCTAAGAAACTGAGTCCCAGAAAGCTTCAAATCCAATCTTCTTTCCACTGTAGCCTGTCAAGTACACTGGCCACACCACTTTGATGGCTCTGCTCCCACAGTGACAAATATTGAAGGGAACAGGATGTGACACCTTGGTGGAACCTGCTGATTCTGCAACAGCCTTTGAACACAGGCTCTGGCCTGGTCCTACCTCTGTTCCCTTGTGCTTCTTTACCACTGATAGGATCCTTGGGTCTGATCAAATTCTGTGTAGGGATGTTGTGTCCTGCCACAGAATCTTAACCCCAGGGAGGTCTTCTAGTTCATTCAGTTCCACACCTCCGTGTAAGGTTGTGCTTTATTACCTAAAATTCATCCATTAAATCACTCAACAAATTTATTGTTTCACCTTTGCAACACCTCTTGAATACACTGCCTTCTCTCCAACCCTGTCACTGCTCTAGTGCAGGCCCTCATCACTTTATACCTGGATTGTTGAACTAGCCTGCTGGCAGGTCTGCTTGCCTCCAGTTATCCCCACTCTGGTCTATACTCATTCGGCCACTAAAATGATTTTCCTAAAACACATGTCATAGATACACACACACACACACACACACACACACACACACACACACACACACACACACACAC